>NC_062550.1:24957253-25281928 GCF_016906955.1 Phacochoerus africanus | reverse complement strand
CAGGGCTGGACACAGCAGAGCAAACTGACGAGGGGTCAGAGGAGCAGCAGGGCTCAGGCCAAAATTGACCAGCAGCTGGGAGCCATTCAGACACTAGGAGAGTAGAATTGGAGGTCATACATTGGGAGTTGCTGAGAACCATGATTCCTTTAATGTCTGCTCTTTTGTTGCATGGACTCCTGGGTCTCTCTCAGGGTCCCCTTTGCTCACACTGGCTGGTGCATCAGGGACTGGGGGGGACAGTTAGGGGTAGTTGGTGTGTGTTAATTATGAGTGAATATTCAATCCAAGGCAAATATTCAGTTCAGTGCGAACTGGATGCTAATGAACATTGGCCCCATCTCCCTCCCTCCCAAGCCTCTGATATTTCCTTCATTTGGCGATGGAACCTGTTAGACAACTAGAGCCCTCCATTCCAGAATCTTAGAAAGGAAAAGAACCTAAAATGCCATCCAACCTTCCTCTCAATAGCCCTGTCATTTGTTCATCCAGCCTTGGCTTGAATGCTTCCTGTGATGGGGTGCTCACCCTCATCAGGCTCACTTCAGCGTTAGCTTTGGCTGCCCTCTGGTATACATGGAACAAGTTCGCTGACTTTCTGGATGAAGACAGACACCTATTCCCTGCAGGCCACCTCTCCAGATCACCAGCCCCAGATCCTCTCCCAGGCTGCTTCTCTGAATTCTTTGTTTTGCCGAGTGTGGTCCCGAAACCAAGCTCCAGCGTGGGGTGTGGATTATCTAATCTGGGCTCGGAAGAGACATATCTCACTATTGGAATAACATACCCTATGAGCACACCCGGATTATTTTGTTTTTGTTTTTGTTTTTTAGAGCTGCACCCACGGTAAATGGAGGTTTCCAGGCTAGGGGTCCAATTGGAGCTCCTACACCACAGCCACAGCAATGCTGAATCCGAGCCACGTCTGCAACCTACACCACAGCCCACGGCAACGCCAGATCCTTAACCACTGAGGGAGGCCAGGGATTGAACCTGAATCCTCATGGATCCTAGTAGGGTTTGTTAACCCCTGAGCCATGAAGGGAACTCCCTGGATTTTTTAAGTAATTCCCCCCACCCCCTACCCGCAGCATGCAGAAGTTCCTGGGTCAGGGATTGAACCCACACCACAGCAGTGACCTGAGCCATGGCAGTGACAACACTAGATCCTTAACCCACTGGGCCACAAGGGACTCCTTAAAGTAACTGTCTTAAACTACTGACTCTAAACATTTCAGGCCGTCTAAATCCCGTGGCTCCTTCCCCATCTCTAGAGATGATCAGACTCACATCCTCATTCAGATGGTCAGCTAGTGAATGGTCCAGCAGCAGAAGCCTGTGAAAGAGGCCCAGGCCTGAGGGGGCCGGCCCATGGGGTGGCGCTGGGGCCTCTGGCTCTTCCAGGTCACCCCACCCTGAGGGATCCAGAGGCAGCCCTGCCCAGACATCCACACTCAGCTCGGGGTCCTGTGGCCTAGAATGGATGGAAAAGCAAGTCACACTCCCTCGTGTTCTCTTAGAAAGTGACCCTGAAAGAATATAAGGAGTCAAGCTCTGAAAAGTCTGTAATTCCAGGAGTCTGATTTTAGGAAGCCAGAGCTAGGCAACCCGAGTCCGATCCAAGCATACAGAAGAGCTGGGGTGTGGCATTTTTGGGTGGTGGTGAGGGTTAGTACCTGTGGGTGATATTGTCTCCAGCTGGGGGTGTAGCCCGACCAGCGGGAGGCCCGTAGTGTCCCAGGCGAAGGGCTTGAACTCGGCCTAGTCCCAGGCTGTGAAGAAGCCGTGCCAGGCCCCCTGCAGTCAGCGTCCCGTTCTCCCCATAGAGGCCAAACAGCTGGGCCAGGTAATGGTTCTGCTCCTGCTCAGCAGGGCCCAGGTTGGGAGCAGAGCCTCCTACCCAGCCCAAGGCCACCCACACACAGAGGCCAGCCAGCAGATGACTCAATGGGGGCCCCATTATTGGGGGGACAGGGTTAGAGGCTCTGGTTCAGGCTTCTACTGCTCTCGGAGCATCCTGGGGAGAACAAGGAGGAAGGGCTGGGGCTCCAGGTCGGTCTGCTTCCGGCCAGGGGCACCCGCACTTCTCACACCCACACCCCCCCACCTTGCTCCAGCAGCAGCCCCTCTCCTCCTCCCCCATTTCCTCCACCCTCCTGCCAGCAGCCTCCTGTTTGCCAGTTCCTGGAGCACCTTCCCTGACCCAGAACACTCCCCTCACCTGATCCAGAGCAGACTCCACCAAACCCCACCCCTCAACCTTGCCCCACCTCTCTATCCCCCCCTCAATACCCAGAACCCCAATGGCAGTGTGAGAGGCAGCTCTCACCTCAGGTCCCCATCAGGCCTTGCTGTGGACACCGAGGTTCCTGAGTCAGGGAGGGGAGCTGGGCTCAGCCTCCTGCTGCCCAGGCAGATTGGAGGCCATGCCAGATAGAGGGCTGGGATGGACAAGTTCCCCCTTCCTAGCCCACCTGCCTGGGGGCGGGGTCAGGAGAGGGGATGGTGTGGGAAGGCACACATGAGAGAGGAGTTAATGGTTCACTGGTCTCTGGGGTGGGGTCAAAGGTCAGTCTCAGCCAGGGGCCCCTGAGTAGGGAGGGGCCACCCTCTGCCCCTGGAAAAGCCATATGGCTAAGGAGAACCTAGGCCCAGCTTTTCTTCTAAATAATTCACACACCCAAACCCAGTTGGTGCCAAGTTAGCCTTTCCCTTCATACATGCCCAGCCCACCTACCTCACATATGGCACCAGGCTCCATTCATCTCCAGCCCCCATCCCCACACTCCCTGGGGAAATTGGACCCAGGTGTCCCTAAGCTAGAGAGGAGGGTGAAGAAGCAGGTTAAGTGGCAACTCCAGGTACATGGGCAAGAAACTATTTAGCGCTTCCTCAGCCCAATAGAGTAAGAGCCAGAACTCTGGGAATCTATGACCAAGAAAGGGGACGCTCTGGTGGGAAGAGGAAAGAAGTACCTGGGCTCCCCTCAGATGTCCCACCTGGTATACGATTGAGGAGCACAGTCTGATGGGGGCGATTGGTCCAGGGGGTTGAGGCTGGCATTACCTGACAACAGGAAACAGGAAGGGAGCCCAGAGGAAGGGGACACAGCCTTCTCGGTTCCAGCAGTGGGGGGTAGGCAGGCAGGCGGACAAGGGTCAGGGCAGGGAGGGGGCAGGGGAGGGGCACTGCCTTAAAGAGACAGGCCTACTTTGCCGAGGCCTTACCTGTAACCTAAGTCCCCGCCAGCCCCTAAGGATCCCCCCCTCCCCACCACCCCGTCCCAAAGGCCCAGCTGCTGATCGCTTCATTTTCCCACGAAAAGCAAAGGAGTCCAGTACAGAGTAGTGACATTTATTAGGAAGGAGGGATGCAATTAGGTTCCCGCATCACACACGTGAAACAGACTGTAACTGTTGTTTCTAAAGAGGAGGGAGGGCAGGCAGAGAGGGCCCCGAATCCCAGCAAGTAGGCAGCTTCAGCTGGACAAGAGGGGAATATGGGCTTAGGGTGGATAAGGCCACCGCCTACCACCCCTCCAGTGAAGTTTAGTGGCTAAAACACTCCTATGACTCCCCTGCCCCCCCCAAAGCCAGCAGTCCAGTAGGAAGCTGTGTTCTCTAGCGGACACCTGGGTTATGGTGGGTGGCAAGAAGGGAGGAAGAAGGTCCTGCTATCTCTTGCTGCTCCTCCGGGTTTCTTTGCCGTTACTGACAGGGTTGCTGGAGGGGCCCGGAGGGCCGGCAGGTGTGTGGTTGGGCTGGCTTCGGGTAATTCGGGTGCTGGGGGGGTGGGAGGGAGTGTGAGGGGGGTGCGGGCCACCACCAGGACCTGGAGGGGTGCTCAGTCCATTCCCGTTCTGGCTCTCAGAGGCTAGTTGTGGGAGAAGGGGAAGAAACACAGGAATTAGAGAATGGAGGTAGGAGAGGCGTCCATCCCCAATGCCTCCCTCCAAGCCCCAGTGAGCAGCACACTGCACCAAGCACGGCTTCACGTTAAGGCCATGGGACCAAGTGCAAAGAGTGCAAGTTGTAGGAATGGAGTCCCAGAGAAAATACCACTATTTTGGAAGTTGCCACATGAACCCTTGTATGATATTTTTTTTCTGTTTTATTCATCTCTTTATCACTAGGAGTCAGACCTAGAATTAGGTGTTTAGTACTAGGCTCAAGGACCACTGACAAAATATCTCTTGACCAAAAGTGACTATAAAATTGGAGAAGCATGGAGAAGGGAAGGGCCTGAAGGTTTTGTTTTGTTTTTTGCTTTTTTAGAGTCGCACCTACAAGTATGGAGGTTCCAGGCTAGGGGTCCAATTGGAGCTACAGCTGCCGGCCTACACCACAGCTATAGCAACGTCAGATCCGAGCGGCGTTTGTGACCTACACCATAGTTCATGGCAAAGCCGGATCCTTAACCCACTGAGCAAGGCCAGGGATCGAACCCGAAACTTCATTGTTATTAATCAGATTTGTTTCCACTGCACCATGATGGGAACTCCAGGCCTGAAGTTTTTGTGTTAAAATACAAGAGGAATCTTTTTTTTTCCCCACACCCAAAGGCATGTGGAAGTTCCTAGGCCAGGGATAGAACCTGTGCCACAGCAGTGACCCACGCCGCTGCAGTGACAACGCCAGATCCTTAAACCTGGTGTGCCAAGAGGGAACTCCAACATAAGAAAGATCTTGAAAAAGAAAAAGGTGTGGTGTGTATCATAGTAATACATGTTCATTTAAGGAAATATAAATAAGCAAAAAAAACCCCCAAAAACCTATTACACATATTCTCATACCTCCAAAATAATAAATATTGTGAATATTTCCAATGTTTGATGGCTTCCTGGGAACTACATCAACTGTGCATATCATTATCACTGCACTTATCACACTGTATTTTCTTTTCTTTCCTTTTTTTTGGGGCCACACCCACGGCACATGGAAGTTCCCAGGCTAGGGGTCTAATAGGAGCCACACCTGCTGGCCTACGCCAGAGCCACAGAAACGCCAGATCCTAGCCGCGTCTGCGACCTACACCGCAGCTCACAGCAATGCCAGATCCTTAACCCACTGAGCGAGGCCAGGGATTGAACCCGAAATCTCATGGAGACTAGTCGGATTCTCCTCCTCTGAGCCCGGACGGGAACTCCATCACAGTGCATTACAACAATTGTCTGTGGGTCTATTTCCTTCAAGGACTGCAAGCTCCTAAAGGCAAGTGCTGTGTTTTGTCCTTGGCATTCCTCTTCTATAAATTCTTGTTAAATGAAGGCAGAGGCCTGCCTTTCACATACACAGGGCACCATGAACCCTAACTATAGGCCTATTGAACCCTGCTGCTCCACTGGACTAAGATATCTGCAGCCAAAACTGAAGGACAATACCCTTTCCTCAATTTGCAGAAAAAATTAGGAGCGTGTATAGAAAGGTATTAAGTTTTTATACCATACGTGTTTTTTTTTTTTTGGTAAATTTTTTTTTTCTCCTTGTAAATCTATTCTAAGTTGTGTCTGAAATACGTGTTTTTTGTTAAACCTTCTGATCCCGTTAGGAGTTAACAAAATGAATAAACATTTAGCAAATGGATATTAGGGGCAAACAGGCTTAAATATACCTTATTTAAAATATTTTCATAAATTGTGGAATTACAGAGACCTGAGAATAGATAGCAGTCATATTTTCAGTTGAAAGCATAGATGCTAATTTTTATGGTGGAATTAAATGTTTTTTTTTTCTTTTTTTTTGCCATTTCTTGGGCCGCTCCCGCGGCATATGGAGGTTCCCAGGCTAGGGGTCCAATTGGAGCTGTAGCCACCAGCCTACACTAGAGCCACAGCAACGCGGGATCCGAGCCGCGTCTGCAACCTACACCACAGCTCATGGCAACGCCGGACCCTTAACCCACTGAGCAAGGGCAGGGACCGAACCCGCAACCTCATGGTTCCTAGTCGGATTCGTTAACCACCGCGCCACGACGGGAACTCCTAAATGTTGTTTTTTTAAACACCATGACCCTGGGTGGCTTTGACACAGACAATTCTGGAAACCATGGTAACTGGGGATGCAGACACAAACTGAGGAAGGGGTAGTGGCAGCCTGAAGCCTAGTGTCACAGGGAGAAACCTAAGGCATGGATCAGAGGCAAGAGAGAGTCAGACACCTCGGGAGTAGGACGGCCCACTGGGAGATGGCCCAGAAGGTGAAAAGAGCAGTAAAAACCAGGTTTCTAAGGAGAGGTCAGGGGAGGAAGGAAACGATGTTGCTGAGTGGTTCTAATCCAAAGTTGAGTATCTGCAGTAGGCAAATTCCTCAAGAGACCAATAGCAGAGGCTTTCGAAAAGCTGGAAGAATCATAATCCCCAGGGGTAAGACCTAGAAGCAGGGCCTTTAGTTTTCAAAAGAGAGAAAACCCTAAATGGGAACTATTTTCTTTTTTCTTTTCTTTTTTTTTGTCCTTTTGCCATTTCTAGGGCCGCTCTTGCGGCATATGGAGGTTCCCAGGCCTAGGGGTTGAATCGGAGCTGTAGCCTCTGGCCTACGCCACAGCCACAGCAACATGGGATCCGAGCCGCGTCTGCAACCTACACCACAGCTCACGGCAACGCCGGATCGTTAACCCACTGAGCAAGGGCAGGGACCGAACCCGCAACCTCATGGTTCCTAGTCGGATTCGTTAGCCACTCACCACGACGGGAACTCCCTATTTTATTTTCTTTTTTAAACTCTTTTTAGGGCCGCACCATGGCATATGGAGGTTCCCAGGCCAGGAAGTATAGCCTGAATGGGAACTATTAGTGGTTAACGTGGTGCAGTGTGGACTCCATGTTAAGTCATGTGAAGTAACACAGTGCATTAGACCTGCGTAATGAATAGAAATGGCAAGGGGGAAAAGGTTCTGCCAGGGAAGAAGCAGAGAGGGACAAGCTAGAATGAAAAGGGCAGCCTTTGTGGAGAAATAGCTCTCATTTTTCTCATTTTGGTAATGGCAAAAGAGAGTTCTACCAGCAATAGAAACATGCTCCCAGATCTTTTCACCCCAGGGACTTGCAAAAGAACTGGGAGAAGAATTGGGTGGAAGGGGATATAGTGAGAGAAAGATTTGAAAAGGGATGAGGGCAACACATCTCCCCAGGCTGGGGAGAGAAGGGGAACCAGGAGGACCGGTGGATGGAAGGGAACAGGTTTACCTGGAGAAGCGGCAGGGGGTCCCGTGGCAGGCTGGGGAGCCGTGGGGCTGCTGTCGTTCTGCACCTGAAGGCCCAAAAAACATATGCATACCTTACTCCCTACCACGTTTCTTGGCCTGGCTTACCCTCCTTCCCCACGGCATGGCCACGGCACTCACCGTCTTGTTGGGTGCCTGCTGGGCACTGTACTCTGGATTTGGTTCACTGAAGTTAGGAACCTCAGAATAAACCATACAGAATCTGCAAGAGGAGAAAGTGGCAAAGCCTCAGGCCCATCCTCTGGGCTAGCACTTGGGCAACTCTGGAAGCCTCAGAAAGGTCCAGTTACAGGACAAGGAATGCACGCCCTCGTGCTGCCTCCCTGCAGACCTCAGATGTCCCCCCTTGGCCTGGTGCTTCTATATTCCAATCCCCAAGACAGCACTTACTCTCCAATCTTCTGAAGGTCACCCCCACGGCCAGTGTACAGTGTCAGACAACCTTTGAACACTGAAGCGTACCTGTGGGGGCACAAAAAGCAGGATTCAGAGTTACAAGGACTGTCAAATCTAATCCTGCTTCACTGTCACTGTCCTCGGTTAGCCAGAAGTCACCGGGTGGCTTACCCTTTGGTGAGCCGGATAATGTCCCCAGGCTGGATCAGGTTGCCCACGTCGTCCCAGACAGAGATATTGATGCTCCCAGTTTTGTCTGCCACTTTGCAGGTCCGAACCTCGTGCCCGTCCTTTGTTTTAGTCACTCGCCCTGGAGGGAACGGATCAACGGGGTGGGGGGGATGTCAAATAAATGGGGGCAGTGGAGGTCAGAGGGATGAGGTCTAGATGTTGGTGGAATGAGGGAAAAGCCGTACAAACAAGGCAAAGCCAAACCCCTAGAAGGTGGGGAGAAAGGGGATGGGTCCAGCACCATGGAGAGGGTCCTGCGTGGAGAGAGACCCACTTAGCCCTGGAGGCTTGGATCTGCCAAGAGTTCCATCTACCCCACACCGGAATGCAACTCTCTAGGATAGAAGAGAGACTGGGAGTGAGCAGTGTCTTAGGATGTGCTCTGCCACAGGAAGTACAAATTAAGATCAGAGGTAATGTTCTCTTTCTCCAGACCCCCTGACCCTGAGAAACCACGCATTCGGCCCTGGGCCCCAGCATAGCCACCTGTCTCCAGCACAATGAAGATGAGGTTCAGGTTCTTGAGCCCAGGCTTGATATCCTTCACGAAAGTCTCCGTCGTCATGCTGCTTGAGCCTCAGCACCCCACTAGAAGGGGGAAAAAGGGGATGAAATTTCAACGTTTGAAGCCTTTGCCCCCATGTCCACTTCACAAGGCCTACCTTACCACACTAGGTTAGGGTCAGGCAGCCTGAAACCCTCTAACCCCTCTAAAAGGGTAGAACCGAACTTCCTCAGGGGCCTCCAAATTCAAAATCAGAATTTGGGGGTCTCTGGATAGGCTGCTTCGGGGCTGGAAGCCTCCCTCCCGGGGTGCTCTTTTAGTCTCAAGCCCCGAAGTGGGGAAGCCGACAACAGGAGTAGGGAACCTGGTGCAGAGCCAGGGAATGGAATCTTACTCTCCAAACCTTCCCGAATCCTCATCTGGACAACCGCGCACCCGGTCCATCCCCCCCCGCCCCCCCCTCAGCCCACCACCCACCCAGCCAGCCGGCCGGACAGTGCACGTAACTAAGCCGCCCGCAGGGGGAGCCAAAGGCCCCGCTGCCGCCGGATGCGGACCAATGGAACCCAAGAGTGCGAACATTCCCGGAAGTTCCCCGGAGGGCCTCTTCCAGCCAATCAACACCGCCCTGGCTCGTCCCTCGCGTCCCGCCGCCGTCCCCAAACAGCCAACCGCGATCCGAGATTCACGCGCCGGGGACGGGGTGGGTCTTTAGATATTAAAGGAGCCTCGGGGAGGATTGGCTGCGCAAGGAAAAACATAGACCACCAGGGGGAGCCTCAGGTCCCAATTTTCCTCTATCTGGGAGAATGCGCTAAGAAGGCGCTAAGATTTTTCTCTCCTAGACCTGACACAGTGGAAAAAGAACCAAAGGTTTTTGAATTCGGCGGACAAAAGTATGAAATCTGGCTCATCACTTCTTTTCTCGACAGTTCTTAAATATGATTGCATCTTGCAGACGAGGAAACGAAGTTATATAAAAAGCAGTGCCTAGCACACAGCAGGCAGTTTCCTCCTGTTCTCCAATTTCTCTAACCTGCATCTTTATTCCTGATTTAGATTCCTCATCTTTCATGCATTATCCAGCTTGGTCAAGGTCTCTGGAGAAAGTCGCACTCACACGGGAGACAATAGACACACACCCACATCCTTTGGAAGTAATGGAATTGGAGCACAGAGAACAACATTTGCATTAGTCCCCCTCACAGTTTGAATCAGTTTCTAATGCACTTATCTCACTAGATCTCAGGGTCCCCCCTGAGGGCTGAAGAAGCCCTAATCTGTAGTTCCCTTTGAGACTTGTTTCATAGTCAACAAAAGGTAGCTAGCTCTGTAAAGTGTATAAACCAATCACATATAAACAATGTACATACATGTGTATTACTATTTGCTATCCATAATAAATACTGCTCAATATCAGATTAGCCTAAGAGGCTATATGATTGTAATGCTTTGGTTTGCTTAATCAATCCCTTACCTTCTCCTAGAGGGCTTTAGACTCCACCTTGACTTTCCTTGGAGCTCAGGTTCTCTCCCGCCCACACCCCCAGCCACGGTGTTGTACCCTAAGGAAATCAAACCACAACCCCAGAAGAGGAGCATTTTATCTCCCTCTCTCCCCTTAGGTGTTTCAAGGAACTGTACGAGCGTTCGGAAGGTCGACGTAAATATCGCAGAAGTGTAACTAGGAGAGGCAGGCAACCCGCTGAGCACCCTAGATCAAAGTTTTCCGATCAGACACTCCCTCATTCCCCAACCCGGGGTCGCCTTGTTGACTACAGTATCCATTCCCATGACTATGAGTCATAAGATCGGCTCCGGGATGCTGACCACAGCTCTGGAAACGGGAGAGGGGCCGGGCAGACGGCAGGTCACACTGCAGGCCAGCCTCCTAGCGACGATCTCGCACCAAGCCGCATCAGCTTTAGGGCACGGAACCGGTGCACCCTTCGAAATAGAAGTCTCGCGCTCCGGGAGAGTCGGCCTCCAGCTCGGCCCCTGACTTTCAAGCATGGAAGAACATAGAGTCCTTCCTCCCAAATGGCTATACAGTTCTCGCTGGGACCAAAAAGACTTCCGGTGTGGAACGGAGGCCTGGCTAGCCTTCACTCTCCTCGTTGGCCGCTCGTGGTTTCTAGCCCAGGGCTGAGTTAAACAAAGGGGCGGGACTTGGTGACGAGTTTCCGCCAGGTTGCGTAGCAGCGGTGGGCGGGGCCAAGGCTCAGTCTCACAAGGCGACGAGTGGTCGGAACCTTCTCCCCTCTCCTTCTCCTTCCCCTTCCCCTTCCCCTCCCAGGATAGGCTGGCACCCGGCACCAGGGTTATCCCGTGGCTGCTGCGGCCTCAACTCCAACGGGTCGGGGCACGGAGAGTCCAGACCGCTTCCAGGGCGGTGCGTACGGCGCCTGCGCAGGCTCCCACCTAAAGGAGGGCGTGGGAGGGGAGGGGGCGATGTCCCAGGGGGATTGGGACCGGGGTTCGAGATTTTGGAGGTCAGGCGAAGGGACGGGAGTAAAGATGAAAAATGGAGGAAGGGAGGAGTCCAGAGGTGGTAAAGGAGCGCTGGAGGGTGCCTTGTTGGGGAGGTCCATTGGAGTGGGGGAGCCTTAAGAAGTACGAGAGGGGGCCTAGGCCGGCTGGAGGACCGGGGGTGGGGTGGGATTTGGGCGCACAACGTGGTATTTAAATGGACAGTGATTGACGGGCCGGGAGGGTAAGCAGGGAACCATCTGGGGGACAGCCTGGGCAGGGGCGGTGGAACCTGAACCCCCGCCCTCGAAGCGCCATAGCTTGGCTCCTCTCCCATGCCTTGTCTTTGGCAGCCTTGTCTTCCTCCTCCATTCCTTTCCCCTCTCTCCCTCCCACCCCTCCATGAGGGAATCTCACATTCCTTACATCCGTGCCTTGAGTTTGCAGCCAGTCCCTCTTCGCGGGTTTCACGCACCAGAAAGCCTTCTCCAAACCAGAGCGTAAGAGAAATTGAGGAGTGAGGAGGAGGGGGCTGGAGAAGGAGCAGAAAGCTGAGAGGGGTGAGGGTGTTTGGCATGGGGACAGACAGACATCTTCCCCATTCAGAAAGTAACTTCATTCCACCTGGTAGCAAATGTGGCTGTTAATGAGACCACTGAGCCACTGTCCTTGGGGACCGGGCTGTGATAGTGATAGTCTAATCCCTTCCTATACAGGTGGTTTTAGTCTGACAATAGAACAAGAAGCTGATAGTGTTGCAGGCTGATAGTTTTCTCCCAGTTAGGAATGGGGTAAGACTCATGGAGGGAATCTGAGTGTTGCAGTAATATTACTGCCCTGTGTGTCCAGCCGACTTTTCGGCTGTGGCGGGTTCCCAGTATTGGGGAAGAAAGTTTCTTTCAGGCATTTCCTCCTGGGCCTCATGGGCCGTCTGAATTTACTTGGCATTCTATTACTGCAGATATCTTACCTGAGATAAGTGGTATTCAGTTTCCTTTCACATTTATTATGTCATTTGACAATATGTAAGGTAGGTAAGGCAGATATCATTTTCCCTATTTGAGAAGTGAAGAAATTGCAAACTACGGAAGTGTTACATGGCTTGTTAAAAGTCGTATAGCTGGCAGAGCTGGGACCAGAACCCAAGTCTTCTGACTCTTGGTCCTCCTCTTAATTGAAAAATCCTGTTTTGTTCTGGTCAGGGGAGCAGTAGAATAGGATTGGTTTTCCCAGGATTGGTTTTCCCAGGGTGGATAACTGTTTGCTTTCTGAGTCTGGGCCTTGTCACGACTAGACAACAGCACAGGTTCCTGGAGACATTTCTCGAGGTACAGGTCTATATGCCAGGCTGCTGGGAAATAGGTTCTCGTCAAAATGGAAGCAGTATTATACTGTCCTCTGTATTATGGAGGGGGAGAGGCATATCAGCTTCCCCCTTACCCCCAACTGCAGGGCAGAGAAAAATGAATCTGGCATTGCACCTTTATCTCTCTGATAGATTTTATTTTATTTTATTTTTTTTAGGTCCGCACCCATATGGACGTCCTCAGGCTAGGGATAGAATTGGGGCTGCAGCAGCCAGCCTATGCCACAGCCACATGAGATCCAAGCTGCATCTTCGACCTGCAGTATCTGAGCTGTGTCTGCGACCTACACCACAGCTCACTGCAAAGCTGGATCCTTAAACCACTGAGCAAGGCCAGAGATCGAACCTGCGTCCTCATGGTTACTAGTCAGATTGGTTTCTGCTGAGCCACAACAGGAATTCCTCTGACTGGTTTTAAAACACCACACTAACATGTTATGGCTGATGAGCATGTATACCAGACTTAAGATGAAATGGTCTGTTTTATGCATAAAAATTGTCATCCTGGAGTTCCCTGGTGACCTAGCAGTTAGGGATTCAGTGTTGTCACTGCTCTGGCACAGGTTCGATCCCAGGCTTCTGCACGCCTTGGGTGTGGCTGAAGGAAAAAAATCATCATTCTGTTCCTTCCTAATTTAGCCCTTCATCTTGAAAGATGTAAAGGTGAGGAAAGGAATGTAAATAGTTTCTAGTCTCCTGCATCTGAAGCCTTGTCTCTCTCTTCTTGGTTTCATCCTTTTAGTAAGGAGAGTCTGGTTAGCCTAATCATACTGCTACCTACAGTCTTCCCAGTTGTCTACCCTGCAATAATTTCCTGATTTTTTTTTTTTTTTAAATCTTGATCCCTCTCAGGAGTATTTCCTGACTTAGAAAGTAGAATGGCACCTGTGCCAACATTCTTGAGTATCTTCTTATGAAGTAGTGTTTTCCAGGTGGAGAGTAGGACAGAATTCTTTTTATATGAAATAATGTATGGGAAAGCACTTTGGAAACATTAAAGCATCATGGCTCTGTGCGTTATATAGCCAAAGATTTGGACTCCTTGACTTGACTTGTAGTTGTGTGCCCTGAACAAAAGAATGGTTTTCTATCTCAAACAGCTCCTTTTCCTTCCCTTTCTTCTTGTCTCTTTCTCGCCCCCTCTCAGCTTTGTTTAAAACATCTGGCCCCTGCGTGTGATTCCTTAGCTGATGAACTCTCTCCTTAGAGGGTAGCCCTGAAACCTCTAGTCCCTAATGGACTTGTCTCTTTCTCTTCAACCGACCCCCAGATCCAAGTCTGTCTCATCTCATTGCCAAGTGCAGGTAGTTCCCCTGACTCACCTTTTCTTCCTTGTTCCTATTAATAGAGCGCTCCTGATTGTGACATCACATCCATCCCCTTGGCGATGGAGCTTGTCACTAGGAAGGAAGACTCAGTCGGAGAATAGCCAACAAGATGGGTTACTGGGAGCGTCTCCTGAGTGGCACTGAGTGGAGGCATCAGGGGGTTGGAGCCTTGTGAACAGGGAACCTGCCCCCCAACACTTGGAAGGTAAAGAGCCTTGATTCAGAATCCCATTCAGGGCTTCAGCCCTCTTTGCCCATCCGGGTTCCTTCTGCTCTTAAGAACCTGATTCTCAAACTTTTCTGTGTAAAACTTTCTGTGATTAACCCACATCAGAATGTTCTTCTTTGTATATTTATGTCTTACATAAACGATTAACTTTTATTACTTGGTGTTAAATGGCTTAGTAAATTTTATCCTTTAATATATTTTCTGTTCTGTATACTCCCTCCATGGACTGAAGCCTACACCTTAGTTTAAGGATAGGGATTGTATTTTCTGTTTCTTTTACATGTCTCTGCTGGCAAGGGGGTTGTGTATATAGAGTGAATACTATATGAGTATATGAGTTTTGGGGTCACCACACAAATAGTGCTTGGTGCTGGTGACCAAGTAGGAGGTCCTTGCTGGTCTTGACACCTGATAGGCCTCACTTTAGGTGTTAGATGAGGTGGGTAATTTTTGTTTTTAGGGCTGCAGGTGCAGCATATGGAGGTTCCCAGGCTAGGGGTCTAATCAGAGCTACAGCTGCTGGCCTACACCACAGCCATAGCAACATCAGATCTGAGGTGCGTTCTCTGACCTACACTACAGCTCATGTCAGCTCTGTGTTACATGAGTTTTTGAAGAATTGTGTGCTCTCTGGATTCTTTTTTTTTTTTTAATAGGCAAGAAATAGAATTTTTTTTCTTGCCTTTTTTTTTTTTTGCTTTTTAGGGCTGCACCCACGGCAATGCCGTATCTTCAACCCACTGAGCAAGGCCAGGGATCAAACCTGCAACCTCATGGTTCCCAGTCAGATTTGTTTCCATTGCACCACGACAGGAACTCTAAGAAGTAGATTTATTAAGGTAGGATGCTTGTGAGAGATGCAAGGAGGCTCTGCTGGATTCTTTTTAAAATCGAACCAATTAGGAGTTCCCAGTGTGGCTCAGCAGAAATGAATCTGACCAGCATCCATGAGGACGCAGGTTTGATTCCTGGACTCACTCAGTGGGTTAAGGATCTGGCATTGCCGTGAGCTGTGGTGTAGATCAAAGACTTGGCTTGGATCTGGCATTGCTGTGGCTGTGTTGTAGGCTGACAGCTACAGCTCCAATTTGACCCCTAGCTTGGGAACCTCTGTATGCTGAGGATGCGGCCCTTAAAAAAAAAAAAGAAAAGAATAAAATTGAACCATTTAAAAAGTGCTGAAGAAGCTTAACTTAAAAAATCCCTTGTGGTAAATAAACCTAGTTTGGATCACAGTATTCTGGAATTAAATGGAACATTAGAGACAGTGTCCATCTTACAGGTGGGGAAAAAGAGCTCCTAAGAGCTCAGGTCTCTAAGAGGAAGAGTGACTTCAGTGTGAGAATTCTACTACTTAAATGAAAAGACCACTTTCTTTTATTTCTTTTATTTTTTTTGCTTTTTAGGGCCACACCTGCGGTTTCTAGATTCTTTTTTTCCCCAGATGTATTTATTTATTGGGAGACAGGGAGATGAGATGAAATGCTTTAGGGACACCTGTGAGACACCCTTCACTAGCTTCTTTCTTCACTAGGTGGAAATTCCTAGGAGGTACCTGTTTCATTACATGGGGGCAGGTTGTGGGCCCCTTTTCCTGTGTATGTGATGGTTTGGAGTAAATGGAGCTGGAGAATCCTCAGCCCTCTGCATCTCTGTTGTATTCAGGGCATGGAGGAGAGAGAATCAGTAGAAGGGATCCTACAGCACACATTCCTGGCTTTTACTCTTAGAGTTTTGCCAAGAATTATTAACAGCATGGTCAGTTACCCTAAAGTGGGTTGGAGTGATTGCTCTAATGTTTCTCTTTCTGTGTTTTGTGTGTGAATTTGCATGGTTTGCACATCTGTACATGGCTTTAGGAAACCATGAATAAGAGAGGATAAATATTCAGGCTTCATTAGGAACAATCTGTTTTGAATCCCTAGCTTTCTCTAGGGGTAGATCAGGGAAAACAACTGCAACAGTAAGTTAAAAGAGCATGGGAGGAGTTCCCGTCGTGGCTCAGCTGTAAAGAACCAAACTAGTATCCATGAAGACGCAGGTTTGATCCCTGGCCTCGCTCAGTGGGTTAAGGATTGGGCTAATGTTGCTGTGAGCTATGGTGTACATCCCGTGTTGCGCTGGCTGTGGTGTAGGGTGGCAGCTACAGCTCTGATCTGACCCCTAGCCTGGAAACTTCCATGTGCTGCAGGTGTGGCCCTTAAAAAAAAAGACAAAAAAAAAAAAAGGCCTGAGAGAGTTCCCGTTGTGGCTCAATGGGTGAGGAACCCGACATAGTGTTTGTGAGGATATAGGTTTGATCCCTGGCCTCCATCAGTGGGTTAAGGATACCAAGTTTGCTATGGCTGTGGTGTAAGCTGTTAGCTGCAGCTCTGATTTGACCCCTAGCCCAGGAACTTCCATATGTCACAAGTGTGGCCCTAAAAATGGGGTCGGGGAAGGACATGGGGAGAGGTCTAATAAAATTCTTGAATTTTTGTTTATTTATTTATTTAGTCTTTTTTTGTGGCATATGGGAGGTTCCCAGGCGAGGGGTTCAATTAGAGCTGTAGCCACTGGCCTACGCCAGAGCCACAGCAACGTAGGATCTGAGCCTCTGTGACCTACACCATGGCTCATGGCAACGCCAGATCCTTAACCCACTGAGCGAGGCCAGGGATGGAACCCATGTCCCCATGGATTAGTTGGGTTCATTAACCGCTGAGCCCCAACAGGAACTCCCAAATTCTTGAATTTTTATAGTTATGTTGACCAAGAATATAGAGAGATACCCCAGTGTAACAGTGAAGGAAATATAGCAACATGATTACCTGGTTTGGTTCTGACCTGCAGAAGGCTGGAAATGCAGTTTTCAGCTTGGGTTCAAGATATTCAAGTCAGGGGAGTTCCCGTTGTGGCGCAGTGGTTAGCGAATCCGACTAGGAACCATGAGGTTGCGGGTTCGATCCCTGTCCCTGCTCAGTGGGTTAACGATCCGGTGTTGCCGTGAGCTGTGGTGTAGGTTGCAGATGCGGCTCGGATCCCGTGTTGCTGTGGCTGTGGCGTAGGCCGGTGGCTACAGCTCCGATTCGACCCCTAGCCTGGGAACCTCCATATGCCACGGGAGTGGACCAAAAAAATAGCAAAAAGACAAAAAAAAAAAAAAAAGATATTCAAATCAGGGAAGTTTGCAGAACTCCTATAATCCTGAAGGGGCCTCCAAGTGCTATTTTAGTTCAGCTCTCCAACTTGAGTGAAACCTTCCAAGCATTTTCCTATTCCACAATTCAAGGAGAAGATCTAGGAACCTGTGCTCTCCCGTGGCTGTGGTCACTGGCTGAGACTTTTGAGGTCCCTGTGGTTTCAGTCTTATTAAGCCTCTGTCCCTGTGGCAGTGAGCAGTTAAGTTCTTGTTAGGCATCCTCTGTGGCATGATAACCCGCCCCTGTGAGAGCCCCACAGGCGCATTGAGAGTCCCAGAGGATAGAAGGGATAGTCAAGGAGCCTCGCCCTTCATCGTGACTGTCTGCCTAGGGGCAGGGCAAGACGGGCAAGGAACTGGCTTCCAACGTTTGTTTCCCACAGATGACAAATAGGAAATACCCTACTCAGAAGTCTGAATTTCCCCTTAATTCTTTAGGCCACACCTCTGAAAGGATGTTTTATAGGAGGGTGGATAAAGGAGCATCTCAAGCAGATAAAACAAAGGTTTCCATGTAGAAAGAACAATGCCAGCATCTCTGCAGTTTTGTTATTAACCTTGACTTTATGGTGGAAACCTTTGCAACTCCCAGCCGTAGCTGGTGGCTTCCCACACCCTCTGGCCATCTCTGCACCAACTGAGGCCAGTTCTCTCCTGGCCCTTTCGGAGCTGTGGAATCCCCTGAGACCCCATTATGATAAGTTTTCAGAATTTATATTCCTCTCTAAGATTACATTGTTAACACTGTTTAAAAATGAAAGTGCATTGAAGCACAATGCAAACTTTTATGTGTTTCATAGCAACTTTCTACATTGCCTCATAGCAACAAGGAGAAAAGAATATGTTTTTAGTTTTGCCCCTTCCACTAGGGATAACTGAGTTTTTTTTTTTGCTGCGCCCGCGGAAATGTTCCCAGCCCAGGGATCAAACCCATGCCAAAGCAGCGACCCAAGCCACTACCGTGACAATGCAGGATCCTTAACCCACTGCACCACAAGAGAACTCCAGGATAACTGATTTTTTTTTAATCTTGTAGAAATATATAACCTAGATCAAAAGTATAATATCAGCCTCTAGATTTTTTAAATGTGTACACTACGAAAACCAATTTCCAGTATATACTATTTTTGCAACTAGCATTTCTTAGGTTTTTTTTGTCTTTTTCTAGGGCCGAACCCACAACATATGGAGATTCCCAGGCTAGGGGTCAAATCAGAGCTGCCAGAGCCACAGCAACGCTAGATCCAAACCACCTCTGTGACTTACACCTCAACTCACGGCAACGTCTGATCCTTACCCCACTGATCGAGGCCAGGGATCGAACCCGCAACCTCATGGTTCCTAGTCGGATTCATTTCCGATGCACCACGACAGGAACTCCTAGCATTATTGAGTTTAAGAGGCAGTTCAGGAGTTCCTGTCCTGGCTCAGTGGTAACGAACCTGACTAGTATCCATGAGGATGCAGGTTCAATTCCTGGCCTTGTTCAGTGGGTTAAGGATCCGGCATTGCTGGGAGCTATGGTCTAGATCGTATAGTGGTTTTGATCTGGCGTTGTGGCTGTGGTGTAGGTGGGGAGCTGCAGCTAAGATTTGACCCCTACCTGGGAACTTGCGTATTTGTAGGCATGTTCCTAAAAAGACAAATAAAAATAAATAAATTAATTAATTGGAGTTCCTGTCGTGGCTCAGTGGTTAATGAATCCGACTAGGAACCATGACGTTGCGGGTTCCATCCCTGGCTTCACTTAGGGGTTAAGGATCTGGCACTGCCGTGAGCTGTGGTGTAGGTCACAGATGCAGCTCGGATCTGGCATTGCTGTGGCTCTGGCATAGGCCAGCGGCTACAGCTCTGATTAGACTGGGAACCTCCATATACCTCGGGTGTGGCCCTAGAAAAGACAAAAAATAAAAAAAATTTTTTTTTTTAAAGAGGCAGTTCAACAAAGCAGTTAAAAGGCTTGGGCTCTGGGGCCCATCTACCTGGGTTGAACTCTGGCTCCACTGCCTGTTAGTGTATGATTTTGGACAAACTTTTTAATCTTTGTGCGTCTATTTTTCATCTGTAAAATTGTAGGTCATGACCATCCTGACCTCACAGAGTAACTCACAGAGGTGTAATAATTAGAGTTAATATACAATAAATGCTTAGAATAGTACCTTGCTTATAGAAATACTCAATAAGTAGTGACTTAATATTTAATTGTATAAGTCAAACATGATCATTGTAAAAAAGAAAAACTAATAAAGCAAAGCTGTGAGTGAAATTAAAAGTACTAACAGCATGGACACTAGCCAATAGTTTATAATAACTATAAATGGAGTATAACCTTTAAAAAATGTGAATCACGGAGTTCCTGATATGGCGCAGTGGGTTAAGAATCTGACCGCAGCAGCTCTGGTCACTGTGGAGGCATGAGTTCAGTCGCTGGTGAAGTGCTGTGGGTAAAAGGATCTAGTGTTGCCTCAGCTATGGCTTGGATTCAGTCCCTGGCCTGGGAACTTCCATATCCCACAGGTGCAGCCACTAAAAAAAATCGTGAATCCCTGTATTGTACACTTGTAACTTATATGTTATTGTCTAGCAGCTGTACTTCAATTTTAAAACAAGTATGAAGAAAAAATAAAAATACTGAAAGTCTACACTTAGAGACAGTTTCTCTATATATATCTTTCTAGACGTTCTCCAAGATGTGTGTACACGCATAAACTCTTTTAAAAAAAAGGCACTGTCTGGAGTTCCCTTGTGACTCAGTGGGTCAAGGAGCAGGTGTTTTTACTGCTGTGATTCTGGTTAATGAAGTGATGTGGTTCATTCTCTGGCCTGGGAACTTACACATGCTGTGTTTTTTTGTTATTATAAAAAGAGTTCCTATCGTGGCACAGCAGAAACGAATCTGACTAGGAACATGAGGTTGCTGGTTCCATCCCTGGCCTTGCTCAGTGGGTTAATGATCCAGCATTGTCTTGAGCTGTGGTGTAGGTCCCAGATGCGGCTCAGATCCTGTGTTGCTGTGGCTGTGGTGTACGCCAGCAGCTGTAGCTCTGATTGGACCCCTAGCCTGGGAACTTCCATATACCGAAGGTGTGGCCCCCAAAGACAAAAAGCAAGCAAAGAAACAAACAAACAGGTACTGTAGGAATTCCTGTTGTGGCTCGGTGGGTTAAGAACCTGACTAGTGTCCATGGGAATTTGGGTTTGATCCCTGGCCTCACGCAGTGGGTTAAGGATCCGATGTTGCTGGTGGCTGTGGTATAGGCCAGCAGCTGTATCCCCAATTTGACCCCTAGCCTTGGAACTTCCATATGCCACAGGTGTGGGCCTAGAAGAGAAAAAGACAATGAAATGGTACTATAGTATATGGTTATTTTACTTACCATATAGCAATGAATATGTTTAAATAATCTAAATAAATAAATACTAATTAAAAAATATATCTGAGTCATTAATGCTACATTGTATCCCATATATGGGTACAAGGCATTCCATTGGATATTTGTATTATTTCTGATGGTTTTTTTTGTTACTATAAACAATGCTTAGATAAACAGCCTAGTATAGTGTTTCATACCCTTGTGTAAGTATTTCCTTAGGCTATGTTATTGAAATTACAATTGCTAGGTAAAAAGGTATATGCTGTTTTAGGACACTTACTTTTTTTTTTTTTTGAAGTATAGTTGATTTACAGTGTCATGTTAATTTCTATTGTATAGCAAAGTGAGTCAGTTATTCATATGCACATATCCTTTCCCAAATAGGTTATCACAGAATATCGAGTGCTATATAGCAGGTCCTTGTTGACCATCCATTCCATATACCAGTTTGCATGTGCTGTCCCACACCCCCAATCCTTCCCTCCTCCTTCCTCTTTGGTAACCATAGGTTTGTTTTTTTGAGGTCTCTAAATCTATTTCTTTTTTTTTGTCTTTTTTGTTGTTGTTGTTGTTGTTGTTGCTATTTCTTGGGCCGCTCCCACGGCATATGGAGGTTCCCAGGCTAGGGGTCCAATCGGAGCTGCAGCCACCGGCCTACACCAGAGCCACAGCAACGCGGGATCCGAGCCTCGTCTGCAACCTACACCACAGCTTAAGGCAACGCCGGATCGTTAACCCCTCATGGTTCCTAGTCTGATTCGTTAACCACTGCGCCACGACGGGAACTCCCTTTTTTTTTTTTTTTTTAATTTCTTCTTTGTAAATTAGGTTTATTTGTATCATTTTGTTTAGATTCCACATATAAATGATATATTTGTCTTTCTCTGACTTATTTCACTTAGTATGATAATCTCCAGGTCCATCCATGTTGCTGCAAATTACGTTATTTCATTTTTTATGGCTGAGTAATATTCCATTATATATATGTACTATATCATCTTTAGCCATTCATCTGTCGATGGAATTTAGGTTGAGTCCATATCTTGGCTATTGTAAATAGTGCTGCAATGAACGTTCGGGTGCATGTATCTTTTCAAATTAAGGTTCTCTCTGGATGTATGCCCAGGAGTGGGATTGCTGGATTATAAATTCCATGAATTCCGTATATCATAAGGTAGTTCTATTTTTAGTTTTTTGAGGAACCTACATACATGCCCAGGAGTGGGATTGCTGGATTATAAATTCCATAAATTCCATATATCATAAGGTAGTTCTATTTTTAGTTTTTGAGGAACCCACATACTGTTTTCCATAGTGATTGTATCAATTTACTTTTCTACCAACAGTGTAGAAGGGTCCTTTTTCTCTGTACTCTCTCCAGCATTTATTATTATTTATAGACTTTCTTTGGGGGTGGGGGGAGGGCACACCTATGGCATATGGAAGTTTCTGGACCAGGGATCAAACCCTTACCACAGCAGCAACCCAAGCCATTGCAGTGACAATGCCAAATCCTTAACCCGCTGAGCCACAAGGGAACTCCAGTTTATAGACTTTTCGATGATGGCAATTCTGACTGGTGCGAGATAAGACCTCATTGTAGTTTTGATTTGCAGTTTTGTAATAATTACTACGTTGAGCACCTTTTCATGTGCCTTTTAGTCATCTGTATGTCTTCTTTGAAAGACTATAGAAGTGTCTATTTAGATTTTCTGCCTTTTTCTTTCTCCATTTACAGCTGTGTCCATGGGATGGGGAAGTTCTAGGGCCAGGAATTGAATCTCAGTCACAGCTGTGACCTATGCCTTATGCTACAGCTGCGGCAAGGCTGGATCTTTTAACCCCACTGCACTGGGCTAGGGATCGAACCTGTGCCTCTGCATTCAGATTCTTTTTTTTGGCCATCTTGTGGTGTATGGAGTTGCCAGGGATCAGATCTGAGCCTCAGTTTCCACCTGCACTGTAGCTATGGCAACACCAACACCACATCCTTAACCAGCTGTGCTAAGCTGGGGATCAAACCTGTGTCCCAGTGATCCCGACACTGCTGGAACTCCTGCAGTCTGATTTTTTTTTTTTTTTTTTGGTCTTTTGTCTTTTTAGGGCTGCACCCGTGCATGTGGAGGTTCCCAGGCTAGTGGTCGAATTGGAGCTACAGCTGCGGGCCTATACCACAGCCACAGCAAAGCAGGATCCCAGCTGCATCTGTGACCTCCACCACAGCTCTTGGCAACACCAGATCCTTAATCCACTGAGCAAGACCAGAGATCAAACCTGCAACCTCGAGGTTACTAGTCGGATTCGTTTCTCCCGTGCCACAACAGGAACTCCTGATTTTTTTTGTAAGAGCCACACCTATAGCTTATGGAAGTTTCCAGACTAGAGGTTGAATTGGAACTGTAGCTGCCAGGGCCTTCACCACAGCTCAAGGCAAAGCAGGATCCCTAAGCCACTGAGCGAGGCCAGGAATTGAACCCACCTCCTCAGAGATGCTAGTCAGGTTCGTTATTGCTGAGCTATGATGGTAACTCCCTTGCAATCTGATCTTAACCCATTGCACCACAGTAGGAACTCTGGGTTGTTTGTTTTTTTTTGTATTGAGCTTCGTGAGCTGTTTGTATGTTTTGGAGGTTAATGCCTTGTTGGTTGCTTTGTTTGCAAGTATTTTCTCCCGTTCTGTGGGTTGTCTTTTTGTTTTATCAATGTATTTCTTTGGTGTGCAAAAGCTTTTAAGTGTAACAGGTCTCCTTTATTTATTTTTGGTTTTATTTGCATGACTCTAGGTAGTGGATCCAAAAAGATATTCCTATAACTTGACATTTACTGTTTTTTTTTGTTGTTGTTGTTAAGATTCACCTGAATCATCTTTTTCTTGCAAGAGTACATTTTTTCCAGACCTTACGCAGTATATGACATGTTATATGTGTATGTGGTATATGTTTTATAACGTATATGACGTATATAGTGTATGTAACATTGAATATTTTGGACATGTTTTTGGATTTAACCTTAATACTTTTCTTTCACAATTTAGGATAATTACAGATTTATTTCTTTATTTGAATATTGAGTATACACACAGATAAATTCTTTTTTTTTTTTTTGTCTTTTTGTCTTTTCTAGGGCCTCATCCGCAGCACATGGAGGTTCCCAGGCTAGGGGTACAGTCGGAGCTGTAGCCACCAGCCTACACCAGAGCCACAGCAACGCAGGATCTGAGCCGCGTCTGTGACCTACACCACAGCTCATGGCAATGCCGGATCCTTAACCCACTGAGCAAGGCCAGGGATTGAACCCACAACCTCAGGGTTCCTAGTTGGATTTGTTTCTCCTGTGCCACAAAGGGAACTCCTGGGTACCCTGTTGTAGAGGGACATAAGCATTTCAGGATGCTATGGGATGGAAGTCCCTCGTGTCACAGTGGGTTAAGGATCTCATGTTGTCACTGCTGTGGCTCAGGCTCCATCGCTGGCCTGGGAGTTTCCACATGCTGTGAACACAGCAAAAAAGAAAAAAGAAGAAAGAAAAAAATAGAATGCTATGGGAAAATTGAGTCTGGGCTGGATGTTTCTCACTGCCCTCCTGCTGCACTCTATCTTGACCTTCTCAGGAGTGTGTAAACACATGTGACATGGAGTTCCCTTTGTGGCGCAGCAAAAATGAATCCAGCTAGTATCCATGAGGGTGCTGGTTTGATCCCTGGCCTTGCTCAGTGGGTCTGGGATCTGGTTTTGCCGTGAGCTACGGTGTAGTTTGAAGATGCAGCTCAGATCCTGCATGGCTGTGGCTGTGGTACAGGTGACAGCTATAGTTCCAGTTCTACCCCTAGCCTGGGAACTTCTATATGTTGTGGGTGCAGCCCCTAAAAGCAGTAAACAAGCAAACACACGGTGACTAACTGTTGAGTACAGTGTAGAGGACTCCACTCCTGGAATGTTAAACCAGATGGTCTCTTGTGATCCATTCTAACCCTAAAGGCAAAAATAAGACTGTCTTAACCAGGTCAATAGGAAAAACTTCTGGGCATGATCAAATTCTGTTATCTTTTATTCCCGTAATTCCTGTAATTTCCAAGTAATTTCTAAATTAAAAAAAATATTTTTTCCATATTTGTAGGAGAGTGTTTAAAGTTGAATTCTGACTTTAAAAAATTTATACTCATTAAAAGTGGGTTAATGATACACCTTGTATCTGTGGAGGGGCCAATTTGGTCACTGGCCCTGTGTAGTGGCTTAAGGGTCCGTCGTTGCTGCAACAGTGGCATAGGTCACAGCTCTGGCTTGGATCCATTCGATCCCTGGCCCAGGAACTTCCATAAGTGAGTGTGGCCAAAAAAGAAGGGAGAAGAAAACTTGATAGTTAAAAAATAGAAGAAAAGCATTAGTCTTAGTCCTATATCCGAATAAAACCATTATTAACAATGAGGCCAAGGATTGAGCATGCATCCTCGTGGATATTACTCAGGTTCTTAACTCACTGAGCCACAATGGGAACTCCTAGTTTGGGTTTTACATTTCACTTTATGTTGTCTTTTTTTTTTTTGTCTTTTGTCTTTTTAGGGCCGCACCCACAGCATGTGGAGGTTCCCAGGCTAGGGGTCTAATTGGAGTTACATTTGCCGGCCTACACCCGAGCCACAGCAACGCCAGATCTGAGCTGTGTCTGTGATCTACACCATGGCTCAAGGCAATGCCAGATCCTTAACCCACTGAGTGAGGCCAGGGATTGAACCTGCTTTCTCATGGTTCCTAGTTGGATTCGTTTCTGCTGTGCTAAGTCTGGAACTCCTATGATGTCTTCAGTATCATTCTCATGTACTCACCCTAATCCATCAGGGTTTTTTTTTTTTTTTTTTGCCACGCCCATGACATGTGGAAGTTCCTGGGCCATGGATCAGACCTGCGCCATAGCAGTGACAGTGCTTGATCAGTTAACCTGATGAGCCATCAGGAAACTCCAATCCTCACTCTTGGTAGATTATTTAAGAGAATGTTAGCATAGGAACAGAAGGTCAGAAGTTTAGGGAGAGACAAATGTATGGTGAATGCCCTTCTCTCCATCCCATTTTATAGGAGATAGCCGACCACTGTTTACAGTGGCAGTTTCAGAGGGATTGTTAGTAAGCCCAAGGCCCTGAACTTAGGCCCTAGAGATGGAGAAATAAGAATACAGAGGGAATTCCCATCATGGCTCAGTGGTTAATGAAACCGACTAGGAACCATGAGGTGGCGGGTCCAATCCCTGGCCTTGCTCAGTGGGTTAAAGATCCAGCGTTGCCGTGAGCTGTGGTGTAGGTCACAGACTCGGCTCAGATCCTGCATGGCTGTGGCTGTGGTATAGGCGGGCAGCTGTAGTTCCAATTCAACCCCTAGCCTAGGAACCTCCATAGATCTTGGAGCAAAAAAAAAAAAAAAAGTATATAGAGAAATAGTGGTGGTAGAAGTCAGCATAATCGTAGCAATGCCTATATAGAATGGGTAAAGATAAGTGAATTTTGTGATTTCTTGCATCCATTAACCTTGTGTGTTAATCATGATTTTTTTCAGTTTAAGGAGACAAAAACCCAGAGTTCGAGTGTAGCTCATCGGGTTAAGGACCTGGCATTGTCTCTGAGGATGTGGGTTTGATCCCTGGCCTTGCTCAGTGGGTTAAGGATCCAGTGTTGGCGTAGGCTGCAGCTGCATCTCCATTTGTACCCCTGGCCCAGGAACTTCCATATGCTGCAGATGCAGCCATAAAAAGAAAAAAAAAAAAAAAAGGGTGAGAGACAAAAACCCATCTCAAGCCAGCCAAAACATAATAAGGAATTTATTGGCTCATGTAATTGATGTTCAGAGGTGATTGTGGGAGTTCTCATTGTAGCTCCGCCAGTATCCATGAAGACCTGGGTTCGATCACTGGCCCCACTCAGTGGGTTAAGGATCTGGCATTGCTATGAGCTGTGGTGTAGGTTGAAGACATGGCTCGGATCTGGTGTTGCTGTGGCTCTGGTGTAGGCCGGCAACTACAGCTCTGATTAGACCACTGCTAGCCTGGGAATCTCCATGTGCCACGGGTGTGGCCCTAGAAAAGATAATAAATAAGTAAATAGGACAACCTGATTCTGAATGTCTGAGAACTACATGATTGGCTGAACTCATCTTTTTCAGGACCTCATAGCTAATGGCTGCTCTGTACACGGTCTGCCCTTATATCACGTGCCCACCCTTGATCCAGGTGGCCCACTTGTTGGATGTTTACAGGAATAGTTTAGGTTACTGTTCAGTGATCCCTTCTTGGATTTGACCTGTAGGAGCCCAAAGATGGGGCATGGCAGCCTCGCTGCTCTTTGAGTCTTTGTTCTCCTGTACTTCCTTCCTCACCCCACCATCTGAATACCAACTCCCACCGTCTCTCCTGCCTGGATGTTCTTCCTGTCTCTAATCTTACCCCTGTTTACAGGGTGATTCTAGAAGGGAACTTTTATTACATCATTCCTTTTAAGTCTTTCAGTGGCTTCCCATAGCCTCAGGATTAAGGCCAAACTCCTTACATAAGACTTCTCATGGTCTGGCCCTTGGCTCCCCTCTCCAAGCCTTGTATTTTGACACTTCCTCTCTTGCACCCTTCAGATTGGCCTTTTTTTTTTTTTTTTTTGTCTTTTTGCCATTTCTAGGGCCGCTCTCGTGGCATAGGGAGGTTCCCAGGCTAGGGGTCTAATCAGAGCTGTAGCTGCCGGCCTGCATCAGAGCCACAGCAATGCAGGATCCGAGCTGCATCTGCAACCTACACCACAGCTCACAGCAACGCCAGGTCCTTAACCCACTGAGCAAGGCCAGGGATCGAACTCACAACCTCATGGTTCCTCGTCGGATTTGTTAACCACTGCGCCACAATAGGAACTCCCAGATTGGACTTTTTTTGAACCACTTACAGTTCTCTGAACCTATCCTGTCCCCTCTTACTTTTGGGCCTTTATTATTTATTTTTTTTAGGGCTGCACCCACAGCATATGTAAGTTCCCAGGCTAGGGGAATCGGAGCTGCAGCTGCCAGCCTGTGCCACAGTCACACCAACTTAGGATCTGAGCCATGTCTGGGACCTACACCACAGCTCACAGCAATGCCGGATCCATAACCCACTAAGCGAAGCCAGGGGTTGAACCCGCATCCTCATGGATACTAGTCAGATTCGTTTTCGCTGAGCCGTGATGGGAACTCCACAACGCAGTTTTACAACATTTCCACGCCAAACCCCCAGCCCATCCCTCCCTCACCAACTTGTCTCCTTTGGTAGCCAGAAGTTTTTCAAAGTCTGTCAGTCAGTTTCTGTTCTGCAAAGAAGTTCGTTGTATCCCTTTTTAGATTCCACATATAAGTGATAGCACATGACGTTTGTGTCTCACTGTCTGACTAACTTCACTTAATGTGATAATTTCTGGGTCCATCCATGTTGCTGCAAATGCCATTATTTTATTCCTTTTTATGGCTGAGTAATAGTCCATTGTGTATCTGTACCACATCTTTATCCACTCCTCTGTCGATGGGCATTTAGGTTGTTTGCATGAATTGGCTATTGTATATAGTGCTGCAGTGAACACTGAGGTACTCATGTGCCTAAAACTCTTAATGCCCCACCCTGCCCTGCCTCCCACTGTCCCCACACAGGTTGCGTACGTTGCCTAGCTAACTCTTGCTTGTCCTGCTATTGACACCTAGTCCTGGAAAACTTCTCAACATCTCCCTCTCCTATCAGCCTGAGTTAGGGACCCACATTTCCTGCCCTCATAACACCCTATGCTTACCCTGAAAGCATTGATCACTTCATATTTTAAGTATATACTTACATAATATCTTTTCCTAATAGAATTAACTTTCTTGAGTCAGCTGTTATTCCTTCCCCAAATGACTGGCACATAGTAAGGTCTCAGTAAATCTTGGACAAATGAATGGATCTTGGCAGTGAGATCAAGTTGGCATATATTCGTAATCTTCTGAATTGGTCTCTTTTTCTTCTGTTGTTCCATCCAGGACCTGGGTTTCAGTGATGAGACATGGGGTATGATGTAACCCGTTTCCAGGGGGATGTTGATGAAGACCTTATTTGTCCTATTTGCAGTGGAGTCTTGGAGGAGCCAGTCCAGGTGAGTTGGTCTTATGACAGGTTTGATGCTGATAGAAAGTATTTGTAGGGGAGGAGTTCCCATCGTGGCACAGTGGAAACGAATCCAACTAGGAACCATGAGGTTGCGGGTTCAATCCCTGGCCTTGCTCAGTGGGTTAAGGATCCCGTGTTGCTGTGAGCTATAGTGTAGGTCGAAGATGCAGCTCAGATCCTGTGTTGCTGTGGCTGTGGTGTAGGCCAGCAGCTGTAGCTTTGATTAGACCCCTAGCCTGGGAACTTCCACATGCCGCAAGTACAGCCCTAGAGAGCAAAAAAATAAAAGTGTTTGTAGGGGAGTTCACTTGTTTCATTGCAGGTTAAGGATCCAGCATTGTCACTGCAGCGGCTTAGGTCTGGAAACTTCCACATGCCACAGGCGTGGCCAAAAAAGAAAGAAAAATTCATAGCAAATGGGGCTAGTGGGGAAGTCACTGCTGGGATTCCCCTTTCCCTACTCCCCACACTCCTGATACACATAGAATAGAGGTGTGGCTGCAAGAGATTTAGGGTTTTCCAGAGTCTGTCTAGAGGGGGACACCACAGAAGTGCAGTGGTTCAGATTTCTTCAGCAGTCACCCCAAGGTAATTTTTGTGCCATAAAATGGTCACCTGTTTGTTTCTGTCCTCTCACAGTAGCTTGCTAGCTGCTTTTTCTCTTTGGGGCTCTAACTAGGCTCCATCTTCCTGCCCACAACTGAACTTCCGAACTCTCCGAAGTTCTCTCTCCATATTCATGATGATGTGTTTCAGGTGATCAGCCAGTCTTCCCTCAGATCTGCCTACTGTTTAACCGATAGGAAGAGGGGAACTATATGAACTGACCTAGTTTCTTCCTGGGACTTACTGAAAAAGATCAATTTTGATGCAGCCATGTACTCTGCATTTTGATATGAAATCTGCCCCCTTCCCCAGGTCATTTCTCTACCATCCTTGCTAGAGTCAGTTGTATCTTCCTGGATCGGGTATGAGGAAAAGCTCGTGATTACCAGGCACGGGTAATGAGTGAGATGAATTCTTAAGAGTTGTGATCGTGGGGCATCATCCTGCCTGGTCCTTCCTGCCCACACTCTGTAAATACCAGTTAATCCTCTTCCACTCCTGGCTAGTTGGCGTTAATCCCATTTTCCAAACCAGGACAGTCAGTGAGGGCTTATGGCCCTTCCCCCAGCTCACTGCTATACAACTCCCTGGGGCTCCCTGTGGTCCTTGGAGAGGATTCTCACTCTGCAGTTTTCAGCTGTCCAAAGGAGCCCAGATGCCTGAGCTGAATGAAAATCAGACTGCATGCAGTGGCAGCTAGCCCTGGTCCTACCCCTACCTAGCCTTTGCGGCCTACTGCCATTAGAGGCTGCCTGGCTGGGTGTGGAACAGGCTCTCCAGGTAATGTCAAGAGGTCATGGGGTGTGTCACTTCTCTCCCCACCTGGCAGGTCCCTGTTTTCTGGCGCTGTCATTTGTGATGAGTCACACATGGAGAAGGCAGTGGCAGTTGGTGACTGAGGCAGCCCACTGTTCTGCGCCACCCCTGCCCCCAAGGCTTTACCTTCTGAGAAGCAGGCCAGGTTACCAGACACATTTCTGAGGGTAGAAGGCCTCTGCTAGGGATGGTGATTTCCCTACATCATATTTATTTATTTATTGAATAGATAATAAATTCATATGGTTTAGAAATAAAAACAGTATAAAAAGATATACTCTTGTGTCCATCCTTATCCCAGTCCAGCTAATCCCCTCATAGAGAACTGTTTTTATTAGTTTATTTGGTATTCTTCTGGCATATGTGTGGGCACATTAAGTGTGAATGTATACATCTATTTGCCCATCTTTCTTATTACACAAAAGGTAGCCCATTCCGTATACTTCCGCAGGGGTGGCAGGATTAGATAGGAAGGTCACGAAAGAGGTGCAGCTGAGCTGAGATCTGAATGATGAGAGGCCGTTCTGGCAAAGGGGAGCAGCAAAAGCAAGAGACAGGAATGAGCAGGGTGTGGGCAAGGAGCAGAGAGAAAGCCAGAATGGCTTGAACTCAGTACTGGGAGCATGGTGTCCGGCGAGGAGAGGCCAGAGGCACAGAGCCAGGTCAGACATATTTCAAGTGTAAAGGGAAACCATTGTAAAGCTTTAAGCAGGCGAGGGATATGATCTAGTTTGCTTTTTTTGTGTGTGTGGTCTTTTTAGAGCTGCACCCGCGGCACATGGAGGTTCCCAGGCTAGGGGTCGAATTGGAGCTGTAGCTGAGGCTACACCACACCTGTGACCTGTACCACAGCTCAAGGCAATGCCAGACCCTTAACCCATTGAGCGGGGCCAGGGATCGAACCCGAGTCCTCATGGATGCTAGTCAGGTTTGTTACTGCTGAACCACAATGGCAGGAACTCTTTTTTTTTGTCTTTTTTAGGGCCTCACCTAGGCATATGGAGGTTCCCAGGCTAGGGGTCTAACAGGAGCTGTAGCTGCCAGCCATAGCCACAGCCATATCTATGCCAGATCTGAACCATGTCTATAACCTACACCACAGCTCAGGGCAATGCCAGATCCTTAACCCACTGAGCAAGGCCAGGGATCGAACCCTCATCCTCATGGATATTAGTCGGGTTCGTTAACTGCTGAGCCACGACAGCAACTCCTCTTTTTTTGTTGTTTGGGTTTTTTTTTTGGGGGGGGACTCCTATTGCATTTTAAATGATCACTCTGACTGCAGAATGTAAGCTGGATTACAAAGGGGCAAGGTAGAAGTAGGAAGACCAGTTAAAAGAATATAAATGAAATACTACTCAGCCATAAAAAAGAATGACATAATGCCATTTGCACCAACATGGATGCAAGTAGAGACTCTCATACTAAGTGAAATAAGTCAGAGAAAGAAAAATACCGTATCATTTCACTTATAACTGGAATCTAATATACAGCACAAATGGACCTTTCCACAGAAAAGAAAATCATGGATTTGGAGAATAGACTTGTGGCTGCCTGGTGGGGAGGGGGAAGGAGTGGGAGGGATTGGGAGCCTGGGGTTAACGGATGCAAATTATTGCTCTTGGAATGGATTTACAATGAGATCCTGCTGTGTAGCACTGAGAACTATGTCTATATACTTACATCGCAACATGACAATGGGAGGAAAAATTATGTATACATGTATGTGTAACTTGGTCCCCATGCTGTACAGTGGGGGGAAAATAAATAAAACTTAAAAAAAAAAGAAGACTATAAATGAGAGATGATTGCTTGAACTGGAGTAGTGGCAGTACAGATGGCAAAAAGCAGACAAATTTAGGAGGATTTTTTGGGGGGGAGGGTCTGTAAGATTTTGAAAAGAATCAAATATTATTTCTTTAAGTGAAAAATAAAAAAGTACTGACAGTTGGATTAATGATACTGAGGATGACCTCTTTCCTTACGAAGCTTTCTGTGTTATAGTCCTTGGTGTCTGTGAGCATCTCGAGCGCAGAAACTATCTTTTTTTATTTTACGCACATAGCAGAATGTTTGGGACGTAAGCACTTGAGTCATTCGTTCATTCATTCATTCATCAGCATCTACTTAGTGCCTGCAGTATTTTCCCCATGCTGGAGGCCAGAGAGCATCTCCACACAGAGACCAGAGAATCACGGAAGTAGGCTGAAATACGATCCTTATGCAACTGAAAAGAATGTGATTCTGCAAAAATCTAGTCCTTTTTTGGAGGGTAGGCCTGAGGTCAGCCCTCATAAAATAAGAACTGGGGCCCACGCAGAGACGACTTTTAACCCTTCACCAGGCGTTCCAGGCTTTTGTTTTGTTGATTTCTTACATTGAACTTGGGCCAGTAAGTCTCTGTCCCCCTCCTTCCTGTCCCTCCAGACCGAGATCGGATTCTGTCCTCACCATAGATACCTACCCCGATTGACCCAGACTGGAAAGATCGCACCCTCCTCTGGTTGTCTTTGGCAGTTGTTGTATATGTAACCCAGTTGGCAGTTAATAATTAACTACCTTATGTCATCTCTCCCATTGTCCTGGAATATTATTTATATCTCTTATTGTTATGTAACTTTTCACTTGTTTGTCTTATGTCACAATCCACACGGGAAGCATATATGAAGCCTGTGCCCACAGTGCCCTGCCCATAGTAGATCTGTACTTTGCCGTGACCCTAGGGACCTCGTCCTGGAAGCTGCTCAGAGCCTTGATTGGCTTTGGGGGAGTTATCGTTCCCAGGCTCTTAGCTGCTGCTAATTCTCTCGTGCCCCTTTTTGCCCTGCTCTCCCTTCCAGGCGCCTCACTGTGAGCATGCTTTCTGCAACGCCTGCATCACCCAGTGGTTCTCTCAGCAGCAGACGTGTCCGGTGGACCGAAGCGTTGTGACGGTCGCCCACCTGCGCCCAGTACCTCGGATCATGCGGAACATGTTGTCAAAGTTGCAGATCGCCTGCGACAACGCTGTGTTTGGCTGTAGTGCTATTGTTCGGCTTGACAACCTCATGTCTCACCTCAGTGACTGTGAGCACAACCCAAAACGGCCTGTGACCTGTGAACAGGGCTGCGGGTAAGATTCCTGCCCTTCTTCTGCCCACACAGAGAAGGGCCTTCCTACTTACACCCCTGTCTCCGGATCCCTTGCTCACTAGCTGAGGAGGCCTCCTGTGGGTGTAGGCAAGGAGGTTCTTGGCCTACCTGGCTCCCTGCTCCAAGACCTCACTTTGTGCTGCTTTCCCAGCTACATTCTTTTTGCCTTGGTTTAATAAAAGAGGGGAGACAGCAATTCAGCAACCCGTGTGATACTGCTAAAGACTGATCTACTTTACTCCTCTCTGGTCCAGTACTACTTTCTCTTTGTCAGATTGATTGCTCTCATTTCCAGCCTTCTCAGATTCCCTCTTGTCCTGTTTTTTTCCTTGGGGAGGTGAAATATTTAATTAAAGGCTGATAGCTAAGACCGTGAATCTGGGGCTTCTCGAAGGAATGAGTGCACAGGCAGAATCTGTAGGAGGAAAGGAGGGCCATGTGGGAGATAAAACACTGTCACAGAGACGGAAGGAGTTCCAGAGGAAGTAGATAGGGAAGGGAATAAACGAGAGGGGGCCTGAATGTTAGAAGTGACTGACTGTTAGAAATTTCAGGTAGGAAGGAGTTCCCTGGTGGTCTAGTGGTTAGGACTCGGTTCTTTCACTGCTGTGGCCCAGGTTCAGTCCCTCTTCTGGGAACTAAGATCCCATATCAAGCTGTTGCATATCACAGCCAAAAAAAAAAAAAAGTATGGAGTTCCCATTGTGGCTCAGTGGTAATGAACCCGACTAGTAACCATGAGGATGCAGGTTCGATCTCTGGCCTCGCTCAGTGGGTTAAGGATGCGGTGTTGCTGTGGTGTAGGCTGGCAGCCGAAGCTCTGATTTGACCCCAGGCCTGGGAATTTCCATATGTTGTGCACGTGTGCAGCCCTAAAAAAAGCAAAAAAAAAAATAGTAGCCATGTCATAAAAGAAATTGAGGAAATATTCTACCCCCCAAAAAAAATTAAAAAAAGAAATTTCGGGAGTTCCCCTTGTGATTCAGTGGGTTAAGAAACCAACATAGTGTCTAAGGATTCAGGTTCAATCCCCAGCCTTGCTCAGTGGATTAAGGATCCAGTGTTGCCACAAGCTGTGGTATGGATTACAGATGCAGCTTGGCTCTGGTGTGGCTGTGGCTATGGCATAGACATGGCTGTAAAAAAAAGAAAAAAAAGAAGAGAGAAATTTCAGATAGGAGAAAGCTTTCTCATCAGTTACCTGCCTTTGCCTGGGTGTCCCATTGAATGTTCCTGTCCTGTTCTTTTCCCTCCCTGGGTGGCAGCCTAGAGATGCCCAAAGATGAGCTGCCAAACCATAACTGCATTAAGCACCTGCGCTCAGTGGTACAGCAGCAGCAGACACGCATTGCAGAGCTGGAAAAGACCTCAGCGGAACACAAACACCAGCTGGCGGAACAGGTAGGGCATGTGCATGTACCCGCGTGCCTGTGGGTGAGAGGCATCAGCATGAGCAGTGGATCTGTGCCTGTGCCTGCGAACCTGGGTCAGCGGGTCCTCTGCCTGTGTGTAGCAGCGAATCACCCTGGAGCTCTTCTTTCTTCCCTGCATCCCATCAGTGGCATTCATCCACCTGACGTTTATCAGATGCCTTCCCTTGAAGGCACTTTGCTAAGCACTAGAGATAGAGCTGGGGATGATACAGTCGTATCCCTGTCTTCATGAAGCTTCCTGTCTGGTTGTTCCTCAGATCTCTTGATTTCCCTCTTTCTCACACATACTTTTGTCTTTCATCTCTTGTCTGTCTTAACCATTATCCCTCATTCTCCTTCCCTCCACAGAAGCGGGACATCCAGCTACTCAAGGCATACATGCGTGCAATCCGCAGTGTCAACCCCAACCTTCAGAACCTGGAGGAGACAATTGAGTACAACGAGATCCTAGAGTGAGTGTCGTTCAGGACGTGGAGTCACTCATCCATGTCCTGGCACCAAGCCCTGAGCGGGGAAGAGCAGAGGGGAGGGTAAGAAGAGGGCTGGACTGGGGCCACTACTTCTCAGATGCTGGGATGGAGACCAGGGACAGAGGAGAAGGAATAACCTCAGCTCCAGCAGAGGATTGCCGACTCTTTTGGGCAGATGGAAAGGAAGCTTACCCAAGAATAGGTGGGTACAGAGCCCTGTATTTAAGGCTGTGGTGTGGAGTTCCTGTTGTGGTTCAATAGTAAAGAACCTGCCTAGTGTCCATGAGGACGTGGGTTTGATCCCTGGCCTTGCTCAGTGGGTTAAGGAGTTTGGGCATTGCCGTGAACTGTGATGTAGGTCACAGATGCAGCTGGGATCCCACATTGCTGTGGCTGTGGTGTAGGCTGGCAGCTGTAGCTCCTTCTCGACCCCTAGCCTGGGAACTTCCATATACTGTACCTGCAGCCCTAAAAAGCGGGAGGAAAAAAAGAAAAAAAAAAGACAAAAATAACCCTCAGAAAAATGGAAAAAAAAGCCTGTGGAGTATTAGGAAGACCAAAAGAAATGGCAGGTAGCATCCCTGCCTTCAGGGAGCTTACAATTCAGCCAACAGAGTGCAAATCCAGAAAACTGATTGAAAATGAAGCAAAAACAAGTGAAGTAAACAAGTAAAGTCTAAGCTCCCTTTCAGTTCTGGGGTTCTGTACAGTTCATAGACTAAACTGTGAGTCATTCTATATAGTGTGAATAGTGCTGCGTGGGACAGAGTCTAGAGGAGTAATTACTTTGTTCAGTGCACGTTTGTTGAGCACTGATTGCATGCCAGGCACCATGTGCTAAGTATTGGGATTTTTTTAGAAAAATAACAGGGACCCTACACTCGTGGAGTATAATCTGGTGAGTAACATGTAACTCAGATGGGACTAGGCAACGATTTGGAGTTTCTGAACCAGTGGTGGAAGGAAGAAGGAAGAATCGAGTTAGGCTGGGTGCAGAGCAGGCAGTCATACCTGTTAGGAGAGGAGCTGAGAAAGGGGCTGAGCCAGACTGACCCCCTTCCAACTCCCTCCACACAGGTGGGTGAACTCCCTGCAGCCGGCCAGAGTGACCCGCTGGGGCGGGATGATCTCAACCCCGGATGCTGTACTCCAGGCTGTAATCAAGCGCTCCCTGGTGGAGAGTGGCTGTCCTGCTTCTATTGTCAACGAGCTGATTGAAAATGCCCACGAGCGTAGCTGGCCCCAGGGGCTGGCCACGCTTGAGACGAGACAGATGAACCGGCGTTACTATGAGAACTACGTGGCCAAGCGCATCCCTGGCAAGCAGGCTGTGGTCGTGATGGCCTGTGAGAACCAGCACATGGGCGACGACATGGTGCAGGAGCCGGGGCTTGTCATGATATTTGCGCATGGCGTGGAAGAGATATAGGCGATCTGGACGGGCTCTCAGGAGGAGATGGAAATCAGAAGATCCTGTCATTCCAGCAGCGGGGCCCTGAGTCCTCCCCAGTTTCCTTAATACTGTGGCTTTCACTTGAGCCACACATCTCCCTGCTCTTCTGCCACTGAAGGGGCCCCAGGCACTCTGCTCAGCCTTTCAGGTGGGAAACCCAGATTCCCTCCTTTTGCCTGATTTCTTCCTCTGAGATGTCTCTGTTTTCCCTCTGGTTGGGAAAGTGCCCACTTCTATATCTGTTTTCCTGCCTAGGGTCCCTGGTTCCAGATATTTTCGGAAAGCACAAAGAAACTCATTTTCTCTAGAGGATCAGGGTGGAGTGAGGAATCTAACCATTCCCCTCCTCCAAAACCAGAGAGTCAGAGCAGGCAGGCCTGTTGACCCTAAACCGCATTTAGAGGGCAGCTCTGGGGAGTGGACATCCTGAAGAGATGGTAAAGGTGGAACAAAACCCTAGAAATAAATGAGGCCCGTAGGCCTTCGCTGGTGGCCCACAGGGGAAGACTAGACCTCTGTGCCAAGCAGTACCCTGTTCAGCCCACCTCAAAGCTGTGGGCTTCCACTGGGTCTGCAGGTGTGCAGGCTGGGATGCCAAAAATTTCCACATGAGCTCCTCTTTCCTACACTTTCTCGTGGTTAGGGAATGACAGGGTTGGGGAGGAGGGGTTAATCTGTTGGGGTGGAGACGCTCAGCAAGAAGCAGCTCACCAGCTCTTGCTGAAATCGGGTAGGTGCTGCCTCTGTGGCACAGGCCATAATAGTTCCATAGACCCCTCCCCAGCCCTGTGATTGTAACTAGTTATTTTGATCATTTCCCTGGCCATTGTTGTTTGTGTATGTTTTACTCCCTCCCTCACACTTTTTTTTTTCTTTTTTTTTTTTAGAATGGCCTGATTATTGGCTATCCCACTTTTCAGCCCAGGCACATTGCTGGCAATTTAATTTATTTACCTTTTTTTTTTTTTAAAGAAAGGAAAAAGAAAAAAAAATTAACAAAATTTAAAACTTTCCTTTTGCTGTTCCTGTTGTGGGGATTCTGGATAGGGTGGGACAGGGATGGGATCTGTTTTGTATTTTTCCTTTTCAGCACAACCTTTGGCTTTAATATAGGAAGGGCCAAGGAAGTCCTTGGCTGAACCGAAGTCTGCCCCAGTCCTCGATAAGCCATCTAAGGTGAGGAGCTTCCTCTCTTCCAGTGATGGTTTTGACAGTCCAGCATCAATGCCTATGTCCTCTGGAGAACTTCGCTCCCGGCCCATCCAGAGTCTCATTGCAAAACTCTGGGCTTAAGAGTATTAATTTCAAAGAAATCCTGCCAACCCCTTCCCCCGCCCCCAACCCCCCCAACTTTGGGTTTCCTTGGAGATGTACAGCTGGGTTGTAAGCTTCACCAGGGAAGATGGGGTAGAAATTATGTCTCTGGGTACAGCCTGTGCTCTGTCTCACCCATAACCCCTGAAGACTTCAGCTCCATTTCAGGCTGCCCGGGGCATTCCCTAATAACCCCTGGGGTGTCTAGCAGAGCAAGAGAAGGGGAGGGATGGTGGGTGTGATGATCTTAATATGCAGGTGGGCGAGGGATTGAAGAGAGAGGGCCATAGAACAGCCTCTGCTCTTGTCAGAGTTTTTCCCAGGCCTGCCTTCCGTTGGTCTGGGGAGTCGGTCATGTCTCCATTGGGACTGGGGGGAGGAGGAGGGTTACAGCTCGAAGGGAGTGAGAACAGTCATGCGTTCCAGCTCCAGGACGTTGTGCTCAGGAATTTGAAAACGCTGCTATACTTAGTTTGGTTACTACATTTCTTCCATTCCCCTCTGCCCCTGCCTGCCTCACCAAGGCCCACACCCTATTGTCGTCACCCTCAGATGGAGCCAGGAAGCCCAGTTAAGGCTTCCCTGCCCTTTGCACTAGTGTCTCTGCAGGTTGCTGGTTGTGTTATATGTGCTGTTCCATGGTGTTGACTGCACTAATAATAAACCTTTTACTCAACTTGCTAAATTCTTAATTCACATCACTCCCTTCATGAAGGTTCTCCTCTGCCTTGGCCTTTTCTCTCATCTTAATTCCTCTGATATCTCCCTTGCTTTGTAACCTGCTCTTGTCATAGAACTAACCTCTCTTTTGGAGGATGTCCATATGGGGGAGTGGGCACCACATCCTTCCTTCCTGTCTCCTGTTGTGTACAGCTGAAGTGATCTGCACTAGTGATCTGCACTTGGAGCAAAGGCCAACTTTTCAGGTTGACCTTTGCTCCAAACCCGTGTCTTCCCTACGTGCTCTGGGATTTTGGGACACTTTCTGTAGATGATATGCAAGTACCTTTCTCCCTTGTCCCACAAGCACCTTTGCTTTGGAATCCGGGATTCCACTGCAGGCAGGGAAGCCTCCACCCCCGTTGTCTCCTAACCAAGACAGGAAACATGACGAAAGGAACCTGCAACTACTGTACCTGCTGTTTCTCAGACCTTGACTAAACCCTCTTGTAGGCATTTGCTGCCTTTTCCCTGTCATGAGAAAAAAAAAATTTGTACTGCAGTGCTATATTTTAAACTTGTTGAGTATTTATCACGCACCTGATATAAACCTGGTGGTACTCTAGATACTCCAGTGGGGCTTAGTTCATTCCTCTGCCCACTGACTATGCAAACACACAAGGTGTGATTAGAAGATAGCGATGAAATGTCACAATGTAGAGCACAAGTGGCAATATATGTACTCCAGTGATGGCAATAGTGCATTTTTTTTTCAAGCTTCTTCAAAATTCAGGACCTGCTGTTCATTCTTTTGAATGTCATGAATGATGCCAAATCTTCCTTTTAGGATGAGATTCGGTTTTTGGAAACAGTATTCATTGAATGTCTATTCTGCAAGAACTCACTAGGGTGGGGCTGGAGTGGTGGCTCATGTAGCAAAATGGCACCTACCTTCAAAGAACTTCCTCCCTAATAGAGATGAGTTTATAGTAAGACATCATGACTGTGGGAAGTGGATCCTACTACCATAAGCAGTATGTGAGCACAGAGAAGATAAAGTCACTGATTCTGATGGGTTGCAGGAGAGACTTTTCCAGAGAGAGTATTTGTTCTAGGTCAGAAGTTGGCAAATTATAGCTTGCATCCTCCTGCCTGATTTTGTTTAAAAAAAAAAAAAAAAGTTTTATTGGAACACAGCTATGCCCATTTGTGCTTATGTATATTATCTGTGGCTGCTTTTAGATTACAATAGTGGAGCTGAGTAGTTGCCATAGAACTATGACCCACAAAGCCTAAAATATCTGTTACTGGTTCTTTTATAGACTAGTCACCAACCTGTTCTAGACTTTTTTTTTTTTTGTCTTTTTGTCTTCTAGGGCCGCTTCCGCAGCATATGGAGGTTCCCAGGCTAGGGGTTGAATCAGAGCTGTAGCCGCCAGCCTATGCCAGAGCCACAGCAACGCAGGATCCGAGCCATGTCTGCAACCTACACCACAGCTCACGGCAACGCCGGATCCTTAACCCACTGAGCAAGGCCAGGGATCGAACCTGCAACCTCATGGTTCCGAGTTGGATTTGTTAACCACTGCACCACGACAGGAACTCCTGTTCTAGACTTTTAAGTTCAAGAGAATGGGCGAGAAAGTATAGAGAGTGTTGGTAGTTTTTTTATTTCAGTATATACATTTGAAAAATCAGAACATTTTTCTATATTGCCAAAATAACACATGCTGAAAATTAACCATGTATCCTTAATCTCGTATAAACCTATATTCACATTTCCCCAACTTCCCCAAGAAAAGTAATTTTAGAGCTAATTTTTGTCCACTCTGGATCCAATCCAGGAACCATCCCTGTACACAAAGTTGTTTTAACTCTCTTAGTCTGGCTTCTTGGAACAACTTTTTTTGGTAACAGCTAATTTGTTGAAGAGGTTGTGCCAGTTGTCTGGTCTTTTAAATGTGACTGATTGCTTCTTGACAGTGTCCTTTAACTTATTCCTCACAACGCCTATTTTTACTAAACAAAATTAGATCTAGAGTCAGATGCATATTAAACAGTTCTGGAGATAAAAGACATCACAGGAGAGATGTTCTTTATGTTGTATAGCAGGACATAGGCCTCGCTATCATTGTACACTTGTATTGTTGAGAGAGCTTTTGTTTCATTTTGGTTTTGGCCACGCCTGCAGCATGTGGAATTACCCAGGCCAGGGACTGGACCCAAGCTACAGCAGTGACAACACCAGATCTTCCTTAAGTGCTAGGGCACCAGGGAACTCTGAGAGATTTTTATTTTTCCCCCACCACCATGGTAAATAGAAGTTCCCGGGCCAGCAATCAGATCTGAGCCCCAAAGCTTCGACCTATGCCACAGCTGCAGCAACACCAGATCCTTAACCCACTGCGATGGGCCACAGTGCAGATCCTTAACTTGCTGAGCCGCAGGAGAACTCCCCAAGAGATGTTTTGTTTGTTTTTAGGTCTGCACCTATAGCTTATGGAAATTCCCAGGCTAGGGGTGGAATTGGAGCTGCAGCTGCCAGCCTATGCAGGGTTCTAAACCTGCTAAGCCACAGCGGGAACTCCCCTAAAAGATGTTTTTAAAACCGGTTAAGTGAACAAATACATGTCCTTAGAAAAGAGGCAGCTGGCAGTGCAGCCCCAATTGATTACTGCTATAGAAGAACAGGGGCCCAGTGTTGCCCCATGCTTATTCTAAATGTCACAACTTCTACATGTTGACTGAATTTTTTTAAGAGTTCCAATCCTGGCTCAGCGGGTTAAGAACCGAACTTGTGTCCAATTCATGAGGATATGGGTTTGACCCCTGGCTCTGCTCAGTGGCTTAAGGATCTGGTGTTGCCATGAGCTGTGGTGTAGGTCACAGACGTGGTTTGGATCCTGCGTTGCCGTAGCTGTGTTGTAGGCTGGCAGCTGCAGCTCTCATTTAACCCCTAGCCTGGGGACTTCATATGCCACAGGTGTGGCCCTAAAAAGAAGAAAAGTGTGAGCCAAAAAAACCCAAAAAACATAGGGCCCACTGGTTTGCTACTTCTATTTTAGGCTGAGATTGTAGCATGAATAAAAACAGAGAGAGGTGAAGGATATGTTGAAGGAAGAGACTAATCATTTGCAGTGCAAAGTTTGTTGAAGAAAGATAACATTAGAAATAATCTGGGGGAGGAGTTCCTGTTGAGGTGCAGTGGTTAACGAATCCAACGAGGAACCATGAGGTTGCGGGTTTGATCCCTGGCCTTGCTCAGTGGGTTAAGGATCCGGCATTGCTGTGAGCTGTGGTGTAGGTTGCAGATGTTGCTCGGATCCCGCGTTGCTGTGGCTCTGGTGTAGGCTGGAGGCTACGGATCCGATTGGACCCCTAGCCTGGGAACCTCCATATGCCAAGGGAACGGCCGTAGAAGACAAAAAAAAAAAAAGGCAAAGAAATAATCTGGGGGAGTTCTGTTCGTAGCTCAGCAGTTAACAAACCTGACTAGGATCCATAAGGATGCGGGTTCGATCCCTGACCCTGCTCAGTGGGCTAAGGATCTGGCCCATGAGCTGTGGTGTAGGTCACAGATGCAGCTCTGATCTGCCTTTGCTGTGGCTGTGGTGTAGGCTAGCAGCTGTAGCTCAGATTCGACCCCTAGCCTTCGGCTCTAAAAAGCAAAATAATATAATTTGGGACCAGTTCTTGGAAGGACTTGAATACATGGCAGGCAATTTGGGCTTTAATTTTACAGGTTTTGTTGTTGTTGTTGTCTTTTCAGGGCCACACCCACAGCATATGGAAGTTCCCAGGCTAGGGGTCTAACCAGAGCTGTAGCCCCGGGCCTTCACCACAGCCACGGCAATGCTGGATCCAAGCCAAGCCTACAACCTACACCACAGCTCACAGCAATGTCAGATCCTCAACCCACTGGGCGAGGCCAGGAATCAAACCTCTGTCCTCATGGATACTTGTCAGGTTTGTTAACCACTAAGCCACAATGGGAACACCCAATTTTACAGTTTTTAAGAAGAGGAGTGCAACTTGCAACTCATGATTCTGGTGGCAATGGGAAGGCAATGGAAATTTAGTGACTATTAGTAAGCTTTGCAGTAATTAACACAAGAGAGGATTAGAGCTTGAAATGGAGCAGGAAAGAGGACAAGAGATATCAGGGAAGAAAAACCAACCGGCCTTAGTTACCAGATTCACTTGGCCAACATTTATAGCATACCCCTCGTGCCAGATGTGGTTCTAGGCATTTGATTTATGCAAATAATTGAGAAACAAGTCTTGAATCTGAAGTTTAGGTGACATACTGTTAAAAAATGGGAAATACTGAATAGAATGTTGCTAATAGGTAAGAACTAAGTACAGTGGGACAACAAGAAGGAAAGAGCTCCCCTATCCCGGTGGGATGCAGGAGGGATGGCTTCTCAGGAGTCATTGGAGCTGAGTTCTGAATAGGATATTGCCAGCAAGGAGAGGGCTGACAGCCACCCTGAGTCACACACTACGTATTTAATCATCTAGGGGTCCCAACAGCTTTTGACATTATTATCATCTCCATTTCCTATGTAGGGAAATTGAGACAAAGGACAAAACTGACATAGGTAATAATCAGAACTGGGACTTAAATCCAGAAGGTGATTCCAGAGCCCAAGCCCCTAACCACTGCACAAGGGGCACGTAGCTAGAGATGAGTCACAGATAAAGACTAAGCTTTCTAGTCTGTGAATGAGAAGACAGTGTCATTACCCTGAATAGGGAGGAGAAGAGGATGAGCAGGTTTCAAGGGTGAAGTAAGGAGCTCATTTGGGGGAACAATGAGTTGGAAGTGCAGGGGGCTAGCCAGAAAATGGAAATGTGAGTCTTGGGCTTAAGAGCAAGAAGTTAAAGATGGGTTTGGGAGTTACCTGCCCCAAAGATGATCAGGAAATTCCATGAATGGTCACAACATTGTAAATCAGCTCTACTTCAAGAAGACTTTAAAAAATGGGGAAAAAAAATTCCAGGAATGAATGCAGCCACTAAATGAGAGAACAGGACGAAGGCTAAGAATATGACCTTAGGGAATTCCAGAAATTATCTAGAATAAAATCTGGAAAATAGATGCAAGATAAAGGTGGCTAAAGCTTCAGCCTTTTTTTTTTTTTCTTTTTCTTTTGAAGTAATGAATCATTTAAATGTGGCTCCTAAACTAGCTGCGAAGGAGTTACTGAAATATTTTGTGCAATGACAGCATTCCTGAAATAAGTGTAGGCTGAGGTCATTTCAGCCCAAGTCCTCTAATGATTTGCTTTACTAGCTAAACTGCAGAGATCCAAGCCTTTTAACATTTGGAACATGTCAACAGCTTGGAAGGGGATAGTAAGTTAGATTTCCCCACATTAGCTTTTTAGTGACATAAAGGCAAATTTGATTAAGATCTAAGAATTTGAAGCTGAAAAAAAATCATAGGGTAGCATTAGCTAGTCATTGGTTATAAGGTGAAGAGGCAGAAGGTACTTCAGAGAAGGAAGAAATTAGGCTGTGATGTGGAGACACCCAGCCTGATTGTACTGGGGGTATCTTACTAGGAAGAATTGAGGCTTAAAAAAAAAAAAAAAGGGTGATTCAGGAATTCCTGTTGTGGCTCAGTGGTTAATGAACCTGATTAGCATACATGAGGACTCAGGTTTGATCCCTGATCTCACTCAGTGGGTTAAGGATCCGGTGTTGCTGTGAGCTGTGTTATAGGTCGAAGATGTGGCTCACATCTGGTGTAGTTGTGGCTCTGTTGTAGGCCAGTAACAACAATCTGATTCAACCTCTAGCTTGGGAACATCCATATGCCGTGGGTGCGGCCCTCAAAGGACAAAAGACAAAAAGGGGGAAAAAATGGTGATTTGGAAATGTGAAGCAATGCTGTAATTTTGTCTGTCCTTTATTAATGAAGGATTGACTGAGTAGAGTAGGAGAATTTTATTTTATTTTTTTATTATTATTATTATTATTTTTTGTCTTTTTGTTGTTGTTGTTGCTATTTCTTGGGCCGCTCCCGCGGCATATGGAGGTTCCCAGGCTAGGGGTTGAACCAGAGCTGTAGCCACCGGCCTACGCCAGAGCCACAGCAACTCTGGATCCGAGCCACGTCCGCAACCTACACCACAGCTCACGGCAACGCCGGATCGTTAACCCACTGAGCAAGGGCAGGGACCAAACCTGCAACCTCATGGTTCCTAGTTGGATTCGTTAACCACTGCGCCACGACGGGATCTCCAGAGAATTTTAACTTGTTATGGAAGTATACTCATGGAAGCTTCTTTAGGAAGTTAAAATAAGTGAGATTGAAAAGCCTGGGTGGAGAAGGCAAACTTCAGGGCAGAGGAGCAAAGCCAAATACTGAACCAAAAACTAAAGATTGCCAGTGGGTAGAATGTAGTAAACATGTAAGAATGGTTACGGAAGGGGCCTGATTATGCAACACACAAAACGATAAAAGGGGAATTCCCTATTGGCACAGCAGGTTAAGGATCCAGCATTGTCTCTTCAGCAGCTCTGGTCCTGGCTAGGCACCAGCACCATCCCTGGCCTGGGAACTTCCACATGCCTCAGGCATGGCCAAAGCAAAACAAAGCAAACAAGATACAAGGATGGAGATGGGATTTTGGGGGGAGGGTGAAGGAGCTGTGCTGGACTGTGGGATAGTAAAAATCTGAAAGCATCTGTTGTACGTGAAGGTTCAAAGTCTTGGCCTCTCACTGCCAAAAGTTACAAGGGAAGTATCTGAGAGTGAAAGGTAGTATCTCAAGTACTGAACAACCTCTCGGCTTATTCTCTATCCAGATCCTCCATTTTGTAAGCCATGGGGGCCTTCTCTTCACAGCATAGCTGCAGGTTGCCCTCTGCTGGTCAGTTTTGGTTTTGACTCTCCAGATATTTAAATTTGAGAGCATGCGCAAAATGGGATTTGGGAGGAAGTCCAGCACAGAGCCTATTAGATGCTACTCATTTAGTACATTTTTGCTCACATCCATGTCTAAGGCCTAGGAGAGGGGGTACAAAACAAATACACAATCAAGAAGCTTACAGTCCAGTCTGAGTGAAGACGTATGCATAACTATGCTAAAAAATGTACATGTACTCAGCAAAGATTTTTCTGGAGTGGCTTATATGTGCCAAAAGTGTATATTCTATAAGGGAATGAAGACTTCATGTAGTAAGATTAGGGAACAGGATATGGTGGGCAACAGGTGGTCAGAGGAGACTTCCAGGAAAACCACCATTTAAGTGGTGACTGAGAAGAAGGTAAGGTTGAGAAAGATTCTATCAGGCAGAGAACAGCATGAACATGAACAAATACTCTACCAGGAACTAAAAGAATACCAGTGGATGAGATGTAGTTACTGTGGAAGAGTAGGGAGAAATAAAAGGACCAGGTAATGGAAAAAAAAAAAAAAGCAAATATGGAAGGGTTTAAGGTCTCTGGCCACAGTGTAAATGCTTTACTGCAGCTCTACCTATAGCAACTAATGTAGTCCTCACAATTACCCCTACTCTCCAAATGAAGCCTCCAGCAAGTGGTGGGTCTGCACTCAGCTCGGAGAAATGTGAACACAGTTCAGACTATTTAGGAGGTAAATATAACTTGTTTTTATTTTAATTTTTGTGTCAACGACCTAGGGGATGGTGGTGGTACATTGATAGGTTCCAGCTGTTGTAATGGAGAACCTCAAGGAGTTCCCTGGTGGCCTGGTGGTTAAGGATCTGGCATTGTCACTGCTGGCTTGGGTCACTGTTGCGGCATAGGTTTGATCCCTGGCCTGGGAACTTCTGCATGCTCAGCGAGGCCAAAACAAACAACAACCAAAAAAATGGGAAAAAGGACTTGAAGGATCTTGAAGGATAGAAAGTGATAATACTGGGTACAGTAGGAAGGTGGGAAACTCCAAAGTGTGAATGTGTAAAAAGCTCAGTGAATTACCTTTGAACTGCCTGCCCTCTGGCACTCCTTTTTGGAGATGTGGCTGTACAAGAAATAAAACACAACTCCTAGGATGTTCTCATTGTGGCTCAGCAGGTTACGAAACCAGACTAGTATCCATGAGGACGAGGGTTTGATTCCTGGTCTCGAGTGGGTTAAGGATCTGGTGTTACCACAAGCACAATCTGTGGTGTAGGTCCCAGATGTGGCTCCAGCTCGGATCTGGCACTGCTGTGGCTGTGATATAAGCTGGCAGCTGCAGCTCCGTTTTGACCCCTAGCTTGGGCGAGAACTTCCACATGCTGCAGCTGCAGCCCTAAAAAGCAAATTAAAAAAAAAAAATCCCAAGTATCCTAGATGTTCCCCACAATCAGAAATTGGGGATAGGAAGAAGAGGCTAGTTAGAGGTTAGAGAAGGTTCATTCCCCAGCTAGGAACTTGGAACAAAGAATTTAGAACAGTACCTAGCCCATAATGAGCACTCAATAAAAAAGTGCTTCCCACACTCTAGCTCCAGCTAGATTGGCAATGTTGATATTTAAATAGGCTACTTCCCTCAGTGTTGTAATACCTTAGGTGCATCTCCTCAAGAAGGAGCCAGTGAGAGGATCTTCACTCCTTTTTTTTTTTTTTTTTGTCTTTTTGCCTCTTCTAGGGCTGCTCCCACGGCATATGGAGGTTCCCTGGCTAGGGGTTTAATTAGAGCTATAGCCGCCGGTCTACATCACAGCTCACGGCAGCGCTGTATTTTTAACCCATTGAGCGAAGTTAGGAATCGAACCCACAACCTCACACTTCCCAGTCGGATTCGTTAACCGCTGAGCCACAACAGGAACGCCTCTGGGTCTTCATTCTAATAAGATCTACAAGATGGGACATTTGTTCATGAACTCCAGAGGTGCCCTCTTTACCTGGAAATTCTAGTTTTGACTATACTAGCACAAGCACTGACATTTCCAACAAAACTTAACTCTTCTTTAACCAAATCCTTTGCTATGCCCTCCCTAAAGAATGAAACAACGTATGCCAAAACTCTGCTTGCAAACCTGAAGTTACGGAACTCTGAAAGTGTCTTGCATCCTAGCAGCTAACAGAGTTGGTTGTGCATAATCACGCTTCTCATGATTACCCTCATCCCACACAAATCCAGGAGTGGGACCTTCTGGCCCCTGTTTCCGAGACACGAAGTGCTTGAAGAGCACGTTGCAAGACTAGAGTCTCCGTATAAAGGGGAAAAAAAGCGACCGTCACGAACAGGATTCGAACCTGTGCGGGGAAACCCCATTGGATTTCGAGTCCAACGCCTTAACCACTCGGCCACCGTGACTCACGAAGCTGTTCTTCGCCGCGCGCTTACAGAAGGGGTCCACATAGCGACCAGGAAGGGCGCGTGGCAGCGAGAAGCTGGGCCAGGCCTAATACACAACCCAATGACCTCCTCCCACCCCGCTCCTTAACCGCTTCCTCCATGCGGCTCAAAGGAAGAGTCAAGCGGACCGGGTGACCCAAGGAGGGAGGGGCTCCCACCCAGCGAAGCCGAGGGTCTTAAGGAGCGCCAAGCTATTTAGGAGGCGATGGCGAGGCCTGCAGAGGAAGCGGTTGGGGGAAAGGGGCTGGGTCCCACGGTAGCGGCTCCGGGATTCTTCGGGTTATGGGGTGAGAGGGGTACCTGGGACAAGGAGTTAGGAGCGATGGAGGCTCCGGAGAGTTTAAACGGGAGACTCTTGGGGATGGATGAAAGGAAGGATCTTTTTGGGGAAAAAGACCTGGGGTTCCTTGGAATTAGGAACTCTGTCCGTTTAGTAGCTACGAAAGCAATCGCAGTCATGGGCTGGGGGCTCCTTAGGCAGGGGCAACGCTTTGGCGTGGTACAGAGTGTACCCCCGCTCCCCCGGCTGAGAAGCAAGAAAAGGCTTCAGTTAAAAAGCGATCTCAGGGGAGTGTGCGCCCCCTCCAGGAAGCAGCCTCCTCCCCAAAGCTCTGGCCTCCGCCGCCGCCGCCGGGGAGGCCGCCAGGGTCCGCCCCGCTCCCGGGGCTCCGCCGCCGCCGCCGCCGCCGCCGCCGCCGCCGCCGCCGCCGCCGCCGCCGCCGCCGCCGCCGCGCCCTGCCGGCCGGCAGGGGGCGCTGCGCGAGCCGGGGCCGGCCTAGGCGGCGGGAGGCGGCGGCCGCGGCGGCGGGAGGCGGCGGGAGGCGGGCGGAGGAGGAGGCGGAGGAGGCGGGAGCTGAGCTGAGCGGGGCGGGCGGCCTCGGCGGCGGCGGCGGCGGCGGCGGGGCCCGAGCCCGAGAAGATGGCGGTGCGGAAGAAGGACGGCGGCCCCAACGTGAAGTACTACGAGGCCGCGGACACCGTGACCCAGTTCGACAACGTGCGGCTCTGGCTTGGCAAGAACTACAAGAAGGTACGTGAGCAGGGCCGCGCGGGGGCTGGGGGCGGGACAAAGGGACCGCGGCCCCGCGGCCCCCCCGGATCCTGCCCACCCTCCCGCGGCCCGCGGCCCCTCCCCCGCGGCGGCCGGAGCAGCCCCTGCGCGCCTTCCGCCGCCCCGCGCCCCTCCCCCAACCTCTTTTACTGCCCCCCCCAGCCGCTGATTCCAACCCCCGCCCCCACGGCTGCGCCCTCTGCCCCTTGTTTTTCTCCGTTGCCCCGGCGGGTCCCGGTGCCAGCTGCCCACCCATACAAGCCATCGCCTTCCGGGCTTTTCCGGGAGAGACGGCCAGGGGTGGACCCGGTGCAGAATGGGCACCCCCCCTACCCCCCCGCCCTTACAACGTGCCCGCCACGGTGCCCGCCAGAGCTCCCCACGGAGCCAGGTACCAGCAGGTTTGAGGCCTCTCCTGTGCTTTGTGTATGTTCAGAGAGAGATGATGAAAGCAGAAGGGTAAACAGCCACAGAGCAGGCCCTTGACTGCTCATCAGCCTGAGAAAGGCCCCCACCCCGAGATCACCTGTCTCTACCGCTCCAACAGAACCTCTTTGGAAGGCAGAGTGTAGGAGTTCCAGGCAGCTACCCCTTCTAAAACCATTTTCAGGGTCACAATGAATTCACCCCACCACCTGGCCGTGCCTTGCCTTGGGTTTGGGGTTCAGGACCAGGATACACTTTATGTTTGTAGCCCCCCACGCCATAACAGGACATAATAAGGTAGTGAACAAAGGGTTCAAGAAGCCTTACCTGTCTTCTACCAAACCTGTTCCTGGTGGTGTCTTTGTCTTTAGGCCTGGTTGAAAGGAACATTGCTACATAGGGTTTTTCTCTGGAAACGGTCTGCCTCTCTCTTCCTTCTCACTACCCCCAGTTAGGGGTTCTCTTTCTGACTTTCCTTCAGCTCCCCAGTTCTTCCTGCTCAGCTTTGCAGCCTGTCAGAAGCATGATGGGCGGTTTAGGAGAATGCCCCTCTGATCCTGGTCAGGAGCCTGGCCCTGTTCTGGAAGGTCTCTCCTCTCAGGTGTCAGGATCCTGACAAACAGCTGCTGGGTGTGTGGCTTTTCTGTACCCCAGTGTGAGACTCTTGTTCCCAGGTTTCTTACCTTTGATCTTTTGGAAGTGAGATCAGTCTAGGGGCTTAGTCTCTGGCCCTGGGGGGATTGACAGCCGGTGACCTGGTTCAGCTTTCAAGTTCTTAACTCTTTCGTCATTTACCTTTTCTTTCAAGGATCTTTTTACACCTCCCAGTGAAAGGTGTGCTTTTCTCTGTGATTAGGGCTGAGGAAAAAGGGGTCAAAAGGTAAAGAGAAAGCCTCTTGGCAACGTTTTAAATGACAACAGAAGGAGGCTGGGATGCTAGGTAGCATAGCAAGGAAATGTTTAAGAAGGCCCAGGGTTGCTTGTCTGTAATAATTTCCTCCAAAAGGATGAATGCTGTCTTGCTGTTTCCCACCAGGCTGGGTAGTAGCTGGTCTTTCCCATCTAGGAGAGCCTGTGAAGGCATTTGTGCCCAGTCCTAGCAGAAGCAGAAGGTGTAAGCTCACTTTCAGCCTGTTTGCTCCAGCTTACTTCCTTGCACCTTTCTTATTAGGCTGTATTATAGGGGAAATGTTGACTTTCCACAAAGTTACTCTACAAAACAGACTGTTGTCTCCCTTAGAGCCTTGAAGAGGTTGCTTTCATGGCCTGAACTCCCTGAATCTTCAGAATTTTACAGCTCTCAGTGCTGTTGGCTAGAGATCAGGGTCTTGCAATTCCATTTTTAGGGTGCAGCTGAGGGAGAATTGGAAACTGCCTTTACCTCCATCTCCCAAAATTGGGAGCTTAGACTGGGAGCAGCAGAATTTTACCTTCCTGATGAGGGGCATGTAGGGCCTCCCTTCTGCCTTTTTTTTTTTTTTTTTTTAATAGAAACCAGACATGGGGGAAGAAGACACTTTTTTTCCTGCCCTAGATGCTTCCAGAGCTCCTGGGGAGGAAATAAGGGAGGTGGTGGACCATTGATCCAGGGTCTCTTTTTCTTTTCTTTCCCTCTTTCCCCAGTATATACAAGCTGAACCACCTACCAACAAGTCCCTGTCTAGCCTGGTTGTACAGTTGCTACAATTTCAGGAAGAAGTTTTTGGCAAACATGTCAGCAATGCACCTCTCACTAAACTGCCGGTGAGTGCCAAAAGCAAGGGAGCAAACCTCCAACCCTGAGAGGTTGGTGTTTGGGTTTTGTAAATTTCATCATTTTTGAGATTTGGGTATTTCCTACCATTCCTTTTCCTGGTTGGGGTGTTACAGGCTCGGCAGAGTCCCCAATTTACCATTCCCTTTATCCTAGGGAATACTTTGTGCAACAGGTTATCTCAGAGTGTCTAAGTTCAGTCAGGAAGCCCACGACAGGGTTAAAACATGTGAGGTGTGGATTTGCACAGGCTTGTGTTCAAATCCTGGCTCTGCCACTTAGTGCCTCTGTTATCTTGGGCAAGGCATTTATACCTGAGTCTTGGTTCCTTCATCTCTCAATGGGATTAACACACCTGCCTTGGAGGGTTTCTACAGTGGTTAATGATGTAACCCAGTAAAGCACGTGGGGGGCCTTGTGAATGTTGGTTTCTTTCTCTCGCATCTTCCAGGCTACACGATACAGCGGCACAAAGTTAAAGAATTCCAGTTTCACAAGGGAAATCAGTTCAGCATAGGATTTTGTGAAAGGATTCTTAAGTTGATTTAGGATGTAACGCTCACATACTTCTTCTCTGTCTCAATTTTGTAGATCAAATGTTTCCTAGATTTCAAAGCAGGAGGCTCTCTGTGCCACATACTTGCAGCTGCCTACAAATTCAAAAGTGACCAGGGATGGTAAGATGTCCTCTCTTCTCTCTGTGCTTCTTCCATTTAGCTTATAGGGAGTCTCCCTTTAAGATTCCCAGGGGTCTTTGTCAGGGTGGGAGAGGAGAGACATTCTTGCAAGACCCTTACTTTGCTAGGTCGGTAGGCCTGACCTGCTAGGTCAGAAAGATGGGCTGGGAGTCAGAGCCAAAATAGTCTCCAAGAATGAGTGAGTACGTGTGTGTGTGTGTGTGTGTGTGTGTGTGTGTGTGTGTGTGTGTTTTGTAGAAGAAAAGGGATTCTTAGGTTGCATCTCAAACTTTTTTATGTCCTTTTGGACTAAATACAAAGTGATTCATGGAGTTGAAACCAGTGAACCCCAGATCCCAGGTGATTTTGGCAAAGCTGAGGGCAAGACTGCCTCCTAATTTCCCATGTTAAAAAAGTCACAGGAGTTCCTGTTGTGGCTCAGCAGGTTAAGAGCCTGACCAGTATCCATGAGGATGTGGGTTCAGTCCCTGGCCTCGCTCAGTGGGTTAAGCGTCCCGCGTTGCCTCAAGCTGTGGCCTAGGTCGCAGATGCGGCTTGGATCTGGCGTTGCCGTGACTGTGGTGTCGGCCGGCAGCTGCAGCTCCCATTTGACCCCTAGCCTGGGAACTTCCATGTGCTGCAGGTGTGGCCCTAAAAAGAAAAATAAAAAGTCACATTCTCTTAAGCTCGTAACCAGACTTGAGCTATACCACTCACTGGATTCTTGCCTCTTCACAAGGCGGCGTTACGATTTCCAGAATCCATCACGCATGGACCGCAATGTGGAAATGTTCATGACCATTGAGAAGTCCTTGGTGCAGGTAATAGTCAAGAACCTCCCCTAGTGAGAGTCCAAAACACCCCTTTCCTATAATCTCATCCTGTTTATTTCTTCCACAGAATAATTGCCTGTCTCGACCTAACATTTTTCTGTGCCCAGAAATTGAACCCAAACTGTTAGGGAAATTAAAGGACATTATCAAGAGACATCAGGTGAGTAGATGGATCAGGAGAGGTTTCAGAAACCCCATGACCCTCTTCCTCATGTTTTCCTTACAAGAAGCAGCCCTGAGGTAGCCCTACAAACTTGGCAAAATATGAGAATTAAAGCCTGGGAAGGGGCACAGGGGAGAAAGAGCCTCTCTTTCTGTTTTTCTCATTTCCTGGTTTTGGTAGGTTTGGATCACTGTCCTAGATGCATGGGCCTGGAGGGGAAAGCATCTACTTCCACTGAGCTGGAGAGGCCCGATTTCAGATTGATGAAATCTCTGCCATTTGCAACTCTATGATAACAAGCAGATGTCATTGGGACATGACATACAGGGACATAAAATTGACTTTATATTTCCCGTGCGTAATTGATTATCTAGTCGTAGGCTTAACTGTAGCAATTTTAAATTCTTTGATTTTTTTCCATCATTAGCACAATCCCAGTTGTTTCTCTCTGCCACTCACTGATACGTGCTTAGGGAATGCAAAAGCTAACTTTGCTACCACTCTGAGCAAAATATGGTTAGGAAGGCAGATCTGCAGTCAGACCTCACTTTGGTTTATTTACACCCATGAGTACTTCAGAGGGGCCCTTAGTGACCTGCTTCTCCTTGTGCCATCCAGGGGACGGTCACTGAGGAGAAGAACAATGCCTCCCATGTTGTGTGTCCTGTCCCAGGGAACCTGGAGGAAGGTGAGACCAGGGTTTTCTTGGTCACTGCAGGGGATGGCTTGGACTAGGAGGTGGGGGACTGCTCAGCAGCCATCCAGGGCCTGGGCTCCTCTCTCCTTTCAACCCTGAATCCTCTCACCACCTCTGTCCCTAGTTCCAGGTTCCCTGCTGCAGCAGGAGATGTGTACAGAGTGACCTTGTGTGTATACCCCTTCAGCTTACGTCTCTCCCTGCTCTGTCTCTATCCCCAGAGGAATGGGTACGGCCAGTCATGAAGAGGGATAAGCAGGTTCTTCTGCACTGGGGCTACTATCCTGACAGGTGAGGATGGGTCCTTGGGGCAGGTTTAAGTGTAAGAGCCAGACTGAGAAGCCCTGGAACATCTGGCAAAAGCAAGAAGGCACTCTCTGAGGTTTTTTTGTTTGTTTGTTTTTTGTCTTTTTTTTGCCATTTCTTGGGCCGCTCCCGCGGCATATGGAGGTTCCCACGCTAGGGGTCTAATCGGAACTGTAGCCACTGGCCTACGCCAGAGCCACAGCAATGCGGGATCCGAGCTGCATTGCGGGATCCGAGCTGTGTCTGCAACCTACACCACAGCTCACAGCAACGCCGGATCGTTAACCCACTGAGCAAGCGCAGGGACCGAACCCGCAACCTCATGGTTCCTAGTCAGATTCGTTAACCACTGCGCTACGATGGGAACTCCCTCTGAGGGTTATTTTTAAGTCTGTTCATTGTTTTCTTCCCACCTATAATGGGAATCCTGTCTTGAGGGAAGTTTGGACTTAGCAGGCAAGGATTGGGGCTTTATGTGTGAAATGGTCATCCCAGTGTAATTTTTGGTAAGTAAACCTTAAAAATAATCTCATTGTTGGAGTTCCTGTTGTGGCTCAGCAGTAACGGGCCTGACTGAGGATGCAGGTTCGATCCCTGGCCTCATTTAGTGGGTTAAGGATCCAGCATTGCCGTGAGCTGTGGTGTAGGTCACGGAAGCCACTCACATCCCACATTGCTGTGGCCGCAGTATAGTCTGGCAGCTGCAGCTCTGAGTAGACCTGTAGCCTGGGAACTTCCATATGCTGTAGGTGCAGCCCTAAAAAGACAAAAAAACAAATAAAATAATCTCAATATCTAACAGTGGGAAAATGTTTCAGTTCATTTTTATATCTATTCTGTGGGCTATTTTGCAACCTTTAAACTGATAGCGAAAACATAGATAATTTGTAGATAAATATTGCAAAAAGTAGAATGTGAAATACCACCTGGTATCATTGCACTTACATAAAAACAAAATTGTACAGAAAAAAGTTATTGGGAAGAAAATATATATTGAACGTCACAAATACCTTGTGTTTGGATGATTCTTTTCTTCCTCTTCTTTTTTCTGGCCTTGCCCATGTCATGTGTAAGTTCCCTGGCCAGGGATTGAACCCGCGCCACAGCAGTGACAATGCCAGATCCTTAATGAACTCACTGAGCCATCAGCAAACTCCTTTTGTTTGTTTATTTATTTATTTATTTATTTATTTTATTATTTTTTTGTCTTTTTAATGGTCTCACCTTCAGTGTATGGAGGTTCTCATGCTTGGGGTCAAATCGGAGCTACAGCTGCTGTTATACACCACAGCCATAGCAACACAAGTTCCAAGCCTCGTCTGCAACCTACACCACAGCTCACGGCAACGCCAGATCCTTAACCCACAGAATGAGGCCAGGGATCAAACCCGAAACCTCATGGTTCCTAGTTGGAGTTGTTTCCATTGCGCCATGATGGGAACTCCTATTTTTGAAATTTTTTATAGTCATTTTTATTACTTTATGATGAAAAGAATCCCAATTAATTGGGGAAAGAGTCATACCAAAAAATAACCCAGCAACCTAATACTTTTTGTCAATGGAAAAGGTAAAAGTTTTGCACTTTATTTTTCTACACCCTCTCCCCATCGATTGCTTAATTTCCCATGGCAGTTATGACACATGGATCCCAGCCAGTGAAATTGAAGCATCTGTGGAAGATGCTCCAACTCCTGAGAAACCCAGAAAGGTAAGCTTTTCTTGTCCATGCCCACCCTCCCCAAGAAGAATGTCAGGGCCAGACCCCTCTCTGGAGGTGAAGCAGAGGCTCCTCTGTTAAGGGTCCCCAGGCAGAACTGGGGTTTCCAGGCCTCCCTCCAGCACAGTCTGCCTTTGTACTTCAGGTTCACGCAAAGTGGATCCTGGACACAGACACCTTCAATGAATGGATGAATGAGGAAGACTATGAAGTGAATGATGACAAAAACCCTGTCTCACGCCGAAAGAAGATATCAGCCAAGACATTGACGGACGAGGTGAAAACTCCTTTTCTTCTTGAGCCCTTAGCACAAGTCTTGGAATAAGTCTTCATTAGAGATTGTTGGCTGACATTTGCTGCAATTCTCCAACCTGCAGGTGAACAGCCCAGATTCAGATCGACGGGACAAGAAAGGAGGGAACTATAAGAAGCGGAAACGCTCCCCGTCTCCTTCACCGACCCCAGAAGCTAAGAAGAAGAATGCCAAGAAAGGGTAGGCCAGCCCCTCACCCCCTGCCTTCACTGCTCTGTCCATGCTTTTCCCGTAACCACCAGACCCCGACCTGGGTCAGCCTGAGAGGGAGGATGAGAAGGCCTTTTGTTGTCAAGTGGCTGGTTCTGGTCCCGGCCACCAGGAAGCGCAAAGAGAGCTTAATCTCCAAATGCGAGGACTTTGTCTCTTCCCTTTACTCTGTAGTGATTGTTTCTTCTTTTTGCTCGGCTCTGCCCTCGGATTTTCCCTCTCTCTTTTTTTTTTTTTTCCCTTCCAGTTTTTTTGAGGTGTAGTTGACATACAGCCCTGTATAAGCTTAAGGTATACAGCATCATGATTTGATTTACGCATGTCATGAAGTGATTATCACTGTGAGTTCATGAACATCCATCATCTCATGTAGATAACATAATTAAAGACAGAGAAAAATAAATTAACTTTTTTTCTTATGCTGAGAACTCTGAGGATTTACTCTCTTAGCAATTTGCATGTGTCCCATATGGCAGTGTTATTTTTTTTCCCGCTTTTATTGCCTTTTTAGGGCTGCTCCCTTGACATATGGAGGTTCCCAGGCTAGGGGTCTAATCAGAGCTGTAGCCACTGGCCTACGCCACAGCCACAGCAACACCAGATCCAAGTCGTGTCTGACCTACACCACAGCTCATGGCAACACCAGATCCTTAACCCACTGAACAAGGGCAGGGATCGAACCTGCAACCTCATGGTTCCCAGCTGGATTCGTTTCCTCTGCACCATGATGGGAACTCTGGGCAATGTTCATTATGTTTATCATGGTGTTCGTCACAGACCCTTTGGGAGTCCCTCTTGCCTCCCTTCCCTTGAAGTTCTCCCTCCAGGGATTCCTTGTCCAGAGATGACAGGATTCTCTTTCCCTCTCTTTCCTTCCCAGTCCCTCAACACCTTACACCAAGTCAAAGCGTGGCCACAGAGAAGAGGAGCAAGAGGACCTGACAAAGGACATGGATGAGCCCTCACCGGTTCCCAACGTGGAAGAGGTGACGTTGCCCAAAACAGGTATGGGCCCAGCCAAGCTCCTGGACCCCACCCCCACCCCCATCCTCCCTGTCCTGGGTCAAACCACCTGACCTCCCAGACCCAGCTCCAGGTCTAGGGCTTCTTTCCCTTCAACATAGCTGGTTATTGAAACCATTTTCATCACCACAGACAATCCTCGAACTTCATATTCCTGTCTGGGTTGTGGACTGTGCTCTGTGCCTGACAGTAATTGTCTCCAAAGGTCTTTTGGATTAAATACCACTGTCAACATTGAACACAAGTTATATACATGTACCATTTACCACTACTTTGGGAACATTAAAAACACACCAATACATTATCCAAAAATGGGAAAACAAAAAGGATAAGATTAAAAAGAATATAGGAGTTCCAACCCCTGGCCTTGCTCAGTGGGTTAAGGATCCAGCGTTGCCATGAGCTGTGGTATAGGTCGCAGACACGGCTCGGATCTGGCATTGCCGTGGCTGTGGTGTAGGCCAGCAGCTATAGCTCTGATTAGACTCCTAGCCTGGGAACCTCTGTATGCCGCAAAAAGACTAAAAAAAAAAAAGAACTTACAGACACATAGATGGAATAAGGGCCTAACAAAGACAAGGATGACGGATGAATTACATAGAGTAGAAGATGCTTCTTTTTAAGAAACAAGTTGAGTTAAATGAATTTTTGGTTGGGGAAGGGGAGAAAGTGGCAGGGGAGTTTCCAGCCCTAGAATGATTGCAACTGGAAGACGTTACTACAGTTTGTGATGAGGTGGAACAAGTTTTTGGAGAAAGCGAGCTCTCTGGAACTGTTAACAGTGGAGAGGCAAGGTCTTGATTTGGGCAGAAACTGCCTGGTAAAATGACTTTCTCCTCTGGCAGTCAACACTAAGAAGGACTCAGAGTCAGCCCCGGTCAAAGGAGGCACCATGACGGACCTGGGTAAGATGGGGAGCAAGAGGAAGGAGGGGCGGGGCCTTTCAGAAAGCGCACCTGCCCTCTGGCCCGCAGGGCCTCCTATCCTGCCTTCTCTCTGCTGTCACTCTCTTTCAGATGAACAAGAAGATGAGAGCATGGAAACTACGGGCAAGGTGGAGCCAGTTTAGAGAGGCCCTGCCCCTCTGTGCTTCTGACTTGTGATTATAAAGTTCCTTCTCCCCAGAACTTTCCTCTGCCCAGACTTTTCCCACCCTAGACGAAGTCCAGCTGTTGCTCAAAACTCTGACCCTTGGAGTCCTGGGGCCCCTAACAGCTCATTCCCACCCCAGTCTTCAGTGCCAGCATTCCTGGGTGTGGGAGAAGCAGGGTCTGCCGGGGGGCGGAATGGGAATGCTCGGAGTCCAACAGCCTCCGTGCTCATAGGATGAAGATGAGAACAGTACGGGGAACAAGGGAGAGCAGACCAAGAATCCGGACCTACACGAGGACAATGTGACCGAACAGACCCACCACATCATCATCCCCAGCTACGCTGCCTGGTTTGACTATAATAGGTATTGTTGCTCCAGCTTCTCCCTAAATCCTTACTTCCCTGCCGCCAGAGGTCAGCGTGTTGTTCTTCCTCCTGCCTCTAAATAAGTTATCTCTTCCTTAGCCATACAGACGGGGGTACACTTCAGTTTGAGGGGCGCCCCTAGGAGTCTCGTTGAGTCTTCCAGCCTCGGTGGGAAGTTCTCCTTGAGCATCTCATCTCCTTCCTGATGCCCCACATTCTGGGCTTTTCCTGGCTTGGGGGCTTCCATGTCTCCACTGGAGCCTTCTGAATCCAGTCTGGCTTCTCTTGCAGTGTTCATGCCATAGAGCGGAGGGCTCTCCCCGAGTTCTTCAACGGCAAGAACAAGTCCAAGACTCCAGAGATGTAAGGAAAACTCAGCTCATATTTCTCTCTGCCCGCTTTTCACTCCTTTCCACCCAGTTTAGCAAACATTTCTTGAGCGCCTTCCGTTAGCCAGGCACTGTGCTAGGCTTACAAAGACATGATCTGGCCCATAGGCAGCCCCAGCCCAGCACTTGGCCACTGCTCTCTGGGATTTGCCTGGGAGGCCGTATTAAGCATACTCTTCTCTGCCAAATATCTGTTCCAGTGTGCTTCCATTTCTTTTACCAGCCTACAGAGCCTTTCCATCCTTAATTACGGATGCTGTCTAAAATGCATGTATCTCAGAGTTCCCACTGTGGTGCAGTGGGTTAATGATCCGGCATTGCCGCATCTGTAGCTTAGTTCACACAACTGTAGCTCGGAATTGATCCCTGGCCTGGGAACTTCCATATGCCACAGGCGCAGCAAAAAAAGAAAACAAAATAATAAATAAAATGCAAATGTCCCTAGCATAAGTAATAGCTTTAAATGTGACTACTGCTATTCCCTGTGAGTAGGTTTTGATGGGAAAAAAATGGGAGGAGGAACCGTGAAAACCCAAGTGTTTGGTTTGAGGGATGGAGAGGGCTCTCTGGAGAGAAGTATTTTGTAAAGTGTGGACTTGGGGCTCAGAAGTCTTCATCTCCTTCGGCTAAACCTACTTGGCTTTGGACGTGTTTGGCAGTCTCTGGTTAGGGATGAGTCAGTGCTACACCCAGGCTCCTGAGGACTGAATGAGCTTGCTTCCCCGCTCTGGGACCCCCTTCCCTTCCACCATGTTTCTTTCCCTGTATCCTGGTGTGGTTCTCTCCTCCTCCTCTCCCTGGGGAAAGCAGTGTGTAAAGAAGCCTTGCTGTCTCCAGAGGGAGTAGTGACAGATGACATGAGTTCACCAGGATCCTCACACAGGGCTGGAACTAGATCTGTTCTGCATTTTGCACTCTTGGTCTAAAATAGGAAAGGATGGTAATTGCCTACATGTTCTGAGAACTTACTGTCTCCTAGGCACTATACTAAGTGTCCAACATGCCTTGATTCATTTAATCTTCACATTCGCTTTAGGGGTAGGTCTTGTTATCTTCAGTTTATTGATAAGAAAACTGAGGTGTAGAGGGGTCAAGCCCCTTGCTTAAGATCATGCAGCTTGGAGTTCCCGTGGTGGCTCAGTGGCTGGCGAATCTGACTAGGAACGATGAGGTTGCGGGTTGGATCCCTGGCCTTGCTCAGTGGGTTAGAGGTCTGGCATTGCCGTAAGCTGTGGTGTAGGTTGCAGACGTGGCTCGGATCCTGTGTTGCTGTGGCTGTGGCTGTTGCTGGCGGCTGCAGCTCCGGTTGAACCCCTAGCCTGGGAACCTCCATATGCCGCGGGTGCGGCCCTAGAAGACAAAAAAAAAAAAAAAAAGATCATGCAGCTCACAGGAGTGCCCATCGTGGTTTAGCGGAAATGAATCTGACTAGCATCCATGAGGACACAGGTTCAATCCCTGGCCTTACTCAGTGGGTTAAAGTATCCGGCGTTGCCTTGACCTGTGGCGTAGGTAGCAGACTCGGCTTGAATCTGGCGTTGCTGTGGCTGTAGTGTAGGCAGGTGGCTACAGCTCCTGATTTAACCCCTAGCCTGGGAACCTCCATATGCCACAGGGTACGGCCCTAAAAAGACAAAAGAAGAAAAAGGTCATGCAGCTTGCGAGTAGTAAAGCTGGGATCTGAGTCCCTTAGTCTGGCTCCTGTTCTCAAACTCAAATACTACCACACAGTAGCTACCATTTTTGGAGCTCCTACAACGTGCCCTGCACTCTGCTAAATCTTCACAGGCAGTTCTACTTTTCCATCACAGTAGAACTAGGATTTGAGCGTAGACCTTTTCACCTTCAAAGCATGTATTCTTAAGAGTTCCCTGGTGGTTCAGTGGGTTAAGGATCCATCATTATCACTACTATGGCTCAGCTTACTGCTGTGACATGGGTTCAGTCCCTGAGGTGGGGACTTCCAAACGATGCAGGGACGGCTAAATACATGTATCCTTGGAGTTCCCGTTGTGGCACAGTGGAAATGAATCCAACTAGGAACCATGAGGTTGCGGGTTCGATCCCTGGCTTTGCTCAGTGTGTTAAAGATCTGGTGTTGCTGTGGCTCTGGCATAGGCCGGTAGCTACAGCTCCGATCAGACCCCTGGCCTGGGAACCTCCATATGCCAAGGGTGCGGCCCTAAAAAAGGACAAAAAGAAAAAAACCAAACAAACATGTATTCTTTTTTCGTTTTTAAGGGCCACACCTGTGGCATATGGAAGTTCCCAGGCTAGGAGTTGAATTGAAGCTGCAGCTACCAACTTATACCACAGCCACAGCAATGCAGGATCCAAGCCACATCTGCAGCCTACACCAGAACTTACAGCAACAGTGGATCTTTAACCCACAGACTGAGGCCAAGAATCAAACCTGTGTCCTTCTGAATACTGGTCATGTTCATTACCACTGGGCCACAACAGGAACTCCAAATCATGTATTCTTAATACCATGCCGCTCTGACTAAATGGTTGCACTGATTAAGGACTTTCCTTTAACATCTGCCTTTGGAATTAAGGGCACCTCTTCTTACCTTTTGATTCCTGTTCAAAAGTTGGGTGAAGAGTTCCCATTGTGGCTCAGTGGGTTAGAACCTGACATAGTCTGCATGAGGATGCAGGTTGAATCCCTGGCCTTGCTCCGGTTAAGGATCCAGCATTGCCGCTAGCTGTGGCATAGGTCGCAGATGTGGCTCGGATCCAGCATTGCTGTGGTGGTGGTGTAGGCCGGCAGCTACAGCTCCTATTCAACACCTAGCCTGGGAACCTCCATGTGCCGCAGGTGTGGCTGTAAAAAGGAGGAAAAAAACCAAGTTGGATGAAACATCCCCAAGTACGGCCAAGGAGTTAATTCATGTAACTAAAAACCCCATCAAGTAGCCCCACAGGGTGTGTTGAGGTAGAGGAGGTGTTCTCTGCTTTGTCACACAGGAGGAGTCCTTGGCTCTCTTAGCATTTTTCCTGCCCTTCAGCCCTCTCATCGTTCGTTCATCCCTCTCTTTCCTAAGCTACCTGGCCTATCGGAACTTCATGATCGACACTTACCGCCTGAACCCCCAAGAGTATCTCACATCCACCGCCTGCCGCAGGAACCTGGCGGGTGATGTGTGTGCCATCATGAGGTGTGTCTGCAGCTGAGGGGCCGTGAGGGGGGCAGGGGGGATGTGAGAATGTCTGCCCGCAGATGCTTCTTGGCCAAATAGAAAGGCCAGCAAGGTGCATGGGGACGAGCAGGAAAAAACACCTCTGGGGAAGGTGAAGTTTAGGTTTGGGTGTGGGGGGCTTGAGGGCATGCAGGGCACTCTCTGGAGTGTGAGTCCTTCACTCTCTGAAGGGGCATGTCTGTAGTGAAGGACCCTATCCCATGAGATACCCAAGAAGAGATGTTTAGTGGGCGAGTGGACATGCAGGGGCCACAGCTGTGAATGGAGACTTGAGTGTCACTGGCATTTAGGTGCTGGGAGTAGGTGGGACTTTTTGGGGAATAGAAGGAGCAGAGAAGAGGGTGCCCCCACCTCCACCCTGAGCCCTCCTCCTCCAGTACTGTCTGGCTGTCCCATGTGACCCTGTCTCTGCCTCCGTCCTCACAGGGTCCATGCCTTCCTAGAACAGTGGGGTCTGATTAACTACCAGGTGGACGCTGAGAGTCGACCAACCCCAATGGGGCCTCCGCCCACCTCTCACTTCCACGTCTTGGCGGACACACCATCGGGGCTGGTGCCTCTGCAGCCCAAGACCCCGCAGGTAGGGTGAGGGGCTGTGGGGTCAGGGTGGGGGTGGGCAAAACGGGGCTTCTTTGGACTTTTCTTTTTCTGGTTTTTTAGGGTAATGGTTCAGAAGTGTTTTGAGGCTTCTTCCTTTCCCATAGGACACAAGGGCCACAGGATTCAGCCCCGTGTGCTTAGCACCCTCTCTCAGCCTTTGTACCTAAGACTGTGAGGACTTGCTGAGGGAGAAGAGACGCTTCCTGTCCTCAGGGAGCAGACAGGCTAACCTAGGGGGATGGGGCAGAGAGAGAAAAATGGCTTAAAATGAAGTTGCATGAAATTTTTTACCTTTGTCACATTTCCAACATTTTTTCATTTTTGCTTCATAATTTTTATCACTTCCATTTTTTTTTTCCCACTCCCATTTCATACATTACAACAATTTAGAGGAGAAAAGCTATGTGGCTTGCCCAAGGTCACACATGTAGGATTAGAACCTACTTGTCCAGCTCCTAAGAGAACCTGTAAAGATACCTGTGAATACAAATGGAAATCATGCCAACTGCAGATCTAATTAACCATTGCGGGAACGCGGAACAGTGGCATGAGTGCCCCCTGAGCTTGCGGGCTGCCCAGCATTTGGTCTTGAGGCCTCCAGGGCCTCGGCTTGGTCATTTCCTGCCCAGCCTCCATGACGCCAAGCTCTGTCCCCCAGGGCCGCCAGGTTGATGCTGATACCAAGGCTGGGCGAAAGGGCAAAGAGCTGGATGACCTGGTGCCAGAGACGGCTAAGGGCAAGCCAGAGCTGGTAGGTGGGGTGTAGACCCCGCTGGGCTTCTTATTTGCCCCTTTATTGGGGGGCCCCTGCCCGGGAAGAAGAGCCATGAGAGCAGAGGAGCTACAGCAGTGAGGGAGGAAGTCCCGTCCAGGGGTGCCCCTGGCTGTGGGAAAGAAGCTCCTTCTGTCTGTCCTCTCTGTCTGTCTGCCCCTGGCTCCTGGCGGGCACGCGGACTCACCTCTTTCTTTTCCCTCCACAAATAGCAGACCTCTGCTTCCCAGCAAATGCTCAACTTCCCGGACAAAGGCAAGGAAAAACCGACAGACATGCAGAACTTCGGGCTGCGCACAGACATGTACACCAAGAAGAACGTCCCCTCCAAGGTAGGGCGGCGTGGGCTGCCCCGGGGGTGACGTACCTTTGCTCCTCGAGGCCACGACCGCGGCCGCCTCCCTCTGACCCGCCTGTGTTTCCCCTGCAGAGCAAAGCTGCGGCCAGTGCCACTCGAGAGTGGACCGAACAGGAGACGCTGCTACTCCTGGAGGTAACTGGGGCAAAAGGGAAGGCGAGTCCTATGAAAACGGAAGCAGCCAGGCTGCCAGCCGCACTCATGAGCGGGAAGAGTGTGATCTGGCCCCAGTTCCTCTCCTTCCTGGCGCTCGTCACACCTGCCCCAGGGACCAGCTCCAGGCCCAGGGACTCGGGCCCGTTTCCTTAACTCCTTGTCCTTCCTCAGTGCTACTTGGAGATTGCCCTCGGACTCAGCAGAGTACACAAATACCACAGCCTAGAAAGCTCTGAAGCAGCTCCACTGAGTGGATTGGGGGGGCTGACCTTCATGGAAGGTGGCTGAGTCAGTGAAGTTGTGTCTCCACTACCACCAGGCACTGGAAATGTACAAAGATGACTGGAACAAGGTATCAGAGCATGTGGGAAGCCGCACGCAGGACGAGTGCATCTTGCATTTTCTTCGGCTTCCCATTGAAGACCCGTACCTGGAGGACTCTGAGGCCTCCCTGGGCCCCCTGGCCTACCAGCCCATCCCCTTCAGCCAGTCAGGCAACCCTGTGATGAGCACCGTTGCCTTCCTGGCCTCTGTCGTCGATCCTCGAGTGGCCTCTGCTGCGGCCAAGTCAGCCCTAGGTAATGCAGGGGGGCTCCAGCCCCTCGTCGTTTGCGTTTGAAGGGCTGGGTACGCAGGTCATAAAACTCTCTCCCTCAAGTTTGGCTGCCCTCCTGGCCTTGTCTGCTGCTGGCCTCAGTCCTGGCACCCATCCAGCTCCCTGCAGGTTTAGGTGATGTGTCGGGCTAGTGAAGAAGCTCTCACTGGTAGAGCCAGAACTGCCCACCTGCCCGCTCCCAGCCTCATCCTCTCTGGGTCTTGCAGAAGAGTTCTCCAAAATGAAGGAAGAGGTACCCACGGCCTTGGTGGAGGCCCACGTTCGGAAAGTAGAAGAAGCAGCCAAAGTGACAGGCAAGGCCGACCCAGCCTTTGGCTTGGAAAGCAGCGGCATTGCAGGAACCACCTCGGACGAGCCGGAGCGGATAGGTGAGGCCTGGCCAGGTCCCAGACTCCATTTTTGCCAGGAGACACAGCCACCTGCCTCCCCATGCCATCCCTGCCGTCCTCGGGCCTCAGAGCATAAGATGCATGGGGAGGATTGGTGGGGGTTTATTTTCCCCAGCGATTTCCCTTAGGCACCGTGGCTCCCCCCGGTCCTGTCACTAAGGTCTTGGCTAGGAGAAGGGGCTGTTGGAAGAGCATGGTAGACAGACTGTCAGACATTTCCCATTTCCTCTTCCCCTGGGCCCAGAGGAGAGCGGGACTGACGAGGCACGGGCAGAGGGCCAGGCCACAGAGGAGAAGAAGGAGCCCAAGGTATAGCGGGACTGACGGGGCCGGGAGGGTGGAGGGGGCCAGGTAGGAGCTGCGGTCAGGGGTGCCGGCTCCATCCAGCTCTGGCAGGGCCGGGTTTGGATGGGGCTGCATCCTGAAGCCAGGTTGCCTCCCATGTGAGGGGCATAAGCTCAGGTCCTGATCTGGGCCCTCCGTATGCAAACCAGCCTCCCTAATAGTCTCCCCTTTCCTTTCCCTGGGGCTCCAGGAACCCCGAGAAGGAGTTGGGGCTGTGGAGGAAGAAGCAAAGGAGAAGACCAGCGAAGTGCCCAAGAAGGATGACGAGAAAGGGAAAGAAGGTGACAGCGAGAAGGAGTCAGAGAAGAGTGATGGGGACCCGATTGGTGAGCCTCCAGCGTGGTGGTTGGGGTCCAGGAATGGAGCGAGGCTGTAGGACTGACCCCCCCTTTTCCTGGCCCAGTTGATCCTGAGAAGGAGAAGGAGCCCAAGGAAGGACAGGAGGAAGTGCTGAAGGAGGTGGAATCGGAGGGGGAAAGGAAGACAAAGGTGGAGCGGGACATCGGCGAGGGCAACCTCTCCACCGCTGCTGCTGCCGCCCTGGCCGCTGCTGCCGTGAAGGCCAAGGTGAGGCCCTGGGACCAAGGAAGGAGATGCCCCTTTTCTGATCTCACATCACCTGCAAGAAATCCCTCCTTGTCATCCTTTAAACAGTGCTGACCTGTTTTCTTTGCCTTTTGGTCGAGGGAGGGAAACTCGGTCATCTCTTCTCTAAGCTTTTTTTTTAATCTCCACACCCAGCGTGTGGAAGTCCACAGGCCAGGGATTGAACCTGCACCACAGTTGCAGCCGGTGCCAGAGCTGCAGCAACACTGGGTCCTTAACCTGCTGTGTCCCATGGGCACTTCCTTCTCTAAGCTTTTTTAAGCCTCTGCTGTTGGGCCTGTCCCTACCCTCTACTTATCAGTCAAGCCCACGTTACTCTCTGCGCTGTGACCACAGCAAGTTCTTTCTTAAAACCTGCCCGCTTCCGCACGACCCTTCTCTGCCTGGAGCGTCTTCAGCTGGGTCCTCCTGCTGACCGCTGGCCCACCCCTCCTTTCTTAGCACTTGGCTGCCGTTGAGGAGAGGAAGATCAAATCCCTGGTGGCCCTGCTGGTGGAAACCCAGATGAAGAAGTTGGAGATCAAACTCCGGCACTTTGAGGAGCTAGAGACGATCATGGACCGGGAGCGAGAAGCGGTGAGTTGTGTCCCCGGCGGAGTCCGAGGAGCCCAGGGTCCCACCTTGATGCTGGGCTGGCCCTCTGTTTAGGATGGAGGGAGCAGCAGTGCAGAGAGCCTGAGGCTGACAGGGCTTCACAGCAGAGCAGAGTAGCCCAGGTGGTTAAGGACAGGTGACCCACAGGTACAGCCTGGAGCCCAAGTCCCCGGTGTCAGCTCTGGGGGCAGGTTCTAGTCGGTTCTTTGATTGCTGTGTCTCCAGGTTTTTGAATGGTGCTTGGCCAATAGTAGACGGTCCGTAAAGATTTGTTGAGTGAACAGGTTTAAGGCATCATGAGAGGGTAAGGGCTCCAGATCCAGGAGGTGAACTTGGAAAGGAAATGGGAAGGATAAAGTGTTGATTTTGAGAAAATATAAAAGAAATAGAAGACAGTGTCTCTGACACTGATCTCCTTAGTTAGAGGCATCAAGTATACAATATGGAGACATTGAAAACAATTAATGCTCAACATAGTCTACAGATGCAAGTTAAGAGATTTCTGATCAAGTATAAAAATCCTGAGAGAGGAGTTCCCATTGTGGCTCAGTGTAAACAAGCTGACTAGTAACCATGAGGATGCAGGTTCGATCCCTGGTCTCACTCAGTGGGTTAAGGATCCAGCGTTGCCATGAGCTGTGGTGTAGGTCACAGATGTGGCTCGGATCTGGTGTTGCTGTGGCTGTGGTGTAGGCCGATACCTGCAGCTCCGATTCGACCCCTAGCCTGGGAACCTCCATATGCCATGGGTGCAGCTCTAAAAACCACACACACACACAAATCCTGAGACAGAACAGAATAAAAGCCAAGAGGGCAGAGGCTATTGAGCTGATCTGGGAAGGCTTCCTAAGGATGATGAGCCTTCCTCCAGTTTTGAAGGAAGGAAAGAACATGAATTGACAAGAGGAACTAGAAGCATTTTCCAAATTAAAGTAATGACAGATTCAAAGCTTTGGAGCTGAAAAGAACAAGAGTTACCACCAAACTAACCCCACTGCAGTGAGGTGGGCAGCCAGGGACCTGGCGGGGAGATTTGGGGGGGCAGGCTGGGGGAAGACAGAGGAAGCCAAACACAAGACTGAGATTTGGTGTGGGCACCTGTCGGAATGGGCATGCGGGTTTGTCCGAAGACAAAGCAGGGGGCAAGGGGTTTGCCTTTGGGATCGTGTAAACCTGCGTAACAGTACTCACGTGGCCCCTGGCAGCTCGAGTATCAGAGGCAGCAGCTCCTGGCCGACAGACAAGCCTTCCACATGGAGCAGCTAAAGTATGCAGAGATGCGGGCCCGGCAGCAGCACTTCCAGCAAATGCACCAACAGCAGCAGCAGCCACCACCGGCCCTGCCCCCAGGCTCCCAGCCTATCCCACCTACAGGCGCTGCAGGGCCACCGACTGTCCATGGCTTGGCTATGGCTCCGGCTTCTGTGGCCCCTGCTCCTGCCGGCAGCGGGGCCCCTCCCGGAAGCTTGGGCCCCTCTGAACAGATTGGGCCGGCAGGGTCAGCTGTGGGGCCACAGCAGCAACAACCAGCTGGAGCCCCCCAGCCTGGGGCAGTCCCACCAGGGGTACCCCCCCCTGGACCCCATGGTAAGTGATGGGTTCTAGGAACTCACTCCAACTTGGAGTGGTCTGGCTGAGTGTTCAGTTCCGTTCGAAGGGGTTGTGATAGGACTGGAGTCAAGGATCAGCCTCAGTTTCTACAGATCCATCTCACTTCTATCCCTGAGTCAGCAGGGATCCTTCCCCAAACCAGATCCTTGGAATTTTATCCCAAGGATTTACTACTTATTCTAGTTTAAAAAACAAACAAACAAAAAAAAAACAGGGAGGTGGTTCCTAGGAGTGGCTTGGTTATGCATGCTGGGGAAGTGAGTTTCCAAGTAAGATTATATGCCTCTAATATTCCCTATATCTCCTCTTCATTCCCAGGCCCCTCACCGTTTCCCAACCAACAAACTCCTCCCTCAATGATGCCAGGGGCAGTGCCAGGCAGCGGGCACCCAGGCGTGGCGGGTAATGCTCCTTTGGGTTTGCCTTTTGGCATGCCGCCTCCACCCCCTGCTCCATCCATCATCCCGTTTGGTAGCCTAGCCGACTCCATCAGTATTAACCTCCCCCCTCCTCCTAACCTGCATGGGCATCACCACCATCTCCCGTTCGCCCCGGCCACTCTCCCCCCACCTAACCTGCCTGTGTCCATGGCGAACCCTCTACATCCTAACCTGCCGGCGACCACCACCATGCCATCTTCCTTGCCTCTCGGGCCGGGGCTCGGATCCGCCGCAGCCCAGAGCCCTGCCATTGTGGCAGCTGTTCAGGGCAACCTCCTGCCCAGTGCCAGCCCACTGCCAGGTGAGAAGGGTCCTGGAGGGGAGAGGGGGAGGGGGAGGGGCCCACCCGAGGGCTGGAGGGCAGGTGGGGCGGGGCTCAGGTACTGGAGCTGCCGTGATCCTTTTTGAACGCTCTGGTCAAATTAGAATCAGGAGGGAAGGGCCTCTCTGGCTGTCCTCCACCATTCCCCAGCCTGGCAGCTGCCACCTCTGGGATGACGTTGGGCCTGTCACTGGTGGGTCACGGAGGAGTCCTGTGGCACAGAGCATCTCAGCTGTGAACTGGAAAAACAGCTACTTTTTTGCATGATGACTGCCATCGCCTTTGCTTGTTCCCATCACGTTCAAGTGCCCCGTCTAGAGAGTTCCCTTGGGGGCAGGAGGGTGATTTGGGGTCTACCAGTTTCCCCAGCGCGTGGTGGGAGGAGGGGGTCTTGGGGGAAGGAAATTGGACGTTGTGGGCACTCTTTCCATCTCCTGTCCATTGCATGCCATGCCCCATTGTTTTCCTGGTGGCCTGGGTCTGGAGCCCCCTTCTCCTGCTCACCCCAGCTGACACAGCTTCCTTCTCTCCACAGACCCAGGCACTCCCCTGCCTCCAGATCCCACAGCCCCGAGCCCAGGCACAGTCACCCCTGTGCCACCCCCACAGTGAGGAGCCAGCCAGACATCTCTCCCCCTCACCCCACAAGGAGATCAAGGTTCCAGAAGCAGCCCTCTCCCCACCACTGGGACCCTTCCCCAGCCTGGAGAGTTCATCACTACGTAAGGAAAGCTCCTCCTGCCCCTCCAGAGCCCCCACTGTGCCTGTCAGAGGCATGCGTTTTTATATTGGATTATTCAAGGACTTCTGCTGCAAAGATGTTTCTAATGTCTGGGAGAGAAGATAGAATGGGGATGCTGCCCTCAAAGAAAGGGCTGGGGAGGTGTTTATATAAGGTTCTAATTAACCACTTCTAAGGGTGTACCCCCTCAAAACTACTGCATTTTTTTATGGATGAAAAAAAGCCCTTCAAAAGGAGGTAGAGATAAAGAAAAGTCACATTGGAGCTCCCTCCACCCACTGGAAAAAAAAATCCAACTTTTACATTTTTTGGAGGAGGGAGGTGACAGTTTTAGGAAAGGGGAACTGAGGTTCTGGGGAGAACTCTGGGATAGAATAGGGTGCAGAATCCGTCTCCTCCAGCCCCAAGTTAGTGACCGAGTCAGCTCCCGATCCCCTTTGGCCACCCCATCCCCAGTTTATTCCCACTAACCTCTCCTGGCGCTTCTTCAGTGTTGCTGTTTTAGGCCACCCCAGCTCAGCCAATGACCCCTTTCCCTCTGAATGTCAGTTTTGTGTTTTTAAAAGTCACCTGCGTAGTTGACGTCAGTGTATGTGTATTTGGTGGGGAAACATTCTGGGGATTCCTGTGGTAGGAAGTAGAGGAAGAAAGGGCACTTGGGGGCTATTCTGCCCCCTTCCCGGGGGCTCCCAGGGGCCACGGAAAGGGGGGCTAGAAGGGGACGGGAAGGTTTTAAGACGTGAAATTGTCAAAAAGCACTTAAGCACCTCCTTCTTATGACTTGCTAGGTCACCCCTCCCTCCTCCTCCCTCTCTCACCGAGACCATCGGAACCCTGGCTGGGAGCCAGGGATTCCCTTGGCCTTTGGGGCAGCAGTGGGGGAGGGGCACCCAGCCTAGGGTTGTGCCGACCTCTGGCTCATAGCTGGCAGCCCCGCTCTGCTCCCCCGGATTCCAGTGCCCCCCGGTACCAGCTCTCCCCTCTTCGTCCTTGATGCAAAGGCGAATGTGATTCCAGGCCCCACCAGTTCTTCCCAGTCCCTCCCACCAAGCCCTGTGACCCTCATGTCCCCATGTTTCTCTTCCTCCGCGTCTTGGCACTTTCCTTCTGTTCAAAAGTTTTCTGTAAATTTTCTTTTTTCTTTTTCTTTTCTTTTCCTTTTTTTTTTTTTTATAAATTAATTTGCTTTCAGTTCCATCTTGTGGATGCCTTCTGTGTTCTCTTACCTGTGGCTGTCCGGCAGGGGGATCAGGCTGGGGCCAGCCTTCCGGAAGCCCATCCCAGTGGCCATTGCTAGGCTGGAGAAGCACTGGACAAGCACAGCCCCGCAGACCCTGGGCCTCCCTCTACGCCAGGCCAAAGGCAGCCCAGCTGTCAGAACTGTGCAGCTGTTGCAGGGCTGGGCAGAAGCTCGCACCTGCCCTAAATATAGCTGTTTAGGACTTTGGAAGGACACCATCACAACCTGGAGATTTTGTCTATTTATCCTTTCAGAAGTGGTGGCTTCATTTCTTCCCTTATTAGGCGGGAGCAGGCAGGCATCTCAGCTACTTATTATTGGCCCCTGGCCCTGCTGAAGTGACAGACGGGCTCAGGCAGCGCTAATACGGCCTGGCCTCCACTCCAGTAAACACTCCCCAGGCTCCCCCACAAAAGGCCTTCTGTGCTGTCAGGAGAGGACTCAGGAGAGGACTCAGCCCTGTGTGGGATGGAACAGGATGGCCAGCCTTGATCCCACAGGGATTTACGGTTTTTCCCTCATCCCTAAGGGGTAGCCTTTGTAGCATCAACAAATGAGGTCAGGAGTTCCCGTCATGGTGCAGCGGAAACGAATCCAACTAGGAACCAGGAGGTTGCGGGTTTGATCCCTGCCCTTGCTCAGTGGGTTAAGGATCCGGTGTTGTCGTGAGCTATGGTGTAGGTCGCAGATGCAGCTAGGATCTGGTGTGGCTGTGGTGCAGGCCGGCAGCTAGAGCTGATTGCACCCCTAGCCTGGGACCCTCCATGTGCTGTGGGTGTGGCCCTAAAAAGACAAAGACAAAAAACAAGGCCAGCATTTCTTACATGAAGCAAAGCTGGCTCCTGCAGGCCCTTCCACAGCTTTCCCCAACCTCCAGTCCAGTCCATTGACCCTGGACTGTCTTCCCAGTCACCCTGCTCAGGAAGGAAAGCAGAACTGCACGTAGGGCAGAGAACAAGTTTATTTGGTAAATGCTGATGGCAAACATCATCTGAGGGAGACATGCTGGGAAAAGTTCTGTGACAAGAGAGTCTAGGAGGCCTTCAGGGCTACACACACAGTCTCCCACTGGGAATGTCCTCAGCCATTCAGCACCATGCGGACGAGCTCTGTGGGAAGGAGAGGGGGCTGAACCAGGGAGCAGGGCCAAGGGGAGGGGTCCACCAGGGGCCAGGAGACCTCAAGACCACAAAGGTAGCCTAAGGAGGAACGTGCCTACAGCAACCCACCTTGGGGTCAGTTTGCAGAGGCGCTACCTTGAGTCTGACCGGTTCTCTCGGCCTCCAGCTCCCCTCCCACCAGCTGTTAGTTCCCCACCCGACCCTGAGCAGCAAGAACACAGCAGAGCAGAAGAGTTCTCAGCTACACCTACAGCTACTGTCAGCCATTGGCGGGAGGAAAAGACAGAATTTTGGGTTAGGGTACCTCCAAGCTGCCCAGCAGAAGGAAGGGGAAGCGACTCCGGCTGCAGCAGCACCATGGGGCGGGCAACCCACCCCCCTCTGTCAACCGCCCATGCTCCCGGGCCACAGGGTCACCCTGAAGCAAGACGGGGATAGGCTGGTGTGAGTTCCCAGACGCCAGCGCCCTAGAAGCAAAACCTCAGAGCCCATTCTAGGAGAGGAGGAGGTACCACACCCCCAGGCTGCCTTCCTCTTTGAAGACCCCCCCCCTCCTCAGTCAGCTCCATGCAGAGACATGCCAGGAGGAAGTCAGATGGTAGTAGGGGAAGGGCAGGGGCCAGAGAGCAAAGGCTAGGAAGAAAAACACTGGGGAGGGCAACTAGAGAAGGGGGGGGCTGGGAGGAGCCGTACCCGCCCCACGGGGCCCGTCACCCCGACAGGATATGCCTCACAAACGCTGCAGGAAGGAAGAGACATTAATGGTGAAGACAAGACATAGACATGAGGTGAAGGGGATCAGGCGGTGAGGGAACAAGACACCCATTGGTTTCACGCCCCACCCCTTGCCCGCCCTTCAAGCCGCAGGAGCCCTTCCTTTCCTGCCACACCCCCCAGGCCTCCCACTCCTGGGCTGGGCCAGGCCCTGCCCCTTGCCTCCTGGCACTTTGTGCAGCCCAAGCCCAGGGACAAGGAAAGCCCCAAACACTGTGCCTGATCTGCCCCTGATAGCCACTGCGTTTGTGAGAGCCTCCATTTGTCCCTCACCTTCGTAGTTGATACAACCATTGCTGTCCTCATGCCCTGCCACCAGCATCTCTACTTCTTCCTCTGTCATCTTCTCACCTGCAGAGGGGAAGAGTGAGTGTTCTGGAACTGGGTGACAGGTGAGGTGTATCAGGTGGCACCTCAGCTCAAGGAGCAAGGGCAGAGCCTTACCCAGTGTGACAAGAACATGCCGGATCTCCGCACCCATGACGGTGCCGTTGCCCTCCTTGTCGAACACCCGCAGGCCTTCGACATAGTCCTCGTAGGTGCCCTGGTCCTTGTTCTTGGCCACAGTCTGCAGCATGGGCAGGAAGTGCTCGAAGTCCAGCACCTTCACGTTCATCTCTGCCACAAAGGGGGTGAGAGCAAAGTCACGTGTGTTCTGACTGGAGATTACGGGGCTCCCACTCAAGGCAGGAGAAATCTGTGGGATTTGCTAGACAAGACCTGCTTGAGTTCAGGGCCTAGGAAGATAAAAGGAAGCTATTAGCTGGAGACTGCGGGCCTGCCACCTTGCTGAGCAGGTTGTTCTGAGGACTCTCACCATCACTCTTGGGGTTCCCCAGGACCTTGAGCACCTCGGCGTTGGTGGGGTTCTGGCCCAGGGCCCTCATCACGTCCCCACACTGGCTGTACAGGATCTTGCCATCCCCTGTTCGGTCAAACAGCTGGAAGGCCTCCTTGAACTCTGAGGATTCGGATAAACATCAGCATCTGGCAGGCACAGATGAACCCAAACCCTCCCTCACAGTCCCTGTTGCCCATTCAACTTTAATCACGCTGAGGAAACCAGATATTTATATCACTGTACACCCAAGCCCTCTAAGAGGGATCTAGTGTCCCTTCTTCCCAACTCAGGTGTCCCACATAAAGACAGTTCTCCTCAAGCCCTGGCAGAGTGGTAACTGCCATTTCCATACCCCCTCCGGCCAGCAGCAAGCCTGCCCAGCCTCCTCACTACACTACTCAGGGCAGGAATTTGCCACCGCCCAGTCTGGGCCTTGTCCTTATAAGGAAGTGGGAGCAGCAGCCTGGGACTGGGGTCATCCCAGCCTGCCACTCTCACCCCTTCAGTACAGAAAGAAATCTTTCAGAGAGTATAGCTGCAAAGAAGCGTCCTCAACAAACTCCCCTGTACCAGCAAAACAACAGGTCACTGCTTCTTACAACCTTCACAATTCCAAGCTGGGGGAGGGGGAAAGTTAGCACAGGAGGAGAGAAGAGGCAGAAGGAGGTGATTAAGGAACAGAGGAGCACAAGCAGCTTAATACATCACTCCCGAGCCCCACACACGGCAGACATTGGTGGCCAAGCTGTTTCACATGCTCACACCACCTACAGAACTCACCCGGTGCTTGGGGCTCAGATCTAGAGTAGAAAGGGAGGGAGGAAGAAAGATTGAGAAAAGAAAATGGAGGCCCAGAAGGAGGGAGAAGGGAATCCACGAGGTACTCCCTTGTGGGTGCTGAAGAAATGACAGGTAGGGGGTAGGTGCTAGAAGAAGTGTCCCTCTCCCTAAGCATGACCTCAGCGGGGTCAGAGATTACCTACCTGCGGTCTGGTCCTCGGTAAAGTCACACTGCTCGGAGAAGAGGGGAGCGATCAGCATCTTAACTCCAATCCCCCAAGCTTCCAGCCCCGTCCCAAGAACTCTGAACCACGAACTCCTGTTCCATCCTGGGCACTCTCGCTTCCCAGCAGGGCAGGCTCTCAACATCTCCAACCCCACCTCCAACCCTCAAGTTCCTTTGCCCCCTACCTTCTGCCTTCTCTTCGCCCCCTACCCCCGGCTTCCCGCCTCTCGCCCCCAATCCCGCTCATCCTCCCAGCCCCGGGCCCCACCATCTTGACTGCTCGGCTCTGCGGGACCTTTTCCTGCAGTAATGGCTCCGGTTCTCGGCCCAACCCTAGTCTTAGTACGTCCCAATGACGTCACCCTCCGTTGACCCAGCCAATAGGAATCCTGGCCCGGTCTTATGCAGATGCTGCTGCTACATTAGTAACGAGGTGGGCGGGGCCCGCTGCGGCTCAGTTTTCAGAATAGTCCTACCCGGGGCACGGAAACCGCAGAGGAGGGTGGGGTGGGGCGCAAGGAATCTCCTCCTGCGAGCCGCAGGAAAATCGGGGGATGTCGGATTTGGGAGAGGAGATCCCTCCCTTTCCTTCCTTCCCTCCCCCACCTCTGAAGAAAGCAAGAGTCGGAGGCTTAGGGGAGGAACCGTCTCTTTATTTTGAAACAATAGGTGGCCTCCTAGCGGCAGGAACTTGCTTTCGCCCGCGAGGGGTGGGGGGACTCCTTGTCGAGCCCCACTGCACCTGTGGAAACAGATGAACGTTGCCAAATCCTGGAGCTCAAGCGCGCAGCAGGACGTGGAAACGTATGTCTCTGGTAGAGGGAAGGGAAGCAGGCTGGCCTCACAAGGCGGAGTGGGAGGGCCCTACCTGTAGAGCTCAGACGCTCAGGATGTGCTTCAGGAAGGCTGCAGAGAGAGGAGGCAAGAGGGGCTTCAGAAGATGGTTTTGATAATCCATCTGACTTTAGATAATCTGGGCCACAGGACGCGCCCCCACATACGAGGAGCCTCATGCTTCCCCTCTTCCCCTGTCTCTTCAGCTCCTAGCCGCTCACCTTCATAGTTGATGCAGCCGTTGCTGTCCTCATGTCCTGCCAGAACTGTCTCCACCTCCTCTTCAGTCATCCTCTCTCCTAAACCCCAGACACAGCGTTTTAGCCCCTGCCTTCCCTCCCTCATCAACCCAGGCCTCATTCTTCTGGGTGGTACCTCTTCTCCCACCCTGGAGACTTGCCCATAGCAACAGTCCCCCAAGAGAATCCTGTCCTTGTAATGCGCATGCCTTGAATGCCTCCCAGCATCTTGCTTTCCATTTCACCTCAGTTACACCTGGTGAAAGCTCCACAGACAAGGAAACTGCATTTCAGAGGATTAAGAGACACATACCATATCACAGAGGCCAACCATCTCTTCCAAAATAGAAGCTCAGATCTCCCATCTCATCCCCTTTCCTCTGCCCTTTGGGAGGCATCTGTACCCCAGAAGCAGGCTCTGACCTTCTCGGTCTTCTGCCCATGACCTCCAGGACAATAATCCCTCCCTGGCTCTGCCTGCTTGGCTAACCTTCTTCTTGGTTCACCCCCTCCTCTCCACCCCACAGTTCTGGTCCCTGCCTCACCCAGGGTAGTGAGGACATGTCTGAGCTCTGCTCCCATGACTTTGCCGTTCCCCTCTTTGTCAAACACGCGAAGCCCCTCCAGGTAGTCCTGGTATGTGCCTTGCCCCTGGATCTTGGCCACTGCCTGGAGCATGGGCAGGAAAGTCTCAAAGTCTATACGCCGGGTCTTCAGCTCTGCAGATCAGAGAGGTGAAGGTGAGGTCACTGTGATGTCACCTAGGACTTAGCTCTCATCCCCACCACGAATTTTTTTCTTTTTTTTTTCTTTTTTTGGCCACACCCATAGCATGTGGAAATTCCCAGGCCAGGAATCAAACCTGTGCCACAGCAGCGACCCAGGGGGCTGTGGTGACAATGCCGGATCCTTAACCTGCTGCACCACAAGGGAACTCCCCACTAAGGATTTTATTTGTTCAACATTCAGAATGATTTTCTGCCCCTGGGTCTGACAGCTTTAGAAGTCCGGGGACCCACCTCAGCATCCTCTGTCACCTTACCCACATTCCTCGGTTCCACCACTAAACTGAAAACCCTCATTGTTCCAGGGGTCCCCTCACCATCACTCTTGGGGTACCCCAGGACTCTGAGCACCTCGGCGTTGGTGGGGTTGTGGCCCAGGGCCCTCATCACGTCCCCACACTGGCCGAACAGGATCTTGCCATCCCCTACTCGGTCAAACAGCTCGAAGGCTTCCTTGAACTCTGAAGTATAAGGAGGGGTCAGTGTTGACAAGGGGTTCCCATCACCATCAGAAGAAAGGAGAGTTAGAAACTATGTGCTTGAGCTGGGCAGCACAGGGAACACAAAGAGCACTGGTGTTGCAGGTTTCAAGGTCGGGACTGGAGTTAGGGGAATAGAAAGAGAATCTGACCAGGGGCTTGGGATGGACAGTGGGCTCAGGGGACCAGCTTCTCCTCACCCTCCAGCTGGTCCTTGTTAAACTCGATCTGTGGAAGAAAAGAGCAGGTGAGGAGGGATGACAGGGCTTATTCAATCTCTCTCCAGCACTCCTCCCGACCAACTGGCAACCACTTCTGGGGAGGGGCCCAAAGGGACCAGGCTGGGAGCCCAGCCACCTCAGTCCCATTCCCAGCTCCAGACCTTGGGAGAATCCCAAGAGGAGGAATTATTGGGGGGAGGGTTTCCTGGGAACAGGGTTAATCCCATGCCACCTGTTCCCCTCCCTCTACTGCTCTGAGCCCTGCATCCCTCACATAACTGGGGGCTGAACAAAGGCTAAATTTACCCCTGGCCCCCAGCTGTGATTGTCTAACAAGTCTGTCCTCTTCAGCCTTCCTTCCTGGGGTTCAGAGCTGTGGCCTTTCGTGTTGAACAGTCAGCCAGGGGCCGGCAGCAGCTCCCTCCCTTCACCTTGAAACTGTCCTCAGAACCCAGATGTTCCCCATCTCACAGTCCCTGCCTCCAGCAGGAGGGTCAGTGAGAATGTGTGTGTATATACGTACACAGAACGTGTTATAGATTAGAGGAAGAGCTCAACAAAGACAATAGCAGAGTCATGACCCTGGATCCTTCCAAATAGGGGACTAAGGGAAACCCCCGCTATCATCCAGTGCTTACTGATTCCCTACCTTCTAGATACCCCCTAGTCCTCTAGGCTGAATCCCACCCTTTACCACTCCCTCCAAATTCTTTTCTCACTTTCCAGGGACTCACCACCACTTTGGAGAGATCGACAGGGGGCTCCTGGATCTTCGCAGAGGCTGAAGGGACAGCTGGTGCTGGTGCTGGTGCTGGTGCTGGCGCTGACGCTGACGCTGGTGGTGGCTTGGCTGGAGGGGCCCCTGCTGCTGGCTTGGCAGCAGGCGCAGCAGGCTTGGGGTTAGGGGGCCCCACTGGTTTCTTCACGGGAACGGGAACATCCTTCTTGGGAGGCATGATGTCCGGTGGCCAAAGGACAGTGTGCCGATGGGGGCACCCATCTCTGTTTAAATAGCCAGGGAGTCTGGGATGTCAAGGGGCGGGGGCAGGGGCAGGGAGCCAGTTGGCGATGGGGAGGGTGAGATAGAGGAGAGATATGCTGGCCTGCCCTCACTCCCCTGGCCTCCTATGGTTCAGGACTCCTGCCCCAAGGTCTTCTCCCTTCTGTCCACCTGGCCCCAAATGCTGACCAGAACAATGGCCCCTTTGGGGGCAGGGGGAGGAAGCCAGAGACTGCCCAGAATGGGGGAGTTAACCTCCGGGGTGAGGATAGGATGCTTGCCAGTGACAAACAGTAAAATAGGGGTGAGGCAAAGAAGGAGATCCAGGCATTCAATGCCCTCAAGCCTCTGACTCAGAAGAGCCCTTTTTCCTAGCAGCTTTAGACTCTTGAAGGCTGAAGCAGGGATGGGGGCCTTGCGAATTGTGATTGTTAAAGTGGGGTCTGGGAGTAGTGAAAGGTGAAAAAAACAAGCAGAATCTCCGCTCCCCTCTGACCATGGATGAGAAGCAGGGATAGTGGATCCCACAGCCTAATAATCCTGAATACTGTAATTCCCTAACCCTCTTCCTGCCAGCCCAGAACTGGAACTGTGTACAAAATAGAGACAGAATAGTAAGAGAAGAGTGTGACCTCCCCCTTCGATTGTCTCCTGTACCCAGTGTTAAACGTTTAAGGGGTGGGGATGCGGGCAAGGACAGTTTAACACCCACCATCCATACTCCCAAGGAAGGAACACTTGTCCACAAACCTGTGGTCATTCAGGTCAGACACAAGTAGGGTGCTTGCTGAACCTGCAAGGGCTCCTTGCACCTGGGGGGAAGGGCAGGCTCTGAGAGGCAAAGGGCTTAGTTTCTAAAATCTCTAATCCAAAAGGACGTGGGAGGCCCTTTGGCCTCCATGAGTACTCATTCCCAACCAGAGGGATAATAAAACCTCCAAACTAGGTTGCCAGATTACAAACCTTGCTGGGAGCGCTAGGGTAGAGTCGAAGTCCGGGCATATGGGGGGGGGGGCGTCACTGGCTAGTTTTGTTCTGGGGTTAAAGAAAGAGACGATTTAGACAGCATTCCGAGGAAGATAAGAGTGATTCCACTTAGGTCCTGGGGTTCAGAGAGTTGATGCTGGGTCTCCCACTACAAAAAAGTCTCAATCTCATTACTGCCAATTGCCTCATTTTAGGAAAATAAGCACATCACTCTCTCTCTCTCTCTCTCTCACACACACATACACACACCCTAAATATTAAATAAAGGAAAGAGTCCCTCCCCAGGGCCCAAAAAACTCACCCTGCGGGGTCCAGGTAAGGGGAGGAGGCGGGGCGCAGGGCAGCCGCGGGCCCTGAAGGGTTAATTTCGCCAGCCACCGAGCATGCCGGGGATCGTAGTCCTCGCGCGCGCCCGGAGGCTCACGGGAAACTCCGCTTAACTACGTAAGGGGGGCGGTGTTAGTGCGGTGGCTTCCGGCCCGAAGCGGCGGTTGGTGACTCAGTATCTTTGGGGCGCGTTTCTTATCCCGGAACCGAAGGGCAAAAAGTACTTTACACTGACCCTCAAAACGCGCGCGGCCCCTCAGGCTATCCCCCTTGTTTGGCCCTAAGTTCACTGTTTAGTGTGGGCGGAGCTGTTTCCCTGAGTTCGCTGTGAGAACGCGGAAGCAGCGGAAGGGTTGTAGCTGCCCCAGGCTCAGACAGAAGGTTCAGGTAGCTCAGGAAGCACTTAACGGCCCCGGGCCGAGTGGTTAGGTCTGTTTAGCTTCCTGTTGCGGTTTGGTAGAGAGAAAATAGAGGCCATTGAGTGGCTGTATGACTTGGAACAGTAAAGTTGTTTGTTTGAAGTGAACTGGTAGTTGAAGTAAACGTTAAAATTTGGAATTAAGCCGGTTCACCTGCCGCAGTCCGAGTTGAAGTTTCTCCATTCTGCGGCCGCGTATGCATCAAGCACCCTTTCTGCTCCTCACAGGTCCCTTTGGAGTGGAGGCCTGCGTTCTCCAGCTCTTGACTCTGAGACATCTCTGCCCAGCATTGGACATCTCTTTCCCGTGGATGGCTGGTTGGTTTTTTTTTTTTTTTTTTTTCAATGGTCGCACCTGTGGCACATTGAAGTTCCCAGGCGAGGGGGGTCCAATCGGACCTACAGCTGAGACCTGTTCCGCAGCCAGGGCAACAGGGATCCGAGCTGCATCTGCTACCTACATCGCCTGTGGCAAAACTGGATCCTTAACTCACTGAGTGAGCCCAGAGATTGAACCTGCCTCCTCACGGAGGTAGCGTCGTGTCCTTAACCTGCTGAGCCACAAAGGGAACTCCTTGTTTGTGTTTAATTGAGGTATGGTTGGTACAGAATATTCTGTTTCAGGTAGGTTGTATGTACTCCATTAATAGTTATAAATATTGGCTATATTCTCTGTGTTGTACATCCCCCAAGATGTTTTTGAAAGGTCTCCTCTGGGCTGGTAAGGAACCAGCCCAGCCCCACTGATCTACTACTAGATGGAAGAGTAAATGCCCTGAAGCTGCATACCATGCTGGAGATTGGGGCTTGCACGGGCTTGCTTGCAGGCAGTGGGTGGGAGTAGAAAGCCCACAAGAGGTCAGAAGAGTGAAGCATAAATGAACTTAATGGGCAGTGTAGAATTGATGTTGGCTGGTTGGGGAAGGCTTTTTGGAAGAGTAGAAATGGATTGTATAATAAAAACAGTAACCGATGAGGAGGTGGAGGGTGTTAGCAACCATTTCTGAAGGTCTCCACAGAGCAGGTACTGCATGAACCATAGAGGGTGCTAAAGAATGTGGATTCAGACTAGCCTGCTTAAATGTGATGTTTTATTTGGTATTGTTTTGGGTTCTTTTTCAGCCTACTTAATTTTTTTGTTTGTTTGTTTGTTTTTTTTTCTAGGGCCACATCTGCATCATATGGAGGTTCCCAGGCTAGGGGTGGAATTGGCGCTCCAGCTGCCGGCCTACACCACAGCTACAGCAACTCGGGGTCTGAGCTTTGTCTGCAACCTACACTGCAGCTCATGGCAACCCCGGATCCCCGACCCACTGAGTGAGGCCAGGGATCGAATGCATATCCTCATGGATACTGGTCAGGTTCATTTCCACTTCAACACAACGGGAACTCCCAGCCTACTTAAATTTGAATCTAGGGTCTTCAAGGTACTTACCTCCAGCAAGTTTATATATCTTACTGTGCCTCAGTTCCTTCATCTATAAAATAATAGTAATACCTATCCTGTAGGTAGTGAGTACCTACAGTGCTGTTGGGAGTATTCAGTGTGTTAATCTTTATAAAACACGATGGGTTTAGCATATGGAGTTCCCATCGTGGCTCAGCGGAAACAAATCTGACGAGCATCCCTGAGAACACAGGGTAACCCCTGGCCTCGCTCAGTGGATTAAGGATCCAGCGTTATCGTGAGCTGTGGTATATATAAGTCAAGACTTGGATCCAGTGTTGCTTCAACCTCTAGCCTGGGAACCTCCATATTGCTGTGGGTGTGGCCCTAAAAAGACAAAAAAACACCCCGGAGGAGTTCCCGTCGGGGCGAAGTGGTTAACGAATCCGACTAGGAACCATGAGGTTGCGGGTTGGATCCCTGCCCTTGCTCAGTGGGTTAAGGACCCGGCATTTCTGTGAGCTGTGGTGTAGGTCGCAGACATGGCTCAGATCCCGTGTTGCTGTGGCTCTGGCGTAGGCTGATGGCTACAGCTCTGATTAGACCCCTATCCTGGGAACCTCCATAAGCTGCAGGAGCAGCCCTAGAAAAGGCAGAAAGACAAAAAAAAAAAAACAAAACCCAGAATAGGCCTAGCATAGAGTAAGTGTGTTAAATTTCCTTTACTCAGCCCAGCATATGAAGTAGTTGGTATTTCCTCATTTTACATCCATAAAGTAGCACGAGGCACAAAGCGATGGAGAGCAAGAAAGAATACATTTCTTTTAGGTGTTTGGTTATAAGACTGTTTGGGGGAGGGTCACGTAACAGATGCCTTTTTGTGTCTTTCATCACTTCCACAGAAGGGGATTTCAAAGATGTGGTTTATCTGAACTTTTTTTCCCTCCTCTTCCTCTCCTTTATCTAGAGCCATCTTTTGGGCAGTTTGCCAAGTAAAAGTGGTTATGGCATCATCTGACTTTCTAGCATTTCTGCCTGCTTTATAGAGAAGTGGTGCAAGGAGAAAAGAGAAATACCTAGGCAAACACAAGTCGGAGGACTGTCTTCGTTTTCTGTGTTTTAAATGTCTATTTCAATAGACTTTTAATCATAAATACTGCGAACTGGACCGCACATGGTCTTAACTGGGCATGTGTGATTTATACATTATGTATGTGGATTTTCTGTGACAAATGCCCATCTCCCCTCTCTTTCTACCCCACCTAGCATATGACTTGTATGTTCTTAGGGACTGCATATTTATAATATTAGTCAATATAAAATAATTAGGGCACTTTTTTTTTTGTCTTTTGTCTTTTTAGGGCCACACCTGCGGCATATGGAGGTTCCCAGGCTAGGGGTCTAATTGGAGCTGTTGCCACCGACCTACACCACAGCCACAGCAACACCAGATCTGAGAGGGCACATTTTTTTAGCAATTTTTTTTGGCCATGCCTGAAGCATGTGGAAATTCCCAAGCCAGGGATCAAAACCATGCCACAGCAGCAGCTCAAGCTGCTGCAGTGACAATGCCAGATCCTTAACCCACTGTACCACAAGAGAACTTCTTTATCTTTTTTTTTTTTTTTTTTCATCTTTTCTAGGGCTGCTCCCACGGCATATGGAGGTTCCCAGACTAGAGGTCTAATCAGAGCTGTAGCCGCCAGCCTATGCCAGAGCCATATCAATGCAGGATCTGAGCTGCATCTGCGACCTGCACCACAGCTCATGGCAGTGCTGGATCCTTAACCCACTGAGCGAGGTCAGGGATCAAACCCTCAACCTCATGGTTCCTAGTCGGATTCGTTAACCCCTGAGCCACGACGGAAACTCCAAGAACTTCTTTAATATACAATTTTTAAAGATTGCTTTCCATTTACAGTCATTACAAACTGTTGGCTATATTCCCTATGTTGTGCAGTACGTCCTTGAGCCTGGCTTACACCCCAAAATTTGTACATCCCACTCCCCTACTCTTATTTATTTATTTATTTTTATTTTCCCACTGTACAGCAAGGGGATCAAGTTATCCTTACATGTATACATTACAATTACATTTTTTCCCCCACCCTTTGTTCTGTTGCAACATGAGTATCTAGACAAAGTTCTCAATGCTACTCAGCAGGATCTCCTTGTAAATCTATTCTAAGTTGTGTCTGACCACTCCCCTACTCTTATATTGTCCATCCCTTCCTTTTCTCTACTAGTAACCACTAGTTTGTTCTTTTTTTGTTGGTGGTGGTGGGTTTGTCTTTTTTTTTTTTTTTTTTTTGCCATTTCTTGGGCCACTCCTGCGGCATAAGGAGGTTCCCAGGCTAGGAGTCGAATCAGAGCTGTAGCCGCCCACCTACGCCAGAGCCACAGCAACGCGGGATCCGAGCCGTGTCTGACCTACACCATAGCTCACGGCAATGCCGGGTCCTTAACCCACTGAGCAAGGCCAGGGATCGAACCCGAAGTCTCATGGTTCCTAGTCGGATTCGTTAACCACTGAGCCACAACGGGAACTCTTAACTAGTTTGTTCTTTATATCTGTGAGTATGCTTCTTTTTTGTTATATTCACTAGTTTGTTGTATTTTTTAGTGTTCCACATATAAATGATATTTGGTATTTGTCTTTTTCTGTCTGATTTATTTCACCTAACAATGCTCTCTAGGTCCATCCATGTTGCTGTAAATGGCAAAATTCTTTTTTTATGGTTGTGTTCCATTGTGTATATGTACCATATCTTTAGCTATTCATCTGTGGAAGGACATTTAGTTTGGTTCAATATTTTGGCAGTTGTAAATAATATTGCTGTGAACATAGCAGTGCATGTATCTTTTCAAGTTAGTGTTTTTTGGTGTTTTTTTTTTTTTTTAATGTATACCCAAGAGCAGAATTGCTGGGTCATATGTCATATGGTAGTTTTGTTTTTAGGTGTTTTTTTGTTTTTTTTCTTGTTTTTTCAGGGCTGCACCTGTGGCATGTGGAAGTTCCCAAGCTAGGGGTTGAATCAGAGCTGCAGCTACTGGCTTATGACACAGCCACAGCAATGTGGGATCTGAGTGTTTTTAGTTCTTTGAGAAACCTCCATACTGTTTTTACAGTGGCTGCACCAGTTTACATTCCCACCTCCAGTGTACAAGGGTTCCTTTTTCTCCACACCCTCACCAACATTTGTTATTTGTGTTCTTTTTGATGATAGCTATTCCAACAGGTGAGAGGTGAGGAAGGGCACATCTTTAAAAGGAAAAAAAAGATACACATTAAAAATCTAATAAAAACCAAATAGAGGGGGAGTTTCGTTGTGGCACAGCTGAAATGAATCCGACTAGTAACCACGAGGTTGCAGTTCCATCCCTGGCCTCACTCAGTGGGTTAAGGATCCAGTGTTACTGTAAGCTGTGGTGTAGGTTGCAGACCCAGCTTGGAACCAGCATGGCTGTGGCTGTGGTGTAGGCTGGCAGCTGCAACTCTTGATTCGACCCCTACCTGGGAACTTAACATATGTCACAGGTGTGGGCCTAAAAAGAAAAAAAAAATAATAATAGAGGAGTTCTCTTGTGGAACAGTGGGTTAAGGATCTGGCATTGTCACTGCAGGGGCTTGGGTCACTACCTTGGCTCAGGTTTGATCCCTGGCCCAAGAACTTTTGCATGTTGCAAATGTAGCCAAAAAGTAATAATAAAAAACCTAATAGAAAGGTTTTTGGAATTACTTGGCACTATAGATCTTGAGTAACTTGAATAATTGTAGGTTCATCCTTTACAGCTTAACTAGCTCTTTCACCACTAGCTAATGTGCTAAGATGGATGATGGTTTAGGTAGAGAGAACATAGTTTTCTAGGTAAACAGGAAAGATGTCTTAAGTCCTCTGGTGTTTTGACCAGAAAGTGGTACGGGTGGTAACACAGAAAGAAGAGGGAAGACAACACATATATTTTATGATACACAGGTAGTTTATAAACTCCTAAGTCCCATTTTTCTTTTTTTTGGCTGCACCCATGGCATGCAGAAGTTCCCAAGCCAGAGATCAAACCCCGGCCACAGCAGTGACAATCCTGGATCCTTAAACTTCTGAGCCTCCGGGGGACTACCCAAGTCTTTCTTTTCTTTTTTTTTCTTTTTTAGGGCCACACCCGCAGCATATGGAGATTTCCCAGGCTAGGGGTCCAGTTGGAGCTACAGCTGCCAGCCACAGCAATACGGGAACCAAGCCATGTCTGCCACCTACACCACAGCTCATGGCAGCACCAGATCCTTAACCCACTGAGCAAGGCCAGGGATCAAATCCACAACCTCATGGTTCCTAGTCGGATTCATTTCCACTGCACCACGACAGGAACTCTTTTTCTGCTTTTTTTTAAGGGCCATTCCTACAACACATGGAAGATCCCAGGCTTGGGGTCGAATCGGAGCTACATCTGCTGGCTTACGCCACAGCCTCAACAACACGGAATCCAAGCCGTATCTGTGACCTGCACCCCAAGTTATGGCAATGCTGGGTCCTTAACCCACTGAGCGAGGCCAGGGATTGAACCCACATCCTCATGGATACTAGTCTTGTCCAAAACTCGCTGAACCACAATGGCAACTCCCCAAGTCCTATTCTTTTTTTTTTTTTTTGTCTTTTGTTGTTGTTGTTGCTATTTCTTGGGCTGCTCCCGCGGCATATGGAGGTTCCCAGGCTAGGGGTTGAATCGGAGCTGTAGCCACTGGCCTACGCCAGAGCCACAGCAACTCGGGATCCAAGCCACGTCTGCAACCTACACCACAGCTCACGGCAACGCCGGATCGTTAACCCATTGAGCAAGGGCAGGGAGCGAACCCTCAACCTCATGGTTCCTAGTCGGATTCGTTAACCACTGCGCCACGACGGGAACTCCCCCAAGTCCTATTCTTATAGACCCACAGTAGATGCAAGATAGCAATAGAAAACCAGATTTTATGATGAGTAATCCTAGTTTCATTTTTGTAATGTTCTGAAACAGTGGCTCTCAGACTTAGCTGTTCTTCAGAATCTCCTGGGAGCTTTGTAAGCAGACAAACTTCCAGATTCTTTCTCCCAAAATTTCTGACTATAGGTCAGTGTTAGGGCCTGGGAATCTATTTTAGCTTCTTGGAAAGCACAGAGAATAAACTAAGAGACATAGGTAACCAAAGCTTTAATGAAAGGAGTGATCTTTTCAAAATGTGCATTTGATCATACTTCAAATCCTTCCATGTTTTTTTGTTTTTTGTTTTTTCTTTTTTGGCCACCTGAAGCATATGGAGTTCCTTACCTTGGCCCACAAAAGCCAGCACAGTTTCAAATGCTCCTTGCCAGGAACAGCCATACCTACTAGCTTTCAGATCTTCAGATGTGTGCCGTGTACTCTGTTCAGGCTGTTGCCTCAGTCTTTTGGGTTTCTTCCCCTTTCCCCACTAACACACGCTACTTCCAGGACCCAAGAGAGCACAGTGCCTGACATCTACTAGCTCTCAAATACCTGTAGAATGAATAGCTACCTGGGTGAAAGGGAAGAGTCAAGGATGGACACTGATACTGGTAAGTTGATAGGGAGATAGGTTGGGGATTCAAGAGATTGAGAGAGAGTTTCGTGTATTGAAGTCTATTTATCTGGCCACGTCTGGCCTGCAGGGGTTCCTGGGCCAGGGCTCAAAGCCTCTCCACAGCAATAACCAGTGACCAGAGTCACAGTAGTGACGACATTGGATCCTTAACCCCCTGAGCCACCAGCGAACTCTTTGAACTCTTATTTTTATCCTGAAGTAGAAAGTGAGGTGATTGACTTGTTGAAAGAGGAAGTAGAAGGAGGTGGCTTGAGAAAGTAGTGAAAGTTTGAAATAGGTGCTGCAGAAGATGGGTACAGATGGGTACAGGGGACCCATTCACAAATACACATTTAAGATTTACCCGTGGGAGTTCCCGTCATGGCGCAGTGGTTAACGGATCCAGCTAGGAACCATGAGGTAGCAGGTTCGATCCCTGCCCTTGCTCAGTGGGTTAATGATCCGGCGTTGCCGTGAGCTGTGGTGTAGGTTGCAGACACGGCTCGGATCCCATGTTGCTGTGGCTCTGGCATAGGCTGGCGGCTACAGCTCTGATTAGGCCCCTAGCCTGGGAACCTCCACATGCCGCAGGAGCGGCCCAAGAAATGGCAAAAAGACAAAAAAAAAAAAAGATTTACCCGTGCTCTACCCTGTGCTGAGCAGCTTGCAGGATGTTGTGGTGGGAGATCAAGAATTTGCTATGGTGGGAGTTCCCGTTGTGGCGCAGCAGAAACAAATCCATCTGGGAACCGTGAGGTTGTGGGTTCAATCCCTGGCTTTGCTCAGTGGGTTAAGGATCCGGCGTTGCCATGAGCTGTGATGTAGATCACAGTTGTGGCTCAGATCTGGCATGCCTGTGGTGTAGGCTGGCAGCTGTAGCTCCAATTGGACCCCTAGCCTGGGAATCTCCATATGCCACAGGTATAGCCCTAAAAAGCAAAAAAAACAAGAGAATTTGCAATTGTGCCAATCCACAGGTAGCGATTTCCTTTTTCCAGCAGTACTCAGTTGCTTGGATGATTTAGCTAGAGAAGAGAGGCAACCAGAATGGTAACAGGTTGGAGTTTTGTGGAATAGGGATAATAAGTGAATTTGAGGAGTCAGGAAATTGAGAATCTGAATAAAAGAGTTTGTGGTCCAGGAGTTCCCATCGTGGTTCAGCGGAAACAAATCTGACTAGAATCCATGAGGATGCAGGTTCGATCTCTGGCTTTGCTCAGTGGGTTAAGGATCTGGTGTGGCTGTCGCTGTGGCATAGGCTGACAGCTACAGCTCCCATTTAACCCCTAGTCCAGGAATCTCTATATGCTTTGGGTGTGGCCCTAAAAAAAAAAAAAAAAATTTCTGGTCCAGGCCAGATAGAGGAGTGAGTAGTATGAAAGTGGCTGGTTAGATTGAGAGAATATGGAAAGTCATGAGAAGCTGGAGTCTCAGGAAGAAGTGAAATGGTTGACGATCTCTTTTGTAGTTGGAGAAAATAACTCATTTGAGTTTAAAATTTCAAAGGCATGGTGGAAAGGGTATGTGAAGGTCATCAGGTTTGAGGAGAGTGTCCTTTAAAATTACTTCAATAATAGGAGTTCCTGTAATGGCGCAGCGGAAACAAACCCATGAGGAACCATGAGGTTGTGGGTTCGATCCCTGGCCTTACTCAGTGGGTTAAGGATCCGGTGTCACAGTGAGCTGTGGTGTAGGTCACAGATGTGGCTCAGATCTGATGTGGCTGTGGCTGTGGTAAAGGCTGGCAGCTGTAGCTCCAGTTCCACCCCTTAACCTGGGAACCTCCGTGTGCCACTGGTGCGGCCCTAAAAAAGCAAAAAAAAAAAAATTATTTCAATAACAAATAGCAAAAAATCTGATTAAAACTAGCTAAGCAACAAAGAGGATTTATTGGCTTATGTAAATTGAAAAGTCAAAAGATAGGGTGGGTTTTCAGTTCATTTAATCCAGAAGTTCAACACATAAGAAAGGGATCTGTTGTCTAATTCTCTTGCCACTGTCCAGGTGTTAGCTTCTTCCTTGAGTCCCTTCCTGGAGGCAGATCTGGCTTAGCCGCACAGCTATTAAGTCCTTATGCACAAAAGGAAGACAGCAAGTTTCTCCTGACCATTACAGTCTGTCCCTGGACCTCAGTCTGACTAGACCTACTTAGATGCCCATCCGTCCTTGACGTAATTACTATGGCCAGGGAAATATGCCCTGATGGGTTAGGTCTGGGTTATTATCCACCCCCTGGTAAGGAGAATGGTGTTACCGTGATTCACTTAGGCCACCCAGGGTGTGTCCCTGACGCTGGAGGTGGATTGGAGTCCATCCAAAGGGAGGAGGGGAAATCAACAGTGTCCACCACAAGGAGGAACTATGATACTAGTTATTGAGTGACCTACTCTACATTGAAGACTCCAGGGTGACAGCAGTACTCAGGGTGCCACACCCTTCTGTAAATATGGAGTGTGTGTGTGTTTAGGGAGTGACAGTGATGAGAAAAGGTAAAGACAGTATATCAGATGGGCATCACTTCCAAAGGAGCTGAGATTTTTGTTTTCTCTTTTTCAGTGTGGGTTAAGAACCCAACATAGTGTCCCTGAGAATGCAGGTTTGATCCCTAGCCTTGCACAGTGGGTTAAGGATCTGGTGTTGCCAGGAACTCCAAGGGGACCTGAGATTTTTCACTGTTCTGAGAATAACAATGGGGAAGCAACATTGGGGTGCAAGGAGAACAAAGAACCCACCTCCCAGTATATGGGGTTCAAGAGAAAGATTAGTCACTGGAGGGTGCTTCTGGTGAGTGTGGTCTTTTTTTTTTAATTTTTTTTTTATTGTCCTCATTCAAGTATAGTTGATTTACAATGATGTGTTAATTTCTGCTATACAGCAAAGTGATTCAGATATATATATACACACACACACAAATTCTTTTTAATATCCTTTTCCACTATGGTTTATCATAGGATATAAAAATACAGTTCCTGTGCTATACAGTAGGACCCTGTTGTTTATCCATTCTAAATGTAATAGTTTGCATCTGCTCACCCTAAATTCCCAATCCATCCCTCCCTCACCTGCCAACCCCTTGGCAATCTCTATGTCTGTGAGTCTGTTTCTGTTTTTTGTTTTTTAAACAGCCACTCCTGTGGCATATGGAAGTTCCCAGGCTAGGGGCTGAATTGGAGCTGTAGCTGGTGGCCTACACCACAGCCAGAGCAATGCCAGATCCTTAACCCACTGAGCAGAGGCCAGGGATCAAACCTGCGTCCTCATGGATACTAGTCAGATTAATTTCTGCTGAGCCATGATGGAAACTGCTGTTTTTATTTAAAAAAAAATTTTTTTTTCTCATGGCCTGTGGCATATGGAAGTTCCCGGGCTAAGGATTGAATCAGAGCTGGAGTTGCCAGCCTATGCCACAACCACAGCAATTAATGCAGGATCCTGCAACCTACGCCACAGCTCACAGCAATGCCTGATCCTTTAACTCACTGAGCAAGGCAAAGGATTGAATCTGAATCCTCATGGACACTAATTGGTTTTGTTACCTCTCAGCCACAATGAGAATTCCTGGGAACTCCAATTTTTGTTTTTATTTTTATTGCCTTGGGAGATTGACCTAAGAAAACATTAGTACGATTTATGTCAGAATATTTTGGAGTTCCCATCGTGGCGCAGTGGTTAACGAATCCAAGTAGAAACCATGAGGTTGCGGGTTCGGTCCCTGCCCTTGCTCAGTGGGTTAACGATCCGGCGTTGCCATGAGCTGTGGTGTAGGTTGCAGACGTGGCTCGGATCCCGTGTTGCTGTGGCTCTGGCGTAGGCCGGTGGCTACAGCTCCGATTTGACCCCTAGCCTGGGAACCTCCATATGCCGCGGGAGCGGCCCAAGAAATAGCAACAACAACAACAACAAAAAAGACAAAAAAAAAAAAGAATATTTTGCCTATGATCTCTTCTAGAAATTTATGGTGTGTCTTTTTTTTTTTTTTTTCCTTTTTAGGACCTCGACCAAGGCATGTGGAAGTTCCCAGGCTAGGGGTCAAATCAGAGCTGTAGCTGCCAGCCTACACCACAGCCAAAGGACACAGGATCCGACCCACATCTGTGGCCCACACAGCAATTCCTGGATGTTAACCCACTGGATTGAACAAGCATCCTCATGGATACTAGTCAGGTTCGTTATCACTGAGCCACAGTGGAGCTCCCTGGTGTCATGTCTTATGTTTAAGTCTTTAAGCCATGAATGAGGTCTTTTGAGAGGTTAGCCACATTTCAAGGGAGGCCAGTGAGCTTTGTGTAAATAAGGTAAAGGATTATAAGAGGTAGAGTGGATGGGAAGTATAATGTGGAACTAGGTTACTAGGTTTGCAGAGAGAGCAGTGGAAAGGTTTGAGAGGGCCCTTCAGCTGCAGCTGCTCTCTTTCTGCCTCTGTTCTTTTTGTTGTTCTTTTTTCTACTGCTTAGGGCTGTACCTGCGGCATATGGAAGTTCTATGGCTAGGAGTCCAATTGGAGCAGCAGCTGCCAGCCTGCACCACAACCACAGCAACTCGGGATCCAAGCTGTGTCCTTGACCTACATACACAGCAACGCTGAATCCTTAACCCACTGAGCGAGGCCAGGGATCGAACCTGCATCCTTAGGGATACTAGTCAGGCTCATTACTGCTGAGCCACAATGGAAATATTTTTTTTGCCCCCCCACCCCCCTGCCTCCAGCAGCATGCATAAGTTCCTGGGCTAGGGATCAACCCAAGCTGCAGCAGTGACAACTCTAGATCCTTAACCTGCTAGACCACCAGGGAACTCCCAACTGCCTCTATTCTTTGTACCTTATTTTCAGTTAGTGATAGTTACTCTACTTGCCTGACTACCCTAATCCCTCCTAGATTTTTAGTTCTTTTTTTTAAAAAAAAATTGAAGTATAGTTATAGTTGTGGCTCAGCAGGTTAAGAACCTGACTAGTATCTATGAGGATGCAGGTTCAATCCCTTGCCTTGCTCAGTGGCCATGCTACAGTTTGCGTAAGTAGCAGATGTGGCTTGGATCTGGCATTGCTGTGGTTGTGATGTAGGCCAGCAGCTGCAGCTCTGAATTCAACCTGTGCCTCAGGAACTTCCATATGCCCCAGGTGTGGAGAAAGAAGGAGGGAGGGAGGAAGAGAAAGAAAAAAAGAAAAAAGAAAAGGAAGGGAGAAAGAGAAAAAGGGAGGCAGAGGGAGGGAAGAAGGGAAAGAAAGGAAGAAAGAAAAATTAATTGAAATATAGGAGTTCCCATTGTGGCACGGTGGGTTAAGAATTCAACTGCTTTGGCTCAGGTCACTGCAGAGGCATGGGTTCCATTCCCACCCAGCACAGTGAGTTAAAGGATCCGGTGTTGCCACAGCTGTCATCCCTTGCCCGGGATTCAGTCCCTGGCCTGGGAATTTCCATATGCTGTAGGTATGATCATAAAATAAGAAATTAAAAAGTTGGGGTATATTTGACATTTAACGTTCCTTTATTTCCAGGTGTACAACATGACAATTTGATATTTGCATACATTGCAAAATGATCATCACAGTAAATCTAACATGTCACCATACTTAAAAAAATTGTATGATGAGAACTTTTTTAATTTTATTTTTTTGTCTTTTGTCTTTTTTTGTTGTTGTTGTTGTTGCTATTTCTTGGGCCGCTCCCACGGCATATGGAGGTTCCCAGGCTAGGGGTCAAATCGGAGCTGCAGCCACCGGCCTACACCAGAGCCACAGCAACGTGGGATCCGAGCCACGTCTGCAACCTACACCACAGCTCATGGCAACGCCGGATCGTTAACCCACTGAGCAAGGGCAGGGACCGAACCCGCAACCTCATGGTTCCTAGTCGGATTCGTTAACCACTGCACCACGACAGGAACTCCCCTGATGAGAACTTTTAACATCTACTCTCATAGTAACTTACAAACATACAATACAATATTATTAACTATAGTCACCAGGCTGTACATTACATGCCCAGGGTTTTTTTTCTGGCTGTGCCTGCAGCATGCCAAAGTTCCTAGGCCAGGGATCAAACCTGTACCATAGCAGCAAACCAAACCACTGCAGTGACAATGTCAGATACTTAACCCACTGTGCCACAAGAGGACTCCAGGATTTATTTATTTTATAACTGGAAGTGTGTACCTTTTGACACCCTTCACCCATTTCACTTACCCTCCATCACCTCCCTCCGGCCACTACCAATCTGTTTCTGTATTTGTGAACTTGGTTTTGTTGTTTTTTAGATTCCACATATAAGTGTGATCATAAGGTATTTGTTTAGCTCTGACTTATTTCAGTTACCGTAATGCCTGCGGGTTCCATCTATGCTGTCACAAATGGCAGGATCTCCTTTTTTATGGCTGAATAATATTTCATTACACACACACACACCATCTTCTGTATCCATTCACCCCTGAATGGACACTTAGATTATTTTACATCCTGGCTATTATAAATAGTGCTGCTGTGAACACTATTAGTGTTCTTTCCTAATTAGTGTTTCTGTTTTCTTCAGAAAAATATCCAGAAGTGGAATTGCTGGACCGTAATGGTGGTTCTGTTTTTAATTTGTTGTCGAGCAACCTCCGTACTGTTTTCCATAGTGTCTGTACCAACTTACATCCTCATCAGCAGTGTAAAGAGTTCCCTTTTCTTCCCATCCTTGCCAACTCTTAGTTCTTATCTTTTTTTTTTCTCCTTCTTTTTAGGGCTGCATCTGTGGCATATGGAAGTTCCCAGGCTAAGGGTCAAATCAGAGCTACAGCTGCTGCCAGCTTATGCCACAGCCACAGCAACACGGGATCCCAGCCTCGTCTGTGACCTACACCACAGCTCACAGTGACACTGGATCCTCGACCCACTGAGCGAGGGTAGGAATGGAGCCCTCATCTTCATGGATGCTAGTTGGATTCATTTCGCTGTGCCACAACAGGAACTCCCTTATCCTTTTGATAAGTCATTCTAACAAATATGAGGTCATATCTCATTGTGGTTTTGATTTACATTTCCCTGATGATTAGGGATGTTGAGCACTTTTCCTTGTGCGTATTGACCATCTTTGGAAAAATGTCTGTTCAGATCTGCCCGTTTTATTTTATTTTTGTCTTTTGTCATTTTTGGGGCCGCACCTTCAGCATATGGAGGTTCCCAGGCTGGGAATATAATCAGAGCTATAGCCACCGGCCTACGCCACAGCTGAGCCGCATCTGCAACCTGCACCGCAGCTCACGGCAACACCAGATCCTTAACCCGCTGAGCGAGGTCGGGGATTTAACCTGCAACCTCGTGGTTCCTAGTTGGATTTGTTTCCCCTGTGCCACAATGGGAACTCTAGATCTGCCCATTTTATTTTATTTATTTATTTATTTATAGATTTTCTTTTTTCTTTTTTTGTCTTTTTTTGTCTTGGAGGTTCCCAGGCTAGGGGTCTAATCTGAGCTGTGTCTGCAACCTACACCACAGCTCAAGGCAACACCGGATCCTTAAACCACTGAGCGAGGCCAGGGATCGAACCCGCAACCTCATGTTTCCTAGTCGGATTCGTTAACCGCTGAGCCACAATGGGAACTCCTAAGATCTGCCCATTTTAAAATCAGATTTTTTTTTTTGCTCTTGAGTTGTATGAGTTCTTTACATATTTTGGATATAAATCCCTTATCAGATAAATGACTTGCAAATATTTTCTCACATTCAGTATGTCAATTATTTCTTTTGCTGTACAGACTTTTTTAGTTTGATGTAGTCCCACTTGTTTATTTTTGCTTTTGTTGCCTTTGCTTTTGGCGTTAGATTGGCTTTTAGTTGTTTTTCTTTTTTGGCCGCCCCCCGGTATACGGAGTTCCCAGGCCAGGGATCACATCAGAGCCGGGGATCAAACCTGCCTTCCAGCACTGCAGAGGCACCACTTATCCTGTTGCACCACAGCAGGACCTCCCTTTCAGTTCTTTAGGGTGGTCTTACCTTTACATTTTAGTAGTATCTTGTGCAGTGCTCCCTAATGTTATCTGGATTCTAGCCCAAAATTGGAAAATTGACAGGTGGGGTGATTGCTGCTAGAGAGGTGGCTTACGGACTTCACCGAGAAACAATAGTTGGTAAATTAACAGAAGAGGCAAGAAAATCTGTAAAAGTAGGCAAAATTTTGGCCTTCAGTTGGCAAACAGTTTTTAAAATTATAATGTCCAGCAGAGAATATGTGCTGGATTCTTGACATGGGGAATTCCGGCTTCTTTACTTTTAATATACTCTTCTGTACTTTTTTTGTCTGGGCTGCACCTGTGACATATGGAAGTTTCTGGACCAGGGGTAGAATCAGAGCTGCAGCTGCTGGCCTCCACCACAGCCACAGCAACTCAGGATCTGAGCCTATATCTGTGACTTACTACACAGTTCAGTTGGCAAAGAATTTTTAAAATTATACAACAGAGAATATAGGAAAACACATTTTTGTGTAATGCTGGTGGGAGTATGTAAAATTCATATGATCTTCTTAGATTGCTCTTTGGAAGAGTATATTAAAAGTACAGAAGAGGGAGTTCCTGTTGTGGCTCAGCAAGTTAAGAATTTGACATAGTGTCCATGAGGATGCAGGTTCTCTCCCTGGCCATGGACTGTGTTAAGTGAAAAAAGCAGGTTATAGTATGACCTTAATTTATAAAATATGTATTCCTGTACTTATGTTAGCTTTTCCTTCTTGTGTTAGTGACCTCATGGCTGTAAAAAAAAAAAAAAACCTGCTGCAGCTCCAGGCATCACATCTTCCTACCAGTGACTGAATTGGAAAGGAAGAGAGCAATGAGGGCTCTCTTCTGTTGACACTCCATCCCCAGGTAACTTCCTCTTATGTCTTATTACCCAGAGCTGGGTCACAGTCACTGAGTTGCCGCGGAGGCTGGGAAAGTGAATATCTAGTGAAGAGGATTGCGATTAATCCCTTGGCCACTAATTACACTGTCACTAGAATGCCCTGGGGTTCTTTATGTAGGGAAGAGATGCAAATGGCTGTTGGGCTGACAATTATGCTACTACTCCCAGTTAACTACACCCTGTTGTTTGGACCAATAAAGCCACATTCCAAGAGGGAAATCAGTGACAATGTACCCACAGTCATCTCTGCCTTTCTCTGCAAGAGGTAGGCGTGTCTTGTGTCAAAGGCCAGTTGTTTGAGAAATAACAAATTAGTGTTTGTTATTTAAATTTGTTTATATGTGATTCCTGGCCCTTAATTTGCTTCATCTTTGGAGTTCCCTGGTGGCTCTGAGAGTTAAGGGTCAGGTGTTGTCACTGCTGTGGCACAGGTTTGACCCTTGGTCCAGGAACTTCCACAGGCCACTGGTGCAGCCAAAAAAATTTTTTGCTTCATCTTTGTGTAAGTGCAGCAATATACTGAATTGTGTCTCATCTTGTATTTAATATGTAGATCAATAACTCTTCCCTTATGTATCCTGAACTTGAAAAGGTTGGAAAAGAGTAGGAACCTTTCTGAGATGGGAGATGTTGTGTCATGTCCTTTAGTTTTCTGGAAATGTAATTACTTGGAAGTGATGAACTAGGTCAAGAGTGGCTTCTTAAAATCACCCACAGCAAGAGCCCTGGTCGTATTATCTGAAGCCAGCTAGAACAACAAGCCCTGGGCTACTTGCCCCCTATTGAGTAATAACATAAGAGACTTATAAGTTCCAGAGTTCTCTTGTGGCCCAGCAGATTAAGGACCCTCACTGGAGCGGCTTGGGTCGCTGCTGCCACGTGGGTTTGATCCCTGGCCCGGGAACTTCCACAGGCCTCGGATGAGCCCCCCCCCCCACTCCCCGAAAAAGAAAATAAATATAAGTTCCTCTGCTCCTGTGTATTGGGGCTTTCACCCCTTAAGTTTGTGGCTCTGGGGAAGGACAACAGGGACTTCTTGCTCATGGCCAAGGCTCTTAAGTTGATGGGCAGGAAGCAGAGATGGAAGAAAAACCAGCAGTGAGTATGAAGAAGTTACTGGGGAAAAAATAGCAGCTGAGTTAGTTAATAGCATAAAATTTAAATCCAGCTTTTGCTAATAAGGTGAATTTTGACAGGTCCTTGTGGAACTGAGTTTAGTTCGTTCCCCTGAGCTTTTCCTCTCCTCCCTGTGAACAGCATCCTAAAGTTCCAGAGAAAGTGCTAACCCCCCCCCAGGCAGTTATGAAGTGTCCAAGTTCCTAGTCCAGTGATCCAGTTTTCAGCAGTTCACTCTTCCTTCATCCCACTCTCCTTTCACGTGGTTTGAGAAGGGAAAGGGCACAGTGTCTACAGCTTGTGTTCCAGGAGGGGTCCCAAAAGGAGCAGAGTTCAGGGTGAGCAACTCTGAGTATAAAATACTTCCCATGTAGCTGCCCATTGGGTGGGCCTTAAGCCTTTTCTTATGTGGCTGAACATGTCACTGACACTCTGACCTGGTGCTGTGGCTTCCAAGTTCACCAGGTTTAGGTCTCCCATCCCTGGAAAACCCACAGGATAATGGTCAGCAGACAGGTGGCTGGGTTACAGATTTCATCACCCTGAATGGGGATGAATCTTACCAGAAACTCATCAGTGGCTAATTCATACAGGTCCCTTGACTGCCCTCAATGGAACCAACAACCTTGGCTGCAACCACAGGAGGTTCTGACCACCAATGAACCTGCCAAGATCTCTGAGGAAGACGCAGTGCCAGCTGGAGGGTACTCTGGTCCACCTGTGCCTTCCTCTCATGGAGGAACAAGCCAGTCAGGAAGCTGCACCACAGCCTGGCTCTGAGACTCCCAAGAACCAGAGGTGGTGATTCACCAAATTAAAATTACTCTGCACGGCTGCAACATAAGATCTTTGGAGAAGGTATGTGTTGACTTGATCAGAGGCACAAAGGAAAAGAATCTCCAAGGGAAAGGACTAGTTCAGGTGCCTACCAAGACTGAGAATAACTGCGAGGAAAACTCCCATGGTTTTTAGACTTGAGATCCTTTTCAGATGACAGTCCACAAGTGACTCAGAGACATACACAGTCCTGAGGTGGTTGAGTAGACTACTTGTGTTAGTATTGAGTCAGAAATGAGGTTGAAGTCACCGTTGCAGATGCATAAATCTTTTTTTTTTGGGCCATGCTTGTGGCATGCAGAAGTTCTGGGTCCAGGGACTAAACCCCTGCCGCTGCAGTGACAGTACCAGATCCTTGACTCACTGAGCCACGAGGGAACTCCTAAATCATCCTTTGATAATTGGTTGTTAAAAATATAATTTATTATAAACAGGAGTTCCCATCGTGGCTCAGTGGGTTAAGGATCCAATGTTGTCTCTGTGAGGATGCAGGTTTGATTCCTGGCCTTGCTTAGTGGGTTAAGGATCTGGAATTGCTGCAGGCTACAACCTCTATTGCAGCTGCAGCTGGTTCAACCCCTGGCCTAGCAACTTCCACAGACCACAGGTATGGCCATAAAGAAAGTAAATAAAAGTACAGAAGAATGCCCTGGTGGCCCAGGGGTTAGGACTTAGTTGCTGCAGCCCAGGTTCAGTCCCTGGTCTGGGAACTGAGATCCCACATCAAGCTGCTGCACACTGGGGCCAAGTAAATAAACTAGAGGTTCTCATGTGGCACAGCAGAGTAAGGATCCAGTGATGTGGACCACACGGGAAGTCCAAGGACCCAGTGTTGCTGCAGCTGTGGTGCAGGCTACAGCTGTGGCGTGGGTACAGTCCCTGGCCTGGGGGAACTTCCACAGGCCAAGGTTGTGGCCAAAAAAAAATAGAATAAACCGACATGATTTATGAACTGAATGAAGGCTTTTGACACTTGGAATCCAGCCTGTCAGATATTTATTCCCTGTCCTTAAGGAAAAGAACTACAGCTGGTTTGAGAATAATGTTTAATGTAAGATATAGTGGATTGGCAGAGTTGGTACAAAGCTAAGAGATTCAGTTCTTGTCACTGAGTTAATAGCCTAGGCACCTGGACAAAAAATTGGCGCTGTCTCAAGTCCTCTAGAGCCCTCTGCAGAGCACCAGCTAAAGGCTCCAATCCAAGACTGATAAGGGCTACCTGAAGGCTTGGATGGAATCCAAGTGTTCCCAGAGTGGATCAAGAGACTGGCCTGCCCCCAGTCACCACAGCAGGTGTAATTTTCAGGACAGGCTTGAGGAAAGTGGGTGGAGAGCTAGACACAGGGTCTGGGTTGCTGTACATTTGCCAAGTGCAGTTGTCCCTCAGCTTGAGTGGTTAGCCTTTCCACTCTGCCACTGATGTGCTTACCCTCCCTGACTGCTCACAGTAGGGAAGATGGTGGCCATCCAATTAAAGAAAAAAGTCTTTCCAAAAGCTGTATTTGGCATAAGCTAATGCCACTGCTAGTGCTGCCAGTGGCCAGGCACAGACGCAGAAGGCCTGAGGAGCTGGGCAGGAAGAAGAATGTGCAGGCAGAGCAGGAAATAGCCAGCCCACATCCCTGCCCCAGGAGCCCAGAAGGATAAAGGCCGTGCAGTAAAGGGTAACATACGGTCCTCCTCTTTGGTCAGGCAAAGGCCTCAGCATGGGCCTGGGAGGTAAGAGGACTGAGGGGTGCAGGCTCTGCTCTCAGGCCCCAGGCTTTAGGCTCATCACATTAAGGTGGTGATGCAGCAAGAGGCAAGGCAAAGAGACAGCAGTCAGGCTGGTAATCCCCGGCTCTTAGGAGCTGCCCTTGTCCTTGTCATCCGTGAGGTCATACCTGTGAGAACAAGCAGAGGAGGCTCAGGTAGAAAGAAGGCTTCTGTGTCCTCTCATAAATGAGACACGATCTGAGGACTCTTATACTTCAGAGGATCAGTAGTTCTCAGCTCAGTTTATGTCATTTTCCCCTCCTGTGACTGGGCTTTCTCTGAAGTATCCAGCCCCGTTGCCGCTCATCAGATACTCACCACTGGGCCGCTCCCTGGGAAAGGTCTATCTCGGCGAGGTCCAACTGCACCTGTGGTGGAGCATAGTAGGGGTGAGGTGTTACTTTTTTCCCCCTCACCTTTTAGAATGTTTTATTCAATTATGACACACATACAGAAAAGTGCACACAAGCTACAGCTCACTGAATTTTCAGAAAGGAACACACTGCACACTCTCTTTCATCCAGGTCCTGAAATAGAGTGTTTCTAGCAGCCCGTGGCCACCTTGCCTCTCACCATCGCTACTGTCCGAAGGGTGAGATTTTAACACCTCGAAGGCCTCCTAATCCAGTTACATTTTTAGGAACTTACTTTATTAATTCTTCAGTACAACCTAGGCCACGAAATCATGAGTGAAATCCTGTCTGCAAACGCTTAGGAACAGTGTCAAGTTGAGGCAAGTGAAGAGCACATGGACTGGCCCACTAGAGGGGCCCATAGCGCTCCAGGCCCGTGGAGGAGATCAGGTTCCCAGTGTCCAGGCGTTACTTTTTTGTTTTTTTAGGGCCACACCCATGATATGGAGGAAATTCCCAGGCTAGGCATCGAACTAGAGCTGTAGCTGCCAGCCTACACCACAACCACAGCAACTCGGGATCTGAGCTGCTTTTGCAACCTACACCACAGCTCACGGCAAAGCTGGATCCTTAACCCACTGAGCGAGGCCAGGGATCAAACGCGTGTTCTCATGTATACACGTTGGGTTCGTTAACCACTGAGCCATGATGGGAACTCCCAGGCGTTGTTTTTTTTTTTTTTTTTGGCTTTTCTAGGGCTGCTTCCCTCGGCATATGGAGGTTCCCAGGCTAGGGGTCTAATCGGAGCTGTAGCTGCCAGCCTATGCCAGAGCCACAGCAACTCGGGATCCAAGCTGAGTCTGCGACCTGCACCACAGCTCACGGCAATGCCGGATCCTTAACCCACTGAGCAAGGCCAGGGATCGAACCTGCAACCTCATGGTTCCTAGTTGGATTCGTTAACCACTGAGCCACGATGGGAACTCCAGGAACTCCCAGGTGTTCCTTTTGATATCTCCAAAGACCACGTCCCATCCTCACACCTTCCTGATCCCAAACTAGTGCAGAGGTAATCAGGTCACCTCTAAAGTAGTGTCACGGGGGTGCTTCCTTCCTAACAGAGACTACAAGCCTTGCCACTGGCAGCTTCTAACTCTACCTTGGCCCTGCCCTCCCTGCCCTCTTACCTTCCCCAGCAGCTCACGCTCTCTTGACATGAAGGAGGAACTGGACTTCACAGAGACATCCAGCTTTCGCCGGAGGGCCTCATCCAGGGGCAGTTCCCACTCAAACCTGGGGAGGGACTGGGCGTTAGGGGCAGGGGTCCTTCCTGAACCTGCCATCTCCCCGCCTGAAGGCCCACTGACTGACCGTTCGTTGAATTCAGGATTTAGGGTCCTCTTCTTCTGTGAGGTCTTCCTCTTGGTGCCCCGGTTCTTGTCTGGCAGTAGCAACAGTGACACGTAGGGGTCGGGAGGATCACGTCCATTCTGTCGAAGGGCCCTGCCACGGGAGGAAGGGGGTGACGAGGCAGCCCCAGGGGTGGCATGTGGAGAAGCCCAGGATGGGGCAGACGGCGTCTCACCGGCAGCTGTGGACCATGCTGACCAGCTTTCGTTCTTCACTGTAGTACCAAACAGTCAGTTTCACTTGGCCCAGAGGCCCGGCTGGAGCCTCTTGGGGACTGTGGAGAGATGGAGATGGGCTGGGAGGAGGCGGCGCCTCGGGAGCCGGCAGCTTCTCCCTTATAGCCCTACTGCATCCCACCTTTCTGCCGCCGCTTTACCTGTCCCCGTGCGTGAGGCGCTGCCGGAGCTCGGGGGCTGAGGAGGTGACGTGAGGGAGTCCCCCCCAGAGCTCTGGTTCTTCACTCAGAGATGAGGAGCTGTGACTGTGGCTGTGAGCTTCCACCCCTGAGTGCTGGGACACCAGGATCTAGGCAGGCAGGAGAGGTGTGAGCTTCGAAGAGTCCAGCTCCCGGGTAGGAGCACCCAGGCTTCTGCTCCCACCCTCCCCCGCCTGCCCAGGGCCCAAGACTCACCCCCAGCTGTGCTCTCAGTAGCACCTGCCCTTGACCACTGCTGAGAGTAAACCAGCGGTCTAAGCAGAGCCGGTCAGCCACAAGGAGCTCGGAGAGGGGCAGGGACAACGAGCCCAGCACACCAGTCCCCTCACCCCGAACCTGTGGAGCAATAGGATGGCCATCAAGAAGTGACTGAATCCTAGCTTTCCAGGTCCAAATGTATAGATGGTTTTGGCAAGAGACTCCCCTTCGTGAAGGGCAGGGAAGCCGTGGTCCCAGTCGCTGCTGGTCCACTTCCCTGCTTCCCTTCCTCTCTAACCCAGAGTAGACTATACTATCTACTTCCTAAGCTTTCACAAATTATCCTGCACAGGCTGGAGAAAAGAACAGTTACAATGGGATTAAATTATTCGCTGCCCATCCTGCCCTCATGTCTATACTCCAGATGTAATGACCTTTAAATCCTTCCCATTTTCTTTGTTCTAGCATAATTTTTTCCTTCTTGATTTCTTTTTCAGCTGCACCCACAGCATATGGAAGTTCCAGGGCCAGGGATCAAATCCGAGCTGCAGCTGCAGCCTACACCACAGCTGTGGCAATACGAAATCCTTGACCCACTGCGCCAGGCTGAGGATGGAACCCTCACCGCCGCAGAGACAATGCTGGATCCTTAACCTGCTGTCCCACAGCCGGAACTCCTAGCATAATTCTAATTAATCATGCCTATAGCTCAATTTCATCATTTGCCAACTTCAGCATGTACGGACTCCCTGTTATGTAAGATGACAAATTGAGCTCATTTACATCTCTGCCTCTGCCAGTGTTAATAGTCACATTATTTTAAATTCTATTGGTTTCTATTCATGGAATTCTCCACTGACTGTTTTATCAACTTAGGATGGTATTTCTTGCCTCCTCACTCCAAAGAGGAGGTTGGTGCTATGTTACCTTTCCCCAGCCTCTCCCTACCTCCCACACCGGCTTCACTTTTCCTTTACCCTTCCACCCACTGAGATCACTCCCATCATCAGTGACCTCCTAGTTTTCAAAGTCAGGGAATAAGTTTTCGTCATCTAATTTTACCTTTTCGGCAACATTGGGCCACTTCCAATGTTGAAACTTTTGAAACCCTCTTCTTTTGGCCTTTGGAACCCACCCTGTCTCATTGGTTTCCACTGAGCCATGACAGAAACTGTCCCTGTCTTTTCACTCTACACAAGCCCTGCGAGATCTCCCTCACACTCGTGACTACAGCTGCTACCTGGTGCTTGTTCACGATGCTCAAACAAGAGCGAGAGGGAGAACACCATAACGGACCGTATGCCTACCTTTTGGACGCCTGTCTCCCCTTGGACGGCCCTCAGATATTGCAGATTCAAAAACTGCACTGTGGAGTCCCTGTTCTGGCTCAGCAGGTTATGAACCCGACTAGCATTCATAAGGATGCAGGTTTGATCCCTGGCCTCACTCAGTGGGTTTAAGGATCCAGCATTGTCCTGAGCTGTGGCATAGGTTGCAGACATGGCTCAGATCTGGCATTGCTGTGGCTGTGGTATAGGATGGCAGCTGCAGCTCCGATTTAACCCCTAGCCTGGGGACCTCCATATGCCTCACATGCTGCCCGAAAAAGCAAAAATAAAAACAACAACAAAAAAAATCCCTTGCCACGGCAGTGGCCTAAGCTGCAGCAGTGACCCAAGCTACAATGGTGACAACACCAGATCCTTAATGGATAGGCCGCCAGGGAACTCCCACAATTCAAATTCTTAGTATAATTTTTTAAGAGCTCCTGTGATCTTGTTCCTGCCTGCCTCCCTGAAGAGAGTTTTCCTATTCTTTTCTTGGTCAGGGCCTATTTACCACCCCCCCACCCCACCCCCAGCTTCTTTCTTTTTTTTTCCCCCAAGGGCTGCAGGTGAGGCATATTGAAGTTCCCAGGCAAAGGGTGAATCAGAGCTGCAGCTGAGGCCTACATGGCAGCCACAGCAACACCAGATCCCAGTCACATCTGCAACCTATACCACAGCTCACAGCAATGCTGGATCATTAACCCCCTGAACTGCTGAGCCACAATGGGAACTCTGGGGCCAATTTACCCTTAAGCTAATGATGTCTTTCTTACTACCCACCTCACTTTTTCCTTTGAGTTAAAACCCTTCCTTCTTTCCCCACACTGGTTATCAGTGTGAAGTATTTTCTAGTTATTTTTCTCTTATAAGAAGAGTTCCAAAAAGATAAGAACTACATCCTTTATCTCTGCATGACCTGTGCCTGGTTCAGGGCCTGGCCTGTGACACTTTGCAGCATCTGCAAAATGTCTGCAGAACAAGTTTATAGTACCTGCAACTCCAGGCTCTCGATGTTTGGTTTCCTGATGAGAAAGGAGGCACTCTCATCCCAGATGGGGGCTGATGTTTGGGGAACAGTCTGGTGGAGATGAGGGGTATGGTCAGTGCTTGAAACTTTCTCCTCTACTCCTCTCACCCCTCCCATTCTATTTTCCTTTTCTTTTTTGGCCATGCCCATGTCATGTAAAAGTTCCCAGGCCAGAGATCGAACCTGCACCACAGCAGTGACCTGAGCCGCCACAGTGACAATACCAATCCTCAAGGGCATGCCTCATTCCTCCCATTCTTAATCCTGCAACATTTTCTAATACCTTAGTTTTATGAGAAGTTTCTCCCACAGCAAGAGTAGCATAAGGGCTGGGAGGCTTGGTACCTTTTCGGAGCTGGCAAGAGAGCATTAGTCTTAAATTAGACCAGTTAGGCAGATCCCCCCACCCCTCACAAATTGCATCCGCCGCCAGGGGCCCATGTTCCCATTAGCACTTGACAGTCACTACCCTTCTGGCTTTGGACAAATAATCCTTCCCAGCCTGGTACCTCCTGGAGAGAAGAATTTGGAATTTACTATTCCAAATATACTAGGGGCATCCAAACCTGAGGGAGGCGGAAGAAGGGCCAGGGAGCTATGGGGTGTGGGGAGCAGATCTCACCGGCAGGTCCTCAGCCCGCTCCAGGTAGACGGAGAGCAGGGCCGCTGCCAGCTCTGCACTCTTCTGAGTCTGGATCAAACTGTTCACCTGCAGCACCTGGGGTGGGACACACGGGAGCTGGGGAGTGGTTACTGACACTCTGGGGCCAGGCATGTGCCTTAAAAGCTGACAGATTTCACCTTGACCCATCCAGGGTTCCTTTTGTCCTCGCACATGCTTCCTTACTTACCTCCTCTAGCTCAGCAGCAGTGGGACGGGGCGTAAGACGCTCCAGACGCAAGTGCAGGCGACCAGATGGGACATCCTCCAGGGTCAGCCACTGTGGAAGCAGGCAGGGTTAAGACTTGGGGGTATGGAGACAGGGACTATGAGAATGAGACATGCATCAAAATCAGGAGGGATTGTCAATTCTAATTCCATGCTCACCTCATCAAGGAAGCCACTGTTTAGGACTGTGGTGAGGCTTACTTTGCACCTGTAGAAGATTAAAATTAAGGTCTATATGTTGAGTTCCCTGGTGGCCTAGCAGTTGAAAATCTGGCATTGTCACTGGTGTGACATAGGTTCTATTCCTGGCCGGGGGAACTTGTGCATGCTGCAGGCGTGGCCAATAAAGTAAAGTAAAATTAATGAGAACTATGTCTAGATACTTATATTGTAACAGAACGAAGTGTGGGGAAAAAAATGTATACATGTAAGTGTATCTTGGCCGCATGCTCTACAGTGGAAAAATAAATAAATACATTAAAAAAAAATTAACGTCTGTGGTCAAGGGCTAAGTCTCCCTCTTTTTTTTTTTTTCCTTTGGTCTTTTTGCCTTTTCTAGGGCCGCTCCCATGGCATATGGAGGTTCCCAGGCTAGGGGTCCAATCAGAGCCATAGCCACAGGACTACGCCAGAGCCACAGCAACGTGGGATCCGAGCCACATCTGCAACCTACGCCACAGCTCATGGTAACGCTGGATCCCCGACCCACTGAGCGAGGCCAGGGATCGAACCCACATCATGCGTACTTGTCGGATTCATTTCCGCTGAGCCACAACAGGAGCTCCAAGAGCCAAGTCTCTTATCTCCACAAAGCCAGACTTCCATGGTCTACTGAGGCCCAGGCCATCTTTTCCCACTGGACTCCCATCCTCTCACCTGCCCAGAAAGTCATCCTTGTCCAGGTCCTTGTCAAAAACCTCAGCCTCTAGCTCTTGGCCTGGAATTGATGTGACGATCACCTAGTGGAAGAAATAGTGGGATCCTTTCCTTCTCCAAATGACTGGACCCCCTACCCCGCAGTCAACTGAACACTGGAGGGTTTCTGGACCACTTGCAGAGCTGGGGAAGAATGGAGCAGGACTGGGAGGGGTCCTAGCCCCTCAATTCTGACCTCAAAGACCTCATTCCAGCGGGGATTGAGATCTTCCCGAATGACACGACTCCGGAAGCTTCGTCCTGCCAGCTTTAGTTTGACATAGGGGTCTGATTTGCCCTTCACCAATCCCCCCAAGAAACGGTCTTTGGCAATCAGGTCCTGGGCCTCTAATACATGAATCCGAAGCACATTCTGCAAAAGGGACAGATGAGAGTAACAGATAGCAGTCAAAGAGAGAAACCTGTCAGACCCAGCCCTGAAACAGGCTTTGCACACTTAGGGTGGGCAAACAGACTCCAGCCCATTCCAGATAGAGACTCACCTCTGTTCCGAAGTTACTGTCAGGAGTCGTGTGAGAGGGTCGAGGTGGGGCATCCACACTGCTGCCTGTCTGGGGGCTCTCGTTGTCCAGGTCCCAAGCCTCAGGAGTACCAGGCCCAGCAGGGAAGCGCACTTCTGAGGAGTCCAAGTACAAGAGCTGGGAAGAGGAGTGTGGTTGTCAAAAAAAGCTGTGCATTTAGCCGCCAGCAGGCAAGGTATGTGGGAGCTGGGGGACACAGCGGGGGCTCTGACAGGGAAACCAGGCCCCCGCCTTGGCTGGCCTTAGCTCTAGAAGGTTCCCTCCCTGCTCACTCATACATATCTCTTCCCCCAGTTAAATCAACAAACGTTGTGTGCCTGCTAGATGCTTCCACTAGCTCATTTCATCTTAGAGGATTCCCTTCCCTTACTTTTTAAGCTACATCTGAGGCATATGGAAGTTTCTAGGCTAGGGGTCGAATCAGAACTGCAGCTGCCGGTTTATGCCACAGCAATGCCCGATGTGAGCCATGTCTGCGACCTACACCACAGCTCACGGCAACACTGGATCCTTAACCCACTGAGTGAGGTCAGGGATTGAACCCACATCCTCATGGATACTTGGGTTTGTAACTCGTTGAGCCACAACAGGAACTCCCCTTTTCTTACTCTTAATACCGAGGAATCCACAAGGCCCTTCCCACCCACCGCACTTTCTCCAACTCCATACCCTCATCACAAGTTTCATGTAGAGCCGGGAGTTTGGGCCAGAGCTGCTGAGCTGGAACCACTGGTCCAGGGTGAGTTCAGGAGCAGTCAGCAGGCGAGCCAGAGGCAGGGTCAGTGCCCCTAAAGTCAGGGCCCTGGAATCATCCTTCACCTACAGGCATAGGAGGAAGAGATGGAGCGAGAGGTTAGAGAAAAGGGAGGCAGACTGGGGAAATGATAACACGGCTGCCACTTCATTCTCTCTGTGCCAACAGTAAACCTTCTGCTCCACCCCAGGCCATCCATTTCCAGTCCTCTGCCTACTCCATAGTCCCTTCCTCCTCTGCTCTTTCTGGGCCCGTTAGCTGGAAAGTTTTCCTTCTGCTCCTCTCTGCTTATTTAAATCCCATTGACCCTTCAAGGTCCCCTGAAAAATCCTACTTCCTTCACAAAGTCTCTCTAGTTACTCCAGCCTCTGTGCCTTTCTCTGGCCATTCTTAGCACCCTACTATGGGTATCTTATCCCACTGTTAATGTTTAATTGTTCTTAGATGGCTTAATATGTGCTTGTCTCCTCTGTGAAACTAGCCAGTCAGCTTTTGTGAAAAAGCAGATACTGTGTTTTTATGCTTTTTCTATGACCTCAAGTGCCAGGTGTCTAATAGGTGCTCAGTATGTTCTTTCAAAAAACAATTTTATTGAGACATAATTTACATACTATAAAAATCGCTGTTTTTGAAAATCTTTTTGAAGCCTCACTCGCAGCATATGGAAGTTCCCAGGCTAGGGGTCGAGTAGGAGATGCAGCTGCCAGCCTACACCACAGCCACCGCAACTCGGGATCTGAGCTGCATCTGTGACCTACACCACAGCTCGGATTCTTAACCCACTGAGCAAGGCCAGAAATAAAACCCACATCCTCATGGATACTAGTTGGGTTTGTGAACCGCTGAGCCAAGATGGGAACTCCCGAAAATCACTTTAATTTTTTTTTTTAATTGCTGCACCTGTGGCACATGGCAGTTCCCAGGCTAGGGGTTGAATTGGAGCTACAGCTGCTTACCTGTGTCATAGCCACAGCAACACTAAACCCAAGCCACATCTGAGACCTACACCACAGCTTGTGGTAATGCCAGATCCTTAACCTACTGAGTGAGACCAGGATCGAACCCAAATCCTCATGGGTACTAGTCATGTTCTTAACCCACTGAACCACAATGAGAACTCCAAAAATCACTCGTTTTAAGTGTACCATTCTCACTTATAAAAATTATTTTAATAGTTCCCGTAGTGGCTCAGTGGAAATGAATCTGACTAGTATCCATGAAGACCAAGGTTTGATCCCTGGCCTCGATCAGTGGGTGAAGGATCCGGCATTGCCGTGAGCTGTGGTGTAGGTCACAGATGAGGCTCGGATCCCGAGATGCTATGGCTGGCTGTGGTGTAGGCCGGCAGCTGTAGCTCTGATTTGGCCCCTAGCCTGGGAACTTCCATATGCTCCAAGTGCTGTCCTAAAGAGGGAAAAAAAAAAAAAAATTCTAGAGATAGGTGGGGAACAGTGGAGAAGGGAGGAGGTGGAGCGTCTGGGTACAGATGGATTGAAAATAGAGATCAGAGAGTTCCCATCGTGGCGAAGTGGTTAACGAATCCGACTAGGAACCATGAGGTTGCAGGTTCAATCCCTGGCCTTGCTCAGTGGGCTGACGATCCGGCGTTGCCGTGAGCTGTGGTGTAGGTCGCAGATGCGGCTCGGATCCCGCGTTGCTGTGGCTCTGGCGTAGGACCTCTAGCCTGGGAACTTCCATATGCCGTGGGAATGGCCCAAGAAATGGCAGAAAGACCAAAAAAAAAAAAAATAATAAATAGAGAGATCAAAGGAGAAGATGGAGAGGAGAAATGGTACAGATCTGGGGAGACAGAATAGGGTATCCAGAAAGGGGTGACAGGTGATTCTCTCACCTGCACATCGAGCTCCTGGCTTCGAGGGTCTTGCAGGAAGAACCGGAAGGCCTCCTCCCACACGGGGCCGTTGGTGCTGTAGACGGCCTGGAGACGTGCAGGACGGGATCAAAGGTGCGTGCCACGCACACGACCAGTCCTGTGTCTCCAGAAAACTCTTGCCCTTGCAGGCATTCTAAAGGGAAGACTTCATCCCAAGAAGAGTCCTCCCTCCACCTGGCTGCCCCCGCCCCCACCCCCGCCCCCCATGACACCTCCCACAGTGATGTCCTAGCCCTCACCTTGCTCTCCTGGGTCACATCCTGAATTGACAGCTGTACCATGGGGTTGGGCTCCTTGTTCCCCTTCTTCAGCTGTGGGGAATAAAATTCAGAAGTCACCACCTTGGTTGTTGTGTTGCTATTTCAGTGACGGAAGTTGGGCTCTCAGCAGACTCCTTCCCGCAGGTGACTCTGATCCCCTCCTTGGAACCCCTGTGTTCCATGTTGTTGCTTCTGGAGCAGAGTGGGCAGGGACACGGGAGGGTGTGAGAATGCTGCGCCCACGGCTTCCTGTTCACTTGCCCTCAGAAGTCACACTCACAGGAAGATCCTGGGCCCGATCCAGATAGACAACTAAGATGGCAGCTGATGGGGGTTCCGGTCGGGAGGAGACTCCTCGGTTCCACTGTAGAATCTGGCAGTGGGGGGTCGTAGTCAGACCTTCATCCTGCCAGCCCCCCATACTTCTAGCTACCTACCCCCCCCGCCCCCCCACTAGCTTCCTGTTTTCCATATTGGTTACCTGCTCCAGTTTTTCTGCATCAGGCAAAAGTGAGAGCCATTCTAGCCGTAGGTGAACTTGGCCTTGCCCGCCTTGTAGAGGGAACCACTGGAGGGAGAGGAAGAAGAAAGTGAGGTACAGCAGGGATCAGATACCTACCCAGCTGCTTCCCTTCCAAAGGAGCAATCACGGTCTACCCAGTGGGGGCCACCCCCCTCACCTTCCTCTCAACTTACTTCATCCATCACTGCAGCCTGCAATACCTTCCCTACATCCAGCTTCATTCTGGGGGTGGGGGTGGTGAAGATGGCAGTGAAAGGGAAAAGAGGGCAGTGTTGTAATTAGCAGCATGTCATTCATTGGCCCTCTACGCACCCACCCAGAAATAACTGGCAGCTCTCTTACTCCCTTCTTACATTCAGGAGGTATTTAAGTACATGCGCATGGTGGGGATGAGGGGTGGGGAGTTTGGGGAGGAAAATGATCCATGATTCCCAGGCCTGGAAAAGGACTATAATTACCTCTGGGAACTTGGTGGCCCTGGGGCTTTAGAATCCTAACTCAGGCAGAGTCTCACCTGCCCAGAAAGTCATCTTTGTCTGGATCCTTGTCAAACACCTCCACCTCAATCTCCTGCCCTGGGACCTCATGCACCATCACCTGAAGAACACAGAGGGCTAAGTGCCTGCAGGTGTGAGGATCATCCAATCGGTATCTTCCCTCAAAACCTCCCAGAGCCTCCAGCCCCTCTCCTTGGCTCTCCCACCTCATAAGTCTCTCCCCACTGGGGGTTGAGTTCCTCATCGATGACACGACTGCAGAAAGCCTGGGTACCCACTCGCACGAGTGCATAGGGGTCTGACTTGCCCTCAATCAAGCCCTTTACATATTTGTCCTTGGAGCTCAGTCCTCGTGCAGCCAGCAGGTGAACCCGAATGATACCCTGAAGGTGGGAATCAGTGAGAAATTAAAGACCCAGCACAAGGTTCCTGAGAAAAGGCTCTAATAGGAGAGAGACCATACCCTGGGAAGAGGGGAACGCAGCTGGGCCACGTCTTGAAGGTCAGGCACAAGGGGCACCAATAATCGGTTGGGTAACACAAGGAAGGCAGCGATGGAATCCATGATCATGGTGTCAGAGAGGGAGCTGAATGGAGAATTGGAAAAGGAGGTGAGTATGGCCCCAACTTTCACTCTCTCCCCACCTTCAACTAAGTTTCCCACAACCAAGAGAGACCCAAAGCTAGAGGGGTCTTTTTTTTTTTTTCCTTTTCCCTATTGGGAAGTCCTTTCTTTTTCTTTTCTATTAGCATTTCAGAGTGTACGCTCAATTAAATGCTGCTCCTCCATGTCTAGAATTGAAAGGAAAAGTGGCCAGAGACCAGACTTCATATTTTACCTCTCATTACTCTTTATTTTTCTTTAGCTGTGACAGGCAGCATTCTAACCACTAGACCACCAGGGAACTCCCTCATTAGTCTTCTTCTAATGTGATGTTAATGCTGTTTAACTCCTGTTCCTTGGTTTTCTTTTTTCCTTTTCTTTTTTTCGGGCTGCACTTACAGCATATGGAAGTTCCCAGGCTAGGGGTCGAAATCAGAGCTGCAGCGGCCAGCTACAGCACAGCAACACCAGATCTGAGCTTCGTTTGTGGCCTAGGCCACAGCTCGAGGAAACACTAGATCCTTAAACCATTGAATGAGGCCAGGGATGGAACCAGCATCCTCATGGATACTAGTCGGCTTCCTTATTGCTGAGCCACAACGGGAACTCCGGGAAGCCCTCTCTTAAAAATACGTTTTTGCTACTATTCTACTCTAATTTCCCACCTGCTGCTCTTTCCCTTTCTCAGTGCTATCCCAGCTCTTCTTTCTCCCTTTGCCCCTGCCGAGGCATCTGTAGCCCTCTTCACTCTCTACCAAAACACTTGGTCCTCCCATAGAAACAAAAAAATCGGAGTTCCCGTCGTGGCGCAGTGGTTAATGAATCCGACTAGGAACCATGAGCTTGTGGGTTCGGTCCCTGCCCTTGCTCAGTGGGTCAAGGTTCCGGCGTTGCCATGAGCTGTGGTGTAGGTCGCAGACGCGGCTCGGATCCTGTGTTGCTGTGGCCCTGGCGTAGGCTGGCAGCTACAGCTCCGATTCAACCCCTAGCCTGGGAACCTCCATATGCCACGGTGCGGCCCTAGAAAAAGACAAAAAAAAAAAACAAAAAAGCAAAAAAATCACAGTATGAGACTTTTCATGGAGTTCCTGTTGTGGCTCAGCGGAAATGAACCAGACTAGTATCCATGAGGATGTAGGTTCAATACCTGGCCTCGCTCAGTGGGTTAAGGATCCAGCGTCGCAATGAGCTGTGGTGTAGGTTGCAGACGTGGCTCAGATCCCACATTGCTGTGGTGTAGGCCAGAGGCTACAGCTCTGATTAGACCCCTAGCCTAGGAGCCTCCATATGCTGTGGGTTTGGCCCTAAAAAGACACACAAAAGAGGACTTTTCTGGAGTGTCTAATCTCCCCAACTAGGGTCAAGGCTCCTGGAGGACACCAGCTGCATCTTTTTCTGCTCGGTATCCCTTAAACCTCTAAGCCAGGAACACCTGGAACACTTAGCAGGTGCTAGATACCTGAGTCCTGGGATATCCAGGAGGTTGGTCATCCCCGTCCAGTTAATATCTAGGGTCTGGAAGCACAGAGCAGAGGGATCAGGACAGAGCCCATGGAGGCAGGGTCACACTCATCCAACAGTTGCCACTCCCCTCGGCCTGCTTCTCAATCCCCCCCCCCATTCCCCATGGCTGGCCACCCTCGCTCTCCCAATCCTCTTTGCTTCCTCCACTTCCCTACCCCTCCTCAATGGTTTCCCTTACCGGCCGCCGGATAAAGAACATCGACACAGCCCCCACAATAGGAAGGTCCCCAATGAGTGGTTCAAGAATCACCCGTAAGACACCATGTAGCTGGGCAGGAAGAGAAGAGCAAAGCCTTTTCTCAGACAAGGCTTTCTTTCCCTCCCAGACCTCTGCAGGCTTTTCCAATCTCCCAAAGGCCCCTGATATCTGGCCCACCTGCATGCCCTTGACTCCTGCTTTGCAGAAATATTTCTTCACTTCCACATCAATCTGTACATCACCTACATAGCTGGGAGTTGGGGAGGAAGAGAACAGAGAGGGTTACCACTAGGCTGAATGAGGGTAAGGAGAGTGAAGCAGTCAGAGGGACCAGGAAGGGGAAGCGGGAAGAGTGGGAAAGGGCACTACCTGATGTTCAAGTCCAGCAGGATCTGCTCTTTTCTCTGACCAGGGTGAACTTTGACTCCTAGGATGCGCAGTGGCTGGAGAGAGATGAAGGCTTGGGAGGGGAGGGAAAGGGAGGAGTCCCTCAGGCCCCTCTGGGCCACCCATCTCCCCTGTCCCATCTCTCCCTCCTACACACGTACCTTTTCACCCAGTTCCACTCGTGTAAATGTAAATGTCTGCAAGTGGGGGTTGGATCCTCGAACAGCTGGGGCCACAGTTTCAGCCAAAAGCTTCTCCATATACTGGCCCAGGAAGGGCCAGACCTGAGCCACAATCTGGGAGGAAAGGAAGCAGATCATAGAAAAGCCCAGTCTTCCCCCTAAAGGCACGTTCCTTTAGAATCCTCCCCACAGGGAGACCAGAATTAAAGTGTGCGTGCATGGCTGGGTCTGGCAAGAGAAGTTGAAAAACAAAGACCGAGATAATCAGCCCTCACCTTATTTAGCCACTCGGCCTTTTCCACATCTGGGAAGCTGACCTGGAAGTGGAGAAAACGGAGACGGTGATAAGCACACCCTCTGCCCCTGGTTTCCTACTAAGATGTGGGGTAGGATGTCCACTAAGGAAACCTAAGTTTGAGAGGGTCTCCTCACACCCAGGGGTGAGATGTTCTGGGAATTCATCCCTCCTCAGAGTTGGGGGCGCTGAGGTCTCTGACAAAGGGAGCTGACAGGGTGTAAGCCACACGGCTCAGGGATTCGAAATAATGACAGCTGCTGGGGCAGAGAGGAGGAGGGAAGAGAAGGGCACATTCTTTCGGGAAGGGGAGGTCCTGACAAATCAGTCTGAGGAGGAAATCCTGGGATTAGTTAAGTCCTGGTTCCTTTTACCAGCCTTCCCTCTGCCCCTGGGATCAGGCTTCTATACCAAGAAGGTGAAGCAGGAAGCTGCTGCTGAGTTAGGGAGGGGCCAGAATAGCTATTAGGCCCAGGCTGGTGTTTTCTTTCTTTTTAATCAGTGGGACTCCTTTAATGGGAAGGAAGGACACCTGTGCTTGGCGGGGGGGGGGCAGAGAAGGGGTAGTTTCTTTAGGAGGAAGATTCCTTTCCAGGAGGAGGAGGAGGAACAGAGACCGTTGCTGCCTGGGCTACAAGTCCTGTGGGACCATTTCTCCCGAGTCCAGGGTCTGGGAAGCTTGACTCTCTCTGCCTAGTGTCAACTTTGATTCCCCCTAGAGTGGCACTTCTGCTGGGAGGAGCAGGGAGGGAGGGCCGGGGAGGGGCCAGGTAACGGCTCGGCCTCTGCAAGGCCCGAGCCATCTGAGTTCCTCACCACGAGATAGGGGGTTGTAGGAATAGGGTCCTGGCCCCAACCAAACAAGCCAAGCGCAGCCCAGTCCGGAAAAGGGTGGGGCCGGGGCGGTGGAGTGTGGGTAGCGGGCACTGCAGCAGTCGCATTACCCTCCCCCCCAGCACCCCGCCCTTTGTCCAGCAGCCGCCTCCGCTGCGCTGCGGCCAGGCCGCCTAAGGCTGGAAGACGAGGGCCTTAGGGTGCGTCCAGGTGCGGGGGGCCTCGACGGGGCAATGCTCCCGGGATACCCGAGGACAAGAGCGGGAAAGGGAGAACAACCTTATCGGCTTAAACAGATTAAAAGAAAAAAAAAAAATCTTGGGGAAGACAGGAAAGATGAGGGCACCCTCTGAGCGGGACTGGGGATGCCCAGGAGTGAGTAGCACCAGAAACGAGGAGGGGCCTTTGAGCGGCTTGGTTGAGGGAAGAGCCACGGCTGAGACGGGCTCCCCAGATGTTATTACTGCTCTTGCCCAAGCGTAGAGGAAGAAGTCTTGATTCCATGAAAGAATCGGGATCCGGGCGTGCGGAAAGGGGGAGGGGGGATAATGAACAGTAGGTCCCAAGAGTGGCGCGTCCCAGAAGGCAGGCGGCTAGCGGGCCACAGGGGAAAGTCTGGGGCCCATCAACCCAAGGTGGGAAGCTGACTTTAGGGATAGGCAGGAAGAGCCCTAGGACTGAAAGGGGGTTATGCTGCACCGAGGACTGAGGGTGGTCGCTCACCCAGGCAGGTAGCTCTCGCTGGCTCATGTAAAGAGTTTTCGCCGTGAGTCGCTCCTCATCCTCCAGGAGCTGCTGCGCTACTCGAAGGCTCCGTTCTTTCTCCTCGCGGACCCGGCGCCAGCCCAGGTAGAGGGCGAGGCCGAAGAGCACGAAACCCACGCTGAGTCCCATGGCCCCGGCTAGGTACACCGGCACCAGCACCAGCAACCGCCGCCCGAAGGAAGTCAGCACAGCCAGGGCCTCACCCGCCGCGCCTGGTCCAGCAGGTTGGTTCCCAGAACTCTGGTCCGGCTTTGTGGGAGCAACGGGGGGCTGGTCAGGGGGGTCGGAGGGAGCGTAGGGCTGGTCCACGGGACTGGAGCGGTCTCCAGGAGAGCGCTCCATGGTGCCGCCTCTGGGAGGACCCGCCCGGCCCAGAGACCGACTAGAGGTTGCCTAGTCTTGCGACCAGCTCCCCTCTTACGAACCCAAAACCCCAGAATGGGGGAGGGGACTTAAAGCCACGCCCCCTCATCCTGACGGTTCGGGTTGGTCCGCGCCGCATAGACCAAGGTGGAGTCAAACGCTCGAAGCCCCGCCCGCTTCCGCGGGTAAGGGAAAGGGCTCGGGAGAGGCAGGACCTTGCTGATTGGACCAGAGTGCCAAGATGGGCGGTGTGGGATGGCGGGAAAAGAAGGAAAAAGGCTAAAGAGCAGCATATGATTAGCTAGAAAGAGAAGGAGGCGCGGCGTACCATTTAAAGGAGAGAGGCGGGACCGGGAGCTCCCCCACGTGGGATTGGAGTGCCTGTGGTATGACGTCATGCAGAGCCGCACCGCCAATTACTTCGTATTGGAGGCAGCTGGAGTCGCGAAGTTGAGGGGTTGTGGAGGGTCGGGATTCCCTTCCACACCATTCGGACAATTTGGGCAGGATTTGGCCTGGAAATCCTACATGTTCATTTGTCAGCTTTCCCTAGTTTTCATACTTTAAGCACATTCCTTATCCTTCCTTTTTTTTTTTTTTTTCCTCGCTGTCCTTACAAAAGGAAAGGAAATTACCCTATTTGGAATGAAAGTGTTGATGACTGATCCTGTGTCTATCCCGTTCCCAGTCCTCTACCTGGTCTATGGGTTGCAGCGACAGACTGGAGAAAACGAGAATTGGAGAATTAAGGGTTGAGATAATCCAGCCTTCAGGCAACAGAAGGGAAAAAAAAAAAAGGGAGTGAATAGGAAGTGAAGATTTATTTTCCTTTAGGAATCTCTTTAGTTCATTCTATCTCCAAGAGTTAGTCATCTCTGTTTTAAAGATTAAAATTAAATTGGCTGGTGGGGGGCGAGGGGGCTCAGCTGCAGCAGAAACGATTACATTTTCCAAGAATTTCCTGACCCTTGACAACGGCTAGGACACTGAAGTGGGAAATCCGGAGTTCCAGTCGTGGCTCAGTGGTTAACAAACTCGACTAGTAACCATGAGGTTGCCTATCTGATCCCTGGTCTTGCTCAGTGGGTTAAGGATCCCGCATTGCCGTGAGCTGTGCTGTAGTTCTCAGACGTGACTCAGATCCCTCCCGGCTGTGGTGCAGGCTGGCAGCTACAGCTCCAACTTGACTCCTAGCCTGGGAACCGCCATATGCCACAGGTGCAGCCCTAAAAAGACAAAAAAAAAAAAAAAAAAAAAACCCAAAAAACCCAAAAAATAAAAAAAAAAACCAATAAAATGGGAAATCAAGGGTAATGAGACAATCCTGTTTCTCATTTGCCTGAGTTATAAGGAAGGTTTAGAACACAGTCAGATGTAGAACTAAATTCTACATTGCACTGCAGGTTTAGGAAGGACAAAATGCAAGGTACATTAATGAGGACTAGTCACAATAGTTAACTGGACTTAGAGGTGGAATGTTGTCCAGGCACTTAGAAACTGGACTGATTGGAAGCCCAGAAGGGACAGATGGGTCATAGATAATTACCTTTTAATGCAATACATGTGTGCCTTGTATTAACTGTTTGATCTGCAGCTATTAGATTTTATCTGGCTCTGCAGGGCAAAGATTTAGTCAGGGTGTGTTTCATCAAAACTGTTTATAACCTATCCCTGACCAGGCTTCCTCCCTTAATCTTAAAATTTCTCACTTCCCTTTCTCTCCTGAAACTAACAGTATCTAAACTGCCTTTTTTCAGTTTGCAGAACTGTACAAGGAACAATTTTCTATCTGCCTCCTATGTCCTCCATATTCTCAGAGGTGAGCAGGGAGAAAAAGAGTTCAAGGAGTTTGGAGGAGGTAAGAGTCATCTGCTCACAAACTGATCAACCAGAACTACAGCAGGAAAAGAGATGAACTTCCCCAGAGCAAAACCTTTCTATAAACTGAAATTTGCCAAACACTAGAGTATGGGGAAAGGATCCCTTAGGCTGAGGGATGGAGAGGGTGACCATGGAGGTTCCTTTCCACATGTTTCCCCTTTCTCATCCTATCTAGATCAGAACCTCCTACTGAAGGCAGTATATGGAGGAGAAAAGCTCATCCCCAGGAAGGTCTCTTCCCAGCTGGTGCCCAGGAGCCACAGAATCGGCAGCTGCAATGCAGGCACCAGAAGTAAACAGGGTGGGTCCCCGCCCATGGACAATTCTGCTGCCCAGGTGCCACCTGGTGGTGATAAGCAGTAAGTAGGTAACAGGAAAAAGGATGGCCACTTGTTAGAGGAAATGTCAGGGAGCATTGAGACTTCCTGGATTTGCAACCTGCATTTACATGTAAACTAAAGTTGCCTTCTAAGGTTGGGTGTGGTAATCTGGTCCCAACCTACTCTCCAAGATGGAAGGGGCAACAGGATTTGAGGAAACTTCCTCTGTGTTATTCCTTGCAAGTTACTGCAAAGTAGTGGTCCCACTGTTGGATCCATCATTAGAAATTTCTGAATGCCAAGTCTGGAGTCAGACTGCCTGAACAGATTCCTGGCTCCGTTCCTTACTAGTTGCAGAACACTGGGTTGATTACCCTTTAAGTCTTTCTCCTCTGCAAAATGGTTATAATAATACCTGTTGTGTCAATGAAATATTGCATGTAAAAAGCTTAGCACAGTGCCTTGGTTTCTGTTAAGTACTCATACGCTGGCTGTCTTCCTAGAACTGCTTATTTCCTGTGCAGCATGACAGGTATCCCTTCAAATATTTGAAGACATCTATTGGGTCTCTACCCTCAGTCTTCTCTTGTCAATTTTTTTAGGTGCATCACTGGTTTGCCAATGGCCCTCTTTAAGGACTATTTAGAGGAACACACAAAACTTTAGAAGTAATTCCACCCAGACATGGTAGAAATGCTATATTTACTACAATAAACAACTATGGTTCTGTTATCCTTATGGAACTTCTAGAAAGGTCCCTAAAACATAGCAGGCTCTTAATATTTATTAACTGAAATATGAGAACTAAGATTTTAAATGTTTGTAACTAATTGAAAGTCCCATGCTGTTCTCCTGTGAATTATTGCTAATGTAGACTTCTGCATTTGTTTCTCAGACAGGTTCAAGCAATTTTTAGGGGGAGGGTCAATCCAAGTTACAAACACTTCTCAATAGGAGTTCCTGTCATGGCGCAGTGGTTAACGAATCTGACTAGGGATTCATACCTGCAACTTCCTGGTTCCTAGTCAGATTTGTTTCTGCTGCGCCACGATGCGAACTCGTTTTTTTCCTTTTTAAGTAAAACATAACCCTGGGGTATATCACTAGAGGCTAGAGATTTCTCTAACGTGAAGGCACTAATCATCATTCACGAGGCACAAATGTTCAGTTTTGATTCCAAATCAAACTCTACTATTAAACGACTCATAATAATCGTCTTATCTGCAATGACTTAGCAGATGAGAAAGAGGAAAGCAGCTCCTGAAATCTGGGAACTGGCTTGACACAGCTAGGCTTTGGACTTGTTGGGGCTAACTTGGGAAGGTAGGAAATGGTGCTCTCCTTGGGGATACAAACAGTCCCTCAAAACACCAGCATCAGACAAGGGCACTCAGACACTGTGATGAAGTGAGGCAAAAAAAACAAGGTCGCTTCACAATTTTGTTTAAGCACGAAAAAGGTCAGTGTGCAAACCATAAAAGAGCAGACATCCCCTTCTCCCAGCTAATGGGTGACTGCTGCTTCATTACCTATTACAGTTCAGCTTTCACTTTAGCATTATCTGCTTCCCTGACAGCACCCAATCCAGAGTGAAGTCCCACTCCCTTGAACCTTCTGCCAACTCATTTAACGGAAGTCCAAGTCCTATAGGTCTTTTCTAACACCCTTGTGCAAGACACACCATGGTTCCGCATGGCAGTCTCTCTTCATCACTGCAATGAACATTAAGCCCAACTTGTTCAACTGCAAGTATATTTCTGGTGGTCTTCAGCTGGAGCATGTTAATACAGTACAGACAATGTCTACAGTTTCCCAAATGTACCTCTTTAGAGATACTTGGCAAAAATAAATAAATAATAATAATAAAGTTAGCTTGTCGGGATTTGGCTAGGACAAACTCATGTTGGTATTTATGATAACATTTGTCTAAATGCTCATAAACCATCTCTTTTAATAATCCAGAACTGTGCCAGAAAAATCAACATTAAGCTTATCAATGTGTGGTTTCTAAAATCCACAAAAAACATTTCAGTATTTGCCCATTTGTAGTCTTTAGGTACCCCCCCTTTTTTAATGACTGGCCTTGACCTAGCCCACCATCTCCAACCCCAGGTGTAACCTGAGTGATCAACCAGACAAGAGAGCAAGAGGTAGCAGGAGATATGATGGGGTGAGAACCCAGGATCACTTTCTCTACCCCAAAATCCACTGTTCCATTAGCCTGGACACCTGAGTTGTTTCCCCTACATCAGCCATGCGCTGAGGAGGAACTGAGGTTTGCTTACTGGGACCCTTGGCCTTACTGACTCTTAATTGGATTAAAAACCTCTGTGGTCCTATGTGGAGGCAGAGGGAAGAAACGGATGAAATCTAAAGCTTGTGTCCCCAGAAGAACTCTCCCTTTCCCAGCACCTCTCAAGCCTTGAAGGCTTAAGGCACTGGTAACTGAGGAAGGGATGGGGTAGGAGGGACATTAACTGCTGTCAACAACTCAGGGAGCAACTGCCACCTGCCCTGCTCTGTTTGAATAAGGGAAGGATCTGTCAATACATACCCCATTCCCATTTCCCAGCAAATTCACCCTCCTTAGTACTTGCCCCCCCTAAATGACCCTAGAAGCCCTGGTTACTAAGGCAACCTGGGAATAGTATATGCAGATAGAAACCAGAACAGATGGGACTATTTTTAAACTAGACTTGGTGGCTCCAATGTTTTTACCCCACAAAGTACCTTCCCCAAAGCCCCACTTGGCTTTGCTCTGGGTCCTACCCTTATTCTCTGGCCTCTGCCCAACCTACCCAAGCTATGTGAGAGTGGGATCTTTATCCCATTTGGCATGAGATCTATTTACTGTTCCCATCTTCCACACAGAATATCTAAGCAAGTTTAAACTGCCTCCATTTGTTAAAAATAATTTTGTTTTTATTTCTTTGGAACGTGGTGGGCCCTGCCCTACGGATTTCCAGGCCAAGCCAAGGTAATGAATGCTCCCCTAGTCTTTGGGCTGGAGTACTGTGGTCCCTGCCTTCCCCACGGGCCCAGGAGCAGCTCAACTAGGCCCCAAACTGTCTGAGGGCTCCTATCAGGCCTTCTCTCCTGGCCACCCACTTCCCATTCTTTCCTGGCTTTCCCTCTGGACAGGGTATTTTTTTCTTCCAAAGCCAGTGCTGGAACCTGTGCTGTGCGGGAGAGGACAAGACCAAGTATGTCCCCAAATTCCCATCAGAGGACAGCCCCTCAGCCAGTCCTTCCTCTGATGCCTTCAGTCTGCACTCCTATGCAAGCCCCCTCTGTGAGGCTTGAAGGAAGATGGGAAAAGAGGACCCTCGTCAAAGGGAGGTGAGAGAAAACACACCAACCCAACCCCTTCTCAGAAGCAATCTCCTTGTAGTCTCTTGTCCTAGTTCGCGAATGAGCCCTTCGGACAGGGCCGGGGAGGGCTAGGCGAGTGGGTACGGGCCCCTCGACCCCAGCCCTGGGAGGCTATACCAGGGGAGTGTCCATTAGCCCCATCAGTGTGGCATGGCTGTGATACGCATGCTCTGGGAAGCGATGGGGTAAGTCACCATGGGAGTGGTGGTGTGGCTCATTGTGATTCCTGCCAAGGGTTGGGCCATCGACACAGCCACAGGGGCCACAGGAGCCACAGATACAGCCACAGGAGCCATGGAGACAGGTGGGGGTGCCATTCCCTGGGCAATTGTTTGAGCCAGAGCAGCTGACAATGGCGTGATCTCTGGGTTCAAGTGTGGGGGTGGGGGTGGGGGAGCAGCAGGAGGTGCGGCATTAGTTGGAGGAGCAGCTGGAGCTCCAGCAGGGGCCACCAGTTCTTGCTGGGACACGGGGCGAGGCTGCAGAGCCTGGCTGCTGAGAGTAGTGTGAGTCTGGGCAATGCCGTGGTTAAAAGTGGCAACAGTGCCCACGGTGGGGGCCAGAGTCTGCTCAGTCGCTGGTGCAGTAGAGCTCAGGGTCATGACCTTGGCCTGATTGCGGAACTGGGCATTCTGTTCCAGCAGTACCTCGTTGGTGGCCAGCAGGTTGCTGACCTGCTTCTTAAGCTCCTCTACCCGCTTCCTGAGCATGGCATTCTCCTCCTCTAGCAGTCTGCATTCCACCCCTCGGGGTGGAGCCAGGCTGTATTCATATGATTCAAAATGGGGGCCATCTGGGGGGCAGCATCCACCTCGCCGGCGCTTGGGGCCTGGCTCATGGTCCTCAAAGCCCCTGTCAGGGAGGTCGTAGATATCATAGAGATCATGACGTCGTCCTGGGGGAACTGGGCCTGCTGAGCCCCCACCACCAGCGCCTCCTCCACCCCGAGCATCAAACTCAAAATCCCGTTGCAGGTGACGGAACTTGCACTTGGCTCCTCTCTGGCAATCACCCTTGAGAAAGTCGCGGCAGATAGGGACCTCCTCCTTGCCATTTGGTAGGTCAGCTGGTGAAAGACCCAGGCCGGCTGCCACTTTCTGTCTCAGCCGAGGGGGAAGCTCTCCTGTCTTTTTATAGCCATCCTCATCCTCCTTGGAGCCATGGATGAATCGGCAGTTTGGACGGCTGCACTCCTTGTTCTGGAAGTCATGGCAGAAGATGAACTCATTTTTGCTCACCCCCAAGTTGGACACCTCACTCATGTCTGGATGGCGATAGCGGCAACGCTTGCCTCTCTTGCACACATTCCTCAGGAAGTCTCTACAGATGGCATCTGAGCTGGCCCCGCCACTGCCTGCCCCTGTCCCACTGGCCTCCTCGCTGCCACCGCCTCCAGGGCCTCCACCGCTGCTCCCAGTGCCGTTGGCATAGCTGTCCCGGTCAGGCATCCTGGTCCCCCCCAACTCAGGGCTTTCTTCCTTTTCTTGCCACCCTTGGTGACTGCTAGGAAAAAGGAGAACTGTGTCAAATAAAAGTCCTCCAGAGAGACAAAACTCTTCCCGACTATCGGGCAGGCAGTCCAGCAAGAGGCAGGCCAGAGGGGCAATGACTTTGGAGATGGAGAACCTAATGAGAATTCTGCCTGGACTGGCTAGCTTGTCAGAAGTCCCGCCCAGGCCCTTGTGCACCTGGTCTGGGTCAGAGTGATTCACACTTGCCTGACTAACGGAGGAGGGAGGGAGCTGGGGAGAAGCCACCTCATCTCACTAACATGCTAGACCAAGGAGGGGGCAGGGAGAGAATAGTGCTGGATTTTATTTCTCCTTCTGAAATGACCTTATTAAAGTTGTGGAAGCAAAATTAAAACTGCTGTTGGTGTCTGAACAGGTTGAGGAGACTGGTAACAGTGGATAATTTAAGCTGCTGAGCTACCAGGGCTGTGAATAATGAGATACTGGCGACAGACCCTCCCCCATCCCCTCTTCAGTGGTGAGGGCTCTAAAGTGTTAATATCTCTAGACCCCAGGAAACCCTGAGTAAAGGGACAGGGTATCACTGGCTTGAGGGCAGTCCCTAAACCTGTCACACTGTGGTATTCTCTTCCAGATCACCACCATTCTCAACTCTGTGGTGGTCAGCCCCCACCCCTCCATTTCAGGGGCTAGAGTTCTAGCTAGAATCTCCACTTAGAGACCTCAAAAGGACAAAACCATGTGTGGCAGGATCAAGGCAACAGGAAGGAGTTAATTTCATAGGAACAAGTATCTTTCCCCATTCTATACCCCTCCATGGGAAGATCCCACTGACATCAAACCTCACCATTCTCACCCTATAAAGATCCTCTTTATTTATAGACTCCATAAAAGCTTTTCAAGTCTCCTCTTTCCCAAGAGAGCTCAGGAATGTCAGTCCACTGCCCTGGTTCTAGCCCTCCCTTCCCCCCACCCCCAACAAGGCTAGGAGTCCCTGCTACCACGTGTCTGACCTCCTAAGCCTTTCCTAGGCAGTGTTAAGGCTCCCCCTGCTGTTCAAATGGGAGAACTTCATATCGTGTCCTCTAGCGTGCAGGGGAATCTTTCCAATTTTTTTAGCCCTTGATGGCCCCTAACCACTCAGTCCTTTACCTTGATTTTAACTTAAAGGCAAAATGAACCCTAAAATGAACTCATGCTATCAAGGACCAGAGTTGCAAGAGAATCTGTACAAGAAGGCTCCTCTTCCTCCAAACAGAGACAGTCCCAGAATGACAAAAATAACCAAGGAAAAAGGGTTGAGAAAAGAGAAGATACAAAGTTCTACTAAAAAGGAAATGACCTGGGAAAAAATAAATGGCACCTATCCAAGCCTGATCCATGTTGCAAGTCCCACCAGAAGCAGATAATCAGATACCATACTCTTGCCCACCCAACTCTCCCAGGATTGTTAGATACCTGAGGTAGCTCAGGTGAAGTCCGGGGCTCCTGTGGGTCTCCACCTCCACATCACTGCTGGGTTCTGAACAGGAGAAAAACAGAGACTTGGGTGTGAGAAGGGATTAGAACAGAGGACTATGGGGTGGTTACAAGAATAAAGTCTAATCAAATGGCAAGAGCTCTGGGAACTAAGATTTCCTTAGGGTACAAATTGAACTTCACCTGTCAAAGGCAGAGGCTATCAGTAAGAAGAGTATAATAAGGAACAGAACAAATTTGGAGAGCCTAGGAGGATGAGTTGAAAAAAAACCAGTTCTGAGTGAACAAAGGGTGAGGGGCGTCCTGCCCCAAGATGAAGGAGGATGCGTGGATCGTAGCCTGGTCTAGGGTTGGCGTTAAGAACTCCGAATAGGGAGCCGTGCAAGGGCAGCGACTGACAGTGCAGTGGGATGGCAGATTAGACTTGGGGGCGGTGATTATGACGCTTCGAAACACCCCAGAGTTTGCGAAAAGTCCTAGGAGTTTCCCAAAGCAAGTCTTCTAGTCTGGCAGGTTCCTGTGCAGTACCGCCAGAGCTCAGCCGGGGACCAGGTGAACAGGACACTAGAGGAGCACGAAGTGAAGCGGGGAGGGGGACTCCAGGTGACATGAGGCTGAGGGGATGGGCAGGGCTGTGACGTCACGGAGCTGGCGTTTGCTCGCAAAGCGGGGTCAGTCAGAAAAGGGGTTCAGCCCTAGGACGTGAGGCAGAGGAAACTCAGTCCTGGGGGGCCTTGTGTAGCCCGGCCGAGCCCAGCCGCTGGGCCGGCCCCGACTCCTCCCCTCCGGGCGCGGCCTCCACCTAAGTCTCCCGCCTCCCTCACCTGCCGCCGCCGCCGTAGTTGCTGCTGCCGCCTGCCGGTCCTCTAGCTTCGACAAAGAGCCGCCTACCCTATCGCCCTTCCGCTTCCTGCGGAAGAAATGACGCTCTAGCCGCCAGACCCGGAACTATACTCTATGGCTCACGAAGCACTTGCGCGATTAGCCGCAGGAAGTTCCCAGCAGGCTTTGCGTGTCACCATGGCAACCGGACCCAACAGCACAGCAAAGAGCCCCAAACGCGGGACGTAGCAAATGTAGCCCTTTCGGACGATGAGGAACCTTTTGCCCACACGCCGGCGAAGTCAACTTGAAAGCGGTCCCTGACGTGTGTAACGCCCTTTCCAGAAAATAAGAGCCACCCAACACTTCAGCAACTCGCAGGGTCCAGAACCAGTCGGCCAGGGGCGGGGCCCGCACCCCCGACTCAGTGTAGATATTCTCTAAAGCGAGTACTCATACAGAACACCCCCAGCCAATGAACCATAAAAACCACATCAACAGACAAGACGACTTTTTTTCTTCAGCTAAAACAGCAGATAATTTATTGTACACGTGTTACATTCAGCCACAACTGAGAACAGAACTAGTCCAGAAAGTCACAGGTCCAGGGCAAAAAACCAAAAGGGACCATTTTGATATGAGCAAGGTGGGTCTCAGAGTGGTCCAGGCGATCAGAACGGCGAAAAGTTGTTCTAGATCCATTGAGACAAGTTCTAGACAGAAGGCATGCAGTCCAACAAATTGTACCAACGTCCCTGGCCTCTGGGATTTCCTCGTTTCTGCTCCTGTGGCTTCCACGGTGTACAAGTTTACTTGGACCTCTGCCTCATCTTTCTTCTTTTGCGCTTCAGCCTGAAAACCAGACACGAGAATGCACCTCCTGCCCACAAACCCAATCTTCTTTCCCTCCCATCTAAAATGTGCATACCATACAAGGGGTGGGTAAAACCAACGAACACTACGGTTCTATCCTCTTGTGTCCAATCCCTGGTTTTGGCAAGTCAATGCTCATGTTTTCATCTTAAGCTGTTTTAGATTTCTAAACCAAATGTTCCTCCCAAGCTTCGCCCAAGGTGTGCTCCAGTTCCCCCACCCTGTACTTGCAGTCTCAGCATACCTGCGCATTCGCTTCTTCCTCCACTGTCAACCGATCACAACCAGAAGCAGAGAATAAAACGAGATATCATTAGTTGTAGCAACGAGTTTAGGGAGGAATATAAATAGTGTAATTTTTAACCAGACAGGTTTAACCACTTAGGAGGACTTAGTCGCAGTAATCACATCAACAACTTGGACTCCCACCCGGATCCCCGCTGTAAAACCCCAATCCCGCATGCGCTATCCTATTCCCGCTCTCCGCCCCCACTTAACTCCCAGCTTCTGCTTCTCCCCAAACTATCCTCCCTGTCCCACCAGCTCTTGGGCACCCTTGAGAACCTAGCGATCCGAGAACGATGGCGGACTTCCCTTGCCTGGGTATCCCCTGCAACTGCCAATTCTTAGAGCCTCAGCTCACTAACGGGGACTGCTTACCTTCGCTCTCATGGCGCGGAGGTTTCTACGGGTAAAGAAAAAAAGTCTACAGTTAGTTCGCTGTAATGATGGCAAGCGCAGAGATCAGATGTTTACGGATTGTAATCGGAACCGGAGAGAGCCCAAACCGAGACTCACCTCAGAAGATGGCGTTAAGGCCGAGAGAGCGCTAGGGGCCCGCCTACGGATATTTAATGGAATGCTCGGTGTCGTCACTTCCGTGGTCTCGCCCTGCCCCCAGGGGCGGGGCTGCGGGAGAGTAATAACAATAGCTTTTGGCCCTTTGGGTTCGTGATAAGTGTTTGAGTTAGGACAGTTCTCTTGGAAAATAGACTATTTTGAGTGTGAGTCACAAAATTTCCCTTCCCCAGGTTTTATTATAAGGATACTATATTATTTAAATATGAGCATGTATTTCCAGTAAGAGACCCAGAAGTGCAGAAGAGCGAAGGTTAGTGACTTCCGTCTTCCCTCTCATTGCTTCATGGGAGTTGCAGTTTCCCGGCGACACCCTCCATTTTACCGTGGATAGATGCAGAGTCTACAAAAACTGGTTTGCCTTATGTTCTGAACCTAAGTTGCTGCAGGGAGATTCTAAGATTCCAGAACGTGGAAGGATGTAAAGTGGGGAGTCGAGAAAGCTTGTCATACTACAGAGACCTTTGGCACTATTTAAGATAGATCAACTCTTTTTCTAGCCAACTCCAACGCCTGAGGCAGAATGTCACTAGATTCCTGGCCACAAAGCATCTGGCTTAGAATATACTTAAGTGATTCTGCCTCTACACAACGTGAAGATCAAATCAAAGAACAGAAGGGAAGCTAGGATCGGCTAGACATTTCTTTAGGACAAGAATGGTATTTGATGGTAAGATAACTTGCCAGTCTCCTCGGATGATTAGGTCAGAAGCACCCAGAAAAAGACTCACAAAGATTTGGCTACAGGAAACTTGAGTTAGGATGAAAGGGAACCTTTAATCATGCAGACTTCGCCTTATTCACTGTAAAATACAGTAAAGGCTTATTATAATCCTTTTTTTTTTAGTGGTTTCCTTTTATAACCTTTCCCCTTTTTAGCTCTGGAAAAAAAAAAATCTAAATTTAGGACCCTTGTTCCAAGTGCTTAGGTGGTTTTAGTATTATCTCCATCAGAATGTAAGTTTTTGGTCTTTTGGCCCCGCCCACTGCATGCAAAAGTTGAAGTTCCTGGGCCAGGATTGGAATGCTGGCCACTGCAGTAACAACGCCAGATCCTTATCCCACTGCACCACCAGGGGAGCTCCTAGAATGGAATAAGTTTTGAAAACAAAAATAAAAACCCTAAGAGTTCCTGCCCCGGTGCAGTGGGTTAAGAATCCAACAGCGGGAGTTCCCGTCGTGGTGCAGTGGTTAACAAATCCGATTAGTAACCATGAGGTTGCGGGTTCGATCCCTGCCCTTGCTCAGTGGGTAAAGGTTCCGGCGTTGCCGCGAGCTATGGTGTAGGTCGCAGACGCGGCTCGGATCCTGCGTTGCTGTGGCCCTGGCGTAGGCTGGCAGCTACAGCTCCGATTAGACCCCTAGCCTAGGAACCTCCATATGCCGCGGGAGCGGTCCTAGAAAAGGCAAAAAGACAAAAAGACAAAAAAAAAAAAAAGAATTCAACAGCAGATCAGGTTGCTGCAAAGATCCAGGTTCCATCCCTGGGTGAGGATTAAAGGATCCAGAATTGCTGCAGCTGTGGCTTGGAATCAATCCCTGGCCCAGGAATTTATATATGCCGCTGGTGCATGCATTTAAAAAAAAAAAGTTTCCTCTGTGGCGCAGTGGGATTGGTGGCATCTTGGGAGAGCTGGGATGCAGATTCAACCCCTGGCCCAGCACAAGGGATAAAGGATCCTGAGCTACAGTGGCTGTGGCTTAGGTCTTAGGTCTATAGTGCAGCTTCGATCTGATCCCTGGCCCAGGAACTCCGCATGCCCTGGGGCAGCCAAAAATGGGAAGAAAAACAAAACAAACAAACAAAACACCAGCAGAATTACTTTGTATCAAGTCCACTATGATTTCACCTGTTGCTTTCTAGTCTATAAGCTCTGTATGGTTTTATTATAGTATCTTCAAATCCGCAATGCCTCCAGTGTAAGATGCTCTAATAAATTGCCACCCAATCTCAGACTGGCCCTGAAAAATTGCCTAATTCTAAAGGCATTCTTCCTGGCTTCCTAAGTCAAGAAAAAACACTTGCATAGTTATTATTTTTTTCTTTCTGGCTGCACCTGTGGCATGTGGAAAGTTCCCTTGCCAGGGATGGAAACTGTGCCACAGCAACAACTCAAGTCGCTGCAGTGATGCCGGCTCCTTACCCACTGTGCCACAAGAGAACTCCCAAGTGCTCTTTTTTTTTTTTTTTTTTTGCAGTAAACATTAAGTGTCCTGAATAAAGTGTCAGCAGCAAGCAAAGGCTATGTTTTTACTTTAGAAAACTAAACTCCCATTATAAAATTTACTCTGAATTTGCAGAAACCAGAATTTAGGATTTTTTTTTTTTTTTAAAGAAAGGTAGAATATGGCTGTAGAAAACTGGTTTCAAATGATCCTTTCAACTCACTCCCCCACCTCCATCAAATAAGCATCATAGAGACACAGATTATGAGCAAATCCAAATTTATTTTAATGCCATGTCATTTTCAATGTTTAAAAACCTCATAAGTTAGCAGGAGCCCTAGTTCCCTGGGACAGCATGCCAGAGGTACTGCAATTCATCACCTTTGTCTCCAAACCCCTAACAATTCATCCAATCTGAGTCCACAGCTTCAGAAAGCCAGGAGTTTTGTCTCTTCAGTCAGTCTGCTCTTCTGGTTCCTGGTCTTTCTTTCAAGGAAGGGAGGTCAATATATTTCAAACAGGGAACAAAACCACAATTGAGCTTCCAGCTCAGGCTTCTAACATGGAGCAAGGGAAGAACTCTGCTGACTCCAAAGAGATGGGACAAGGTTGAGATGGATTACTTCTTTACAGCTTTGTGGAAGTGGGGGGGGGGAGTCCTGCAGAATAAAATTGACTACAAAGATTTACAAATGAGGATCCATTTGCTAGATGAGAATCCCTTGGCAAATAAATGCAGGCTCCAGCTCCTAAAAACAGGAGGGGCCTGACTAGATAGCCTGGATCATAAAAGGAATCTGCCACATGTGAAGGAAAACAAATTTGAAGAATAGCTCCTTCTCTATTTTGAGGCCTGATAAAATACGTGGGAAGAGTGGGAAAAGAGAGGAACAAGGCCCAACAGATGGGAAAATGTTGCCGTTGGAGTGGTATAAAAACATTTCAGCTGTTTTTGGTGGTGGTGGCTACTTTAGCCTCCTCCCCGTTCTGTTGTAGGGCCATAAACCTCGACCAAGCAGAGAACAGTAAAAAAAGGCTAGAAAGAGGGGCTTGAAGACGATGGATTTTGACTCCTGATTTTATTATTCAATTTCTCTTTTCTATTTAAAGTAGTCTTCGGTGGCTGGGAAGCCTGGCCTCCCAAGACCAGAGTCAGTTGGAGCTGGTTGTTGTTGGAAGGGGGCTGGGCTGGGGGCTGGGAGGAGGACAGGGAGACCCCGCTCTGCTGGCGGTCCTGGGTGGAGAAGACGAACTGCACTTCACAGAGCCTGGGGTGTGGTGGGAAGGGGATGAGGCAGGAGTAGCAAGCTGGGGAGATGGGACCCACCTCAGTCCCCAGCTTCATTCTCTTCTAAAGTTTCCCCACTGGTGGCATTCTCTGCAGTCTTAGAGGCCTATATTCATGGAAAGGAGAGGGAGATGTGTCAGTTTCCAACAACCTGGGGTAGAGCCTGGGGGACCAAGGATAAAAATAGCCTAATTCTCTAGGCCAGGGCTGAGAAGGGGGGAAATAAAGAACATACAGAAATCTCTACACCCACACGACCCTGGAAGGTGGAATCAAGAGGGATCAGGTTCACCCTGCCAGAGAGGGAGGATCATAACAAACCTTCTTTTTTTTCTTTTTCTGGGTTTTCCGACTTGCAGAACTCTGGAGGAGGGCCTGGAAAATAGGAGGAAGAAGGAAAACAAATTTTCCCAAGGGCTACTCTCAGCACTGTAGCTCTTCAGGACTTTCCTGTCACCTAGTCCTTACTCCCAGGCCAAGTGCCACATACTTGCCTCTTTCCACCCCCCACTAACCTTGAGCTCTGCATCCTGGACCTCCATCTCGGACTTGTAAAGGTCGGGCTCAAAGGGACCACTGGTTATCCGCATGGGGCCATTGGGCATGAGTAGAACTGTGAATTTAAACTGGGCGACAAATTCACCTGTGAGAGAAAGAAAGTGTTTTGATAAAACATTCCCATGTCACAGTCTTTTGAGGAGCCAGAGGAAGGAGGGGACCACAATCAGGGGCTCCACAGTGCAACTCTCTTCTTGGGACTCACCCTCCTTCTCATAGAGAACATTAAATGGTTGGAGCAGTTCATGTTTGGCGCACTCCACCACACCCATTCGGGCCTTCTTCTCATCTTCAAATGCTCTGGGGAGAGAAAGACAAGGTCAGGTACCCTTAACCTCCCATTCTGCTCATGTTTTAAAATAACTCCTATCCTCAGGCAGAAAGGCGTAGTAGGACTGCTTTTTCATACTGCCTTCTAGGAGAGGGGGAGACGCACATGCGCAGGCTGGAGCTACAAGTCTAGGCAGGAGGGGAGAGGGAGGGCGGGCTGGGGAAGAGAGAGTGTCCCTGGGTGTGTGGGCCATGCTTCACCCCAGGTCCAAGCCTTGTCCTTGCTAAGTGTAGTTGTACCTTAAAGTAAAAGGCATGGCATCGAAACGTCTTTCGACCTCACTGAAGAAGGCACGTGAAGTTTTCATTTTCAGGCCGTACTGCTTAGAAGGGTCTCGTTTGTAAATGGTGGTTCTTTGTCCTGCATCCTTGGCCTAGAAAAGTGAGATCACATTTTGGTCTGGTACTCTGGGAACACACCCTCAGCCAGCCCTCTTTGCTAGCTCCAGTCAACACTCCTCACCTTGCCCTCTCCTGAGCTGACGAGAACATCCACAGCATAGACTTCATGTACCTCAAATTCAGCTTTCTCATGGTCCTTCCTAAAAGGAACCGAAAGGGAACCGTAAAGAGCAATACACAGTTCCTGGAGCTTAGAGTAGAAGGTGGACAAGATTAAAGATCAGCCTGGAGTACGGAAGGCATTCCTGCCTACTTCAGTATGGCAGAAGGTAAGGGACAGGATGGGCACCTACTTCTGCTGGTCTGTGGGATTCTGGATAATGGTTTTCTCTCCATCGATGACGTGCTGCTTTAACTGGTGTGACAGCATACCTGTGGATAGACAGGGCCTATGGTACCACCCATCTAGAATCAAAAAAGGTTTCCAACCCATCCACCCACCCAAGGAGAACCGTGGGCCAGGCAATGAGAGCCCAGGGCACCGAGGTTTTGGGCTTGGCTTGTAACAACAGAGCCAGGATGGATCCTCAAGGGAGCAAAAGTCTTTTAAGTCTGTTAAACTACCTAGACACCCTCCAACCCTGCTATCTGAGGTCTCACCTTCTATGGGTGTGCAATTAAATGAGTGGGCAACTTTGTTCCAGGCTTCTGTCACTTGTGTGTTCTAGAAGTACAAGATCAAGTAAAAGGTAAGATACTGGAGCTGATAAGATGTCATGAAAATAAGAAGCATAAAAGAATGGGGTTCTGATACCCTCCAGAAGATACAATTCTCAGGAGTTCCTGTTGTGGCTCAGAAGAAACAAATCTGATGAGCATCCATGAGGGTGCAGGTTCGATCCCTGGCCTCACTCAGGGGGTTAAGGATCCAGCACTGTCGTGAGCTGTGGTGTAGGTCGCAGACGAGGCGTGCATCTGACGTGGCTGTGGCTATGGCGAAGGCCGGCGGCTACAGCTCTGATTCAACCCTTAGCCTGGGAATCTCCATATGTTGTGGGTGCAGCCCTAAAAAGACAATACAACAACAAAAAAATACAGTTCTCATTGGTTTTCCATTTCATAGCCCTACAACCTAGAAATCACATTTTCTTTTTTTTTTTTTGTCTTTTTGCTATTTCTTGGGCTGCTCCTGCGGCATAAGGAGGTTCCCAGGCTAGGGGTTGAATCGGAGCTGTAGCCACCGGCCTATGCCAGAGCCACAGCAACGTGGGATCTGAGCCGCGTCTGCAACCTACACCACAGCTCACGGCAACGCCGGATCGTTAACCCACTGAGCAAGGGCAGGGATCGAACCCACAACCTCATGGTTCCTAGTCGGATTCATTAACCACTGCGCCACGATGGGAACTCCGAAATCACATTTGCGTACCATTTTACAAAGCGCTTTCACGAAGATGGTCTACTTAGACAACAATCCTGGAAGATGAACAGAGCAGGTCTATATCACAACCTAGAGGAAACTGATGTTCAGAAAGGCTAAATGACTTGCCCAGGGTTCAACCAGTTAACTGAAAGAATCTGGTATAAACCTAGGTTTTCTGACAATAGTCCGGTGGTTAGTCCATTAGGCATGGCATTTTAACCTACCTAACTCTTATTTTCCCCTTCTTATCTCTTTCAAATATGATCTGATCCTCACCTAAACTACCATTCAAAAGAAAAGTAAATTAGCAATCACAGCTATTATTAAACTATACGCCAGATACTGCGATAATCACTTTATGTGGATCATCTCAGTACTCACAACCCTGTGAGAATGAGGGATAAGTTAAATTTTTTCCATTTTACAGACAGATGAGGAAATAATGTGTAAAATCATAGCTAACACAACATTCACTATGTGGAAGGCACCGTTCAAAGTGCTCTATAACAGCTCTATGAATTAGGTATCATTATAGGAAAGCTACAACAGAGATTTAAGTTCAAATGATGCAATTAAGTAACAATGGGGACAAATCGATGAAACGTGCCAAAAACAAACAAGAGCATAGAAAAGGAGCAACAAAAAGAGAAAAAAAGAAAGAGGATGCTCTAAGTATTAAATAGGTCTCTGGAAGTGTAAGTGTTAGAGAAACGTCTCCACTGGTAACACACCAAATTCATGAGAAGGGTGATCCCTGAGCTTCCTAATATTGTCACGCAAGGGCCTCCGGCCTCTCTTTGCCACTGGTTTATTGATACTATCATGACTCTTGTTTTATGAGCTTCTAAAATTGAGTTTCTACATATGTTTTATTGTATGCTATCAATCTCGAATTATTTGGGGGAAAGATGCACAACCAAAACATGAAAAGAGAAGGATCTCTATGGGCTCCATGAGGAAGGGGCCACAAGTCCCCTTACACCCAGCATGAAACCATGCATCCGTCTAAGGCAGGCACTCAGAGTTAATTGTTTGGTATTAAGCTCTTTAGTTCCTGCCTCTTCTCTTTTAGAAATCCCAACCTAAAATGTAGCTGATTTTAAAAAAAGTTGTTGGGGAGTTCCCATCGTGGTGCAGCAGAAACGAATCCAACTAGGAACCATGAAGTTGTGGGTTTGGTCCCTGGCCTCGCTCAGTGGATTGAGGATCCGGTGTTGCTGTGAGCTGTGGCATAGGCCGGCGGCTACAGCTCCGATTGGACCCCTAGCCTGGGAATATATAAACTCCATATGCCACGGATGCGGTCCTAAAAAGCAAAAAAAAAAAAAAAAAAAGTTTGTTTTAGAAGGATGCTGTAAGAGAAGTTGGCAGTTCAATACAGAATAGCTACATGCAGATGCCTCATGCACCCCTGGCTCTATCAGCCTTTGGAATTGGACTAAAACAACTTACCTGGTTTCCAGGTTTAACAAGGCGTAGGGCAGCCTCAGCACAAAGGTGAGCTGCCTTAATGACATCTGCTTTCCGCCCTGTTACTTGGGTTCCCTGTAGATAAGGAAATGCAGTCAGTGCCTTCCTGAACCAGTCTTTAACTCAGCTGGTCATTCAGGTAATATCTATGTACCCATTACGTAAGGGCAGCCAGTGGTCAGGAGAGAAGCAGTTCACTTACCAGAGCTACATCAACCACAAAAGTGTGAGCCACATTAGCGATGAAGCCATCCACGTGGACCCCAAGGTCACTGAAAGACAAGAGCAGAGTAGAGCATTAGCAACCGGCACTACTGTGAATGCTTAGGACAAAGACAAGTGCTCTGAAATGGCTTAAGCTTACATTTTTACCAAGTCACCTTCCTTGAGAATATAGTCCTGGTCGCTCTTCAAAGGGGAGAAGTGACATACACAGTTATTTACTGAAATGCTGGTGGGAAAGGCAATACCTGTAAAGAGACAATCAGCCTTATTGCCTTGCGTGCTCTCTTAGAGGCCTGCTGCCCCTCAAAAAGATGAAAGAATTTTCATCAGGGTCTTGCCTAAGTTTAATCAGTTTGGATTAGATGGGAAACTGTTTGAATCCCCCTTATCATTCCAAATATCTCAACCAGTGCTGGAGTTGTGGGTGCATCATTATAATAAAACAAACAGGACTGAATGAGGGTCAAATGCAGGAAATTAGTGGGGGATTATTTTTACCTTTCTTCATTTCTTTTTCTTTCTTGAAAATTTTCCCTGTCTCTTCCATTATCATGGCATCCCCTTTCTCGCACAGGCTCAGTACCGACACACCTGAACAGGAAGCTTCCACCAAAGACCGAAGTACCCCTGGGAACAGAATCCCATTGGATCAGTCCTGCAAGTGTTGTCTAAGTTACCATCCAAGCAATACCTCAAAGCTAAACATTTCCTGGTGCCATTGCTTTAAGGATGAAAGAGGGAACAAGTTGTGCCTCTTGGGAGTTCCCATGGTGGCGCAGTGGTTAACGAATCCGACTAGGAACCATGAGGTTGCGGGTTCAATCCCTGCCCTTGCTCAGTGGGCTAAGGATCTGGCGTTGCCGTGAGCTGCGGTGTAGGTTGCAGACGCAGCTCGGATCCCACATTGCTGTGGCCCTGGTGTAGGCCGGTGGCTACAGCTCTGATTCGACCCCCTAGCCTGGGAATCTCCATATGCCGAGGGAGTGGCCCTGGAAAAGGCAAAAAGACAAAAAAAAAAAGTTGTGCCTCTTGGAATGTACTTACCTATCCATCTCTAAATTGCTACCTTCCTTTCCTAAAAAGAGCCAACACTTCCTTATATATTGTGACAACTGGTGACACTGTACGCACTGTCTGTCTCCCTAGGCAAGGCAGACTTTCCCAAGATGATAGCTGAAGTGTGCAGGACAGAGTTATGAACTTCAAGGAGGTTCTCAGCAAGGTATCCAACACACTGGCAAAGCAGACTGGGGGAAATTTATAGGCGTCAGGGACAACAGGAGGGCAGACATAGAATTGCTGACCTGAAGCTTTGTTAAATGCTACCTTCTTCCCTTCCCAGACACCCCAATTAAGTGTTAGTAATCTCAATATGTAGACTTATTTCTTTATATAACAAGTCAAGGAGACTTAACCTAAGGTCTCTGGGCTTCAGCAAGCTTGGGCTTATAGCTTTTAGCAGATCTCAATGAGGTATGTGACCCAAAAGAGTTTCCAACTGGTATCTGGAATCCCAAGTGCCTCAGAAGTTATAAACTGCAAGAGGAAAAAAAAGTTTTTCTGTTTTCAAACCACTAAATGTCCATTATGAAATAAAGCATTGTTCTGTTCACTGGATATCCTCTCCAAGGCCCAAAGTGAACTATAGGTTTGATTTTTGTGATCCAAGTTTTGGGGATTTTTTGGAAGTTTGAAAAACTCAGGTTTTCAGCCATAGGATCAAAGGCATCCTAAATACCTATCTTTACTGTCAAAACCATTTAAAAGCCCAAAGACAAGCATCTTCTGTCCCCTAACTGGGTTTTAAATCGCAAAGAGAGAAAAGAGAAAGTGAGACATCTGCCTAGAGTGGCAGGCAGCTGCTGAGAAGTCTGAGCGAGCCCCCATAAGGATGACTTCCGAGATCCTAAAGTCAGTCTCCCCTTTACCAGTGCTCTACACAGGTTTGCCTGGTTGGGGTGAAAAGAACCTCAAAACACTCCTAGAGCTGTCAAACTCCTGAGAGCAATCAAATTTGACAACTAACTAAAGCTATCTGCGCAGATTGGAGATGATAACTTCAAGAACAACCAGATACGTCTCCAAGAGTTATGTTAGGGCTTCTCCAGGGGTACCCTCCAACGGTCCCTGAGCTGGCCCAAGAGTAGAAGGCGGCCCCCTCCAGGGAGGGAGCTGAAGTAAAGAACGAAAGACTACAGCAAAGCACGTGGTAGGGAAGCTGGTGTCAGGGACTGTAGCGGAGGAAGGGAGCCGGCGATCCGCTGGGGACCCGGCAACACGTGCCGGCTAGGCTCCTGACGGCAGGGAGCAGCGACAAAATAGAGGAGCGTTTCGTTTCCGAGGTGGCCTCCCTGCTGCCAAAATCAGAGGCAGAGATCCAGACAGAAGGATGAAGAGCAGGACATACGCCCTGCCTCCTTACCAAGGGCCTAGGGTCGGAGGCAGCCGGGGCCCCGCTCTGCGCTCTTCCCGGCCACCCGCCTGCATCTTCACAGACTCCAGCCCAGGCCTAGCCGCTCAGGTCCCAAACGCGATAACGAGCCTTCCCACCACGCCAAACCCAGCAGACCCGCGGGGGCCCCTCACTAGCCCACTCTGCATGACCCCACCGCTCCAGCCCCTCACCGGCTCGTCCAGCACCGTCCCCCTTGCCTCTCCCTCCCAGCCTCGATCTCCGGACCCCCGAGGCCGCACTCACGGTTGGCGATGTCGCCCCCCATCTTATACTTGGTAACGACCAGGTCCTCGGCGATAGTCTGCTCCTGTTGCTCGTCCTCGCCCGACATCTTCCCACCACCACCACCGCAGCCTCGTTTCTCCTGAGCCGCTGCCTCTGTCGCCCTTCCCAACCACAGGTTATGGCCAGAGCCCCTTCGATCCGCGAGGAGAGCGCGAGCAAAAGCGCGAGCAAGCTAGGGAGCGGGCGGGCGAGAGCGAGAAACTGCGAGCGCGCGGGCTGAAGCGCAGGGCATGCTGGGATAACGAGTCCCTCCCGCCGCCAGCCTCTAGCTGCCCTCGCGGACTCGTGAACTACAATTCCCAGCCTGCCTTTCGCGCCCCTAAGCCAGGCCCTGGGGCCTTGCCCTCCGAGGGCCTCGCACGCCGGAATCGCCAAGCACGCTGGGAAGGGTCAGGCTCCGGCGGGAAGGCGGAGCCGTTGGAGAGCATGAGGGGAAGCGTGGTCTCTCCCGGAAAAACCATATCCACCGAGAGCGCTGAGCGAGAACCCGTAATAGAGGGAGGCGGGCTAAGGGAGAAGGGGGCGGAGCTACGGCGGGGACGTGGGTTTGGAGGCTGCGGGGCAGGGTGGAGCAGAGACGAGTGGGGGTGATTGTATCAAGGGCGGGGAGGCTGGGTACGCCCTTCCTCGGATCCCTGGAGCGGCAGGCGGACCGGCCTGGCCAGTCCGATCGTCCTCAGGTGCTGGGAGGGGCAGAGCGAGTGTGGAAGGAGACCCGGAGTGCGTGGAGCAGGGACTAACTGGGCACCAGATTTCTGTGGAATTATCCACGTACAGCCTTCCAAGTCTAGAGGCCGGCTCCCTCTGAAGATGGCACTATTGTTCCAACAACAGGCTTAGATGGCACCTAAGACGGACACTTTTTTTTAAAGTTCTGAAACGTTTGAGTTTCAGTATTCTACCTCTTGGGGCCTTTTCTAACTGCCCCAAACGTGTTTTGTTTGGTTGTTTTGTTACTCCCAGTTAGTCGGTTGCCCTCTACAGATTCCTAGTAAAACGCTTAAATGAAAAGGACTGTACCCTTTGCTTGTCTAAAGAGACTATAAGGAAAGTGGGGCTGGAGAAAGCTACAGGGGGCCAAGTAGGACTGTGGGGAGACAGAGAAGGAAGCATGCCATGGTAGCCATCCTCTGCTGTGGAACGGAGAAAAGGGCTGATCTGTCCACTCACTAAAGTTTGTCATTAGACAAGAAGCTGCAAAACCTTGGCATCTTTATTCAGACATGTATAAAAACAAAACAAAAAACTTGAGGGATAAAAACAGATACTCCCAGTTTCCCATTCAAAGGAACTGAGGTCTGAAGCCGGGTCCTCTTTTTCATCTCCACTGGAAGCTTCCCACTACTGAATGAGAACTGCTCCTAAAAAATGGCTCTGGGGACCGTCTGAGTCTGTCCCTTAGGCAGATATCATATGTAGCACACGAAGATTACGGTTTACACAGAGATGTCCAGTTATTTTTCCTTCTGTCCACCCTCTTACTCCCACTTCCTGAGATGAGCAGTCCAGGTGTAGGAGGAGGCTGTGGATATTGGGGTTAGACTTGATTCAGTGCAAACACAAGAAGACAATGCCTCTTACTAGTGCTCTGACTTTCATCAGTTTTCTTTGACACCTTACACTAAGAGCATGGTGCATTGGAAAATTTTGAATCCTGGACCTGCTACTTGATTTACTTAATCTCCTTAAGGCTCAGTTTCCTTATCTGTAAAATGGGATAATGCCTAGCTCACAGAATTGGTGTCAAGGATTAAGTGATATGGGTAACGTTTAGATGATACTTGGCACGCAGTCAACATTCAATGAACAGTAATCATTACTATATACTCCCAACCTCTTTCTTCACAAGATTTTTAAGAATCTCATTCTAGGGGGTTAAGAATCATAAGCCAAAAAATCTCACTTTCTCCTGCCATTTTTCCCCCTTTCCTCTTCCTTAAAAGTCTGCTGGGAAACAAAGTCACACTTTAAAGCCTAGTCTCAACAAGTCAGAGTCTGAGAGAAAGGGATATGGGGAAGAATCCTTCATATCTCCAGGGAGTTCCCCTGAGAAAGTTGAGGAATAGGATTGGGAAAGAGCACAAAATAAGGAAAACTATCTCCTTTCCTGGGATTGGGAAAGAGAAGAAAGTGCACAGCTGGCTATATACCACAAGAACGTTGTGTCAACACGTTTAAGGCCTCCAAAGTTTGAATGGAATTGTCTGGGACTAGGGAAATGGCGCTGAGACCTGTGAGGGAGAGGGGCTAAGGAGAAGAGGGGTACCCTCTAGAGGCACTAGCTGCCATCAAATGCTCCCTGAGGTATTCAGGGAGCAGGGGTTATGTTCTCTGGGCATTAGCCTTAGGGAAAAGCCTGCTATGCCAGTAATCCGGGTTATCAAAGGCAGAGTCAGTGGCTTCTAAACTACGCAGAGTTTTGAGGCGGGCATAATGGACCTGAGGGCCTTGGTGTCCAGGCCCCTGGAAAGCTCTCATTTCTTCATACCCTTGCTCAGCTGCTGGGCAGGCCTCCATGGCTGCATAATCCCCCCCAGGACCCCCTCCACCACGTCGCCGATTCATATATTCATAGTCCTCATCTGGAGTTGTGCTGGCATTGGGCATGGTGGGCACAGGGTTGAGTGGGCAACTCTGTGTGCTGCCCAGGGAAGCACTGAGGTCTGATCCCACATCCATGTATTCATAACCCAGCTCCTCGAGGGAACTTGGCCTTGGGGGACGAGCTGGACTGCACCTTCTCCTCCGGTTCATGTATTCATACTCCTCGTCTTCTTCTTCTTCCTCGGTCCCCAGGACAGAACTGAGACCGACTGAAGAAAGGGTGCCTTCCCGGGAGGAGGTACCTGGGGGGTTGAGAAGAGCAGCTAAGTATATGGAGAACTCCATGGAAAGAGGCAATGGGGTTGGGGCGGTTAGGAAAAAAATGAATAGGGAGGGATATGATGAATGAAGACAAAAGGAGTAAGGGGAGCCTGCAGAAGGAGGAGTAGAGAAAGATTTGAGGAAGCGACTAGGGAGTCAGGCACCTTTGAGGTGTGTGTCTGGCATGACATAACCATTGACATCCTCTTCCTCTAACCCTGGTGGGGACTGTGGGGTGACAGGAGTGAGCAGGCTGTGGCGCTGGGAATGGTAGGCACTGTCTCCTCGTGGCCGAGGGCTCCGGCTCCGGCTTCTACACATCGATACCTTCTCCTGGAGCTCGGCTTCAGAGCCTGTCACGTGGCCCTCCGATGACTCTGATGTCAGGCGTCCCCGTGGCACTGGGTGCAGAGAGGCTGGACGGGGGCACCGTTCACTACCCCTACAAACTGCAGGCTCCTAAGGAGGAGATTTACACAGAGTCAAGGGAAGAAGAGAGATTTGTTTAGGAGACTGGGTTGTTCAGTAGCTTCTGTTCTGTAGGACAATGATTAAACCTCAAAGTTTGCTAAAGTCTCCCTCCCACACTCCCGTATCAATCCTAAGACACTCTGCCACCCAGCTTCTCCGTACCCTTTTTTTTGGGGGGGGGGGGCATGCTGAGGCGTGCAGAGGTCTGATGTGGGATCTCAGTTCCCAGACCAGGGATGGAACCTGGGCTGCCTCACAGTGATGAAGGTACCAAATCCCAACCACTAGACTGCCAGGAAATTCCCTTGGTATCCTCTTAAAGAGACAGATCTTACCTGGCAAGCCTCCCCAAGATTTCCCTGGTTCATAGGCATATATCCAGATGATGGGCTTACAAGGCTCTGGCTCTAGAATGAAAAATGTGAAGAAGTTTGGATTAAGAGAGAAATCTATGTATCATGGTGGCCTTTGAGTGGTTAATCTGGACATCTGTGGGGTTCAGGAAGGCACAGGTGTGCAGAAGGTTCAGGGCGCAGAAAACCTTGGGTAACTGGAAAGCGCCTTACTGCACGTGGCCGATTAAGTGTTCCAAGTGGCAGACTGAGGGCAGAGCCTAGTGTGGGGGCCAGGTTGTCCTCCTCTGCCTCCAACTCCAGATCCAGGTCTAGTTCCGGCTCCAGCTCTACTTCCTCCAGTTCCTTGTTTGTTAGAGCAGGGGGCTCTGCCCCGGGGGGAATCCCAGGTCCACTTTCTCTCTGTAAGGGCAGGTGGTTGATTGTTGAGGTCGATCCTTGTCCCAGCCAAGCCCCCATTTCTCTAAGTCTCCTTGGCACCTGCTAGTCCCTACTCACCTTTATAACCAGGTACCGTGGTGGGTCCCGGGCCATCCTGGTGAACTCATTGGCTAGTTCTTTAAAGGTTGGGCGGATGTTCTCATCAATCATCCAACCTGAGGGTAAGGAAGTAGAGCCATAAGAGGGGAGTGGAATAGGGAGGGAAGTCACTTAGAAAATGCCTGAGGTCAGCAGGTAACTCACACTTGACCATGACCATGTAGACATCAATGGTACAGATCTGGGGCTGTGCCAACCGTTCCCCCTTCTCCAGCAAGTCTGGTACTTCAGCCAGTCGCAGCCCTGCATAGGGCTCTGCCCCAAAGGTCATCAGCTCCCAAACTGTCACTCCTGGCATAGGAAGACATGACTAGTTAATGACAAAATAGTAGACATGGGCATGCAGATGAAGCAAGGCAGAATTTGATCTGACACAGGGAATGAAGGGCTTAGAGATTTTTAAAAATTTTTTTGTCTTTTTTGGGCCACACCTGTGGCATAAGGAAGTTCCCAGACCAGGCAGGGGTCAAACCAGAGCTGTAGCTGCCAGCCTACACCACAGCCACAGCAATGCAGGATCCGAGCTGCGTCCGCAACCTACACCACAGCTCACAGCAACGCCAGATCCTTAACCCACTGGGCAAAGCCAGGGATCAAACCCGCATCCTCACGGATGTTAGTCAGGTTTGTTAACCGTTGAGCCACGATGGGAATTCCTGGCTTAGAGATTCTAAGAAAGGGTCTCAGAAGGCAACTTTGAAATTTGGGCCAGTGATGGTATGGAGGGCATCCAGGGGGACTGACCATAGCTCCAGACGTCACTCTGGTGTGTGTATTTCCCAAAGTGGATACTCTCTAGGGCCATCCACTTAATTGGAGTCTGAGGGATTAAAGATAAAGGTGTCATCAGCTGATTTCCACACATGTTCTTAGATCCTTAACCACTAGGCCACCAGGGAACTCCTACACCCCTACCTCCTTACCAGCCTTTGCATCACTTTTTTTTTTAAACTCTTAAGTATGTTTAAAACCACACACTTTTAACTTTTTATTACCTTTTTTTTTGGGGGGGGGGGGGGTGTTAGGGCTGCACCTAGAACACATGGAAGTTCCCAGGCTAGGTAGGAGTCGAATCAGAGCAGCAGCTGCCAGCCTATACCACAGCCACAGCAACATAGGATACGAGCCATGTCTGTCAACTACAACACAACTCACCACAACACTGGATCCTTAACTCACTAAGCAAAGGCCAGGGATCAAACCCACATCCTCATGGATACTATATTGGGTTCTTAACCTACTGAGCCACAACGGGAACTCTGCCTTTGCATCACTTACCTTGGCCTCACTGTGCAGTAGCTGCTTATCATCAGGGGGCAGCAAGTCAGCAACCCCAAAATCTGCCACCTGAACCTGACTGGGGGACTTCAGTAGCACATTTCGGGCAGCCAGGTTCCTGTGCACCATGCCATGCTCCTCAAGGTAGTACATTCCCTATAGGGAGAGGAAGTATATTCAGGGTTGAGGGAATTGGTCCTTGAGATCCAGAATCACCCCAAACCCTACGGCACCTCTCAGCACTTCAACCTCTTGGTCCCCTCCCTGCAGGCCCCCAGTTAGGCAGTTTCATCACAGAACTCCTCAAGGCTCCTCTCACTCACCTTGGCAATTTGTACTCCCCAGTTGAGCAGCAGCTGTGGACCCAATAACCCCCGGTGTTGTCTCACATGATCCAGCAGGGAGCCCAAAGGCAAGTACTGCGTGACGAGCTGCAGAGATGACCCTGGGCACAGTCCCAGCAGCCGTACAATGTGGGCGTGGTCGAGGCTGCCAATGGCCAGCATATGCTAAGAGACACGGAAGGTTATCCTGGAAACAAGCAGGTTCACACATACCCAGGCCAGGGCTCCCCCAGCATTCAAGGATGCCACCATGGCTAACACAGTATCTGCTAACACAAGACCATGCTTCTAATACTGACCCTGTCCTAGTGACACATAGAACACCCTGCCTTCACTTACATCCGTCACAGCTTGAAAACTCTGCCGTCCGCTCTTGTCCTCAATGACTTTAATGCAGACGGGAATCTTGATGGATTCACCCTCAGGAATCCACACTCCCTGGGAAGTTTTGGGCAGGAGTCAGCCTGAGGTCATCCTCCCCTCCCTCAGTCTTTCTCCCCTTTGCCCTAGATCCCTTCCCCACCTCCCCAGACTTCCTGTGAGCCACTCACTTTGTGCACAGTTCCGAAGACCCCTGAGCCCAGCATTTTAAGCTTCCTCAGCTCTGTTTCTTTGAAGACTCTGGCCAAGACTTTGTTAGCCTTCTCACTGGGATCCAGAGGCTCTATGCTCTGAAGAGCAGATGGGACACAGCCTTGTAAATCAACTATACTTCAATAAAACTTTAAATTTTTAAAAAATTTTTTAAAAAGCAGATTAAAAAAAAAAAAAAAAAAAGAGCAGATGGCAAAGAGGGACTCAGGAAAACCCGCTCCCCTGTCCCTCTCCAGCCCCTCCTCATAGGTGGATGCCAAGAGCAGCAAAGCCCAGGGTGGTGGGAGCAGGAGGAAGAATGTCTCCAACCTTGGAAAGCATTGCAGACCCTGAGGGCTGAGGAAGTTGTTTGTGTTCATGAGATCAGAAACCTAGAGGGTTTTGCTTTCCCTTTGATGGGTTTTGTAGGGGAGAGAGTTGGTAATACCGTCACCTTAAGCACTTTTATAACAATTCCGATTTTCAAAGCACTTTCACCCCTACGGCCATCCTTAAGGATGAATTTTTTTTTTTTTTTTTTTGCTTTTATTTTAGGACTGCACCTGCGGAGCATGGAAGTTCCCAGGCTAGGGGTCAAATTGGAGCTACAGCTGCCGGCCCACACCACAGTGACAGTGACGCCTGATCTGAGCCATATCTGTGACCTACACCACAGCTCAAGGCAACACTGGATACTCAACCCACTGAGTGAGGCCAGGGATCGAACCTGCTTCCACATGGATACTGGTCGGGTTCATTACCACTAAGCCATAACGGTAACTCCAGGATGAATGTTCTAGTTTCCTCTGTATCAATTGAGGCTCAGAGAAGGAAGGTAACTTTTTCAGTCAGGTGGTGAATTAATGGCAAAATCAGGACTAGAACTCATGTCTCCCATTTCTCTGGCCAGAGTCCTTTCTTTTCTTTTTTTTTTTTTTTGCCTTTTCTAGGGCCGCACCCGCGGCATATGAAGGTTCCCAGGCTAGGGGTCCAATCGGAGCTGTAGCCACTGGCCTACACCAGAGCCACAGCAATGCGGGATCCGAGCTGCGTCTGCGACCTGCAGCAAAGCTCACGGCAACACCGGATCCTTAACCCACTGAGCAACGCCAGGGATGGAACCCGAAACCTCATGGTTCCTAGTCGGATTCCTTAACCACTGAGCCACGACGGGAACTCCCAGAATCCTTTCTAGTGGACCATACTACCTCCTTGAAGGGATCAAATCTCTAGGGAAGAAAGAGGCTCTTAAAAGGGTGACGGCATAGGATACATTTCAAGAGTCAGCTAGGCACTTACCTCACCCCGTTCCAAGTAGCGCCTCATAGCCCTCTTATTCTGAATCCGGCGCCCACGCCAATACAGAAAAGTGCTGCCCAGGATCAGGAAAACCACTGCCAGTCCTACTACCATTGTTAAAGCCATTGCCAGGTGGGTTTTGCTGTGGGACAGAGAAGCCCAGCATTACCCTGGTCCAAACTTCCCTTACAAATGTCATCTGTACCGGTACTAAAGGTATGGCACAGATCTGAGGCAAGAAGTTAACACTTGTTTTTTGGTGTTTTTTCTTTTTTTTTTTAAGGGCCGCACATGCAGCATATGGGAGTTCCCAGGCTAGGGGTTAAATCAGAGCTACAGCTGCCAGCCTATGCCACAGCCACAGCAACATCAGATCTGAGCCGTGTCTGTGACCTACACCACAGTTCACGGCAAGGACAGATCCTTAACCCACTGAACGAGGCCAGGGATCGAACCCAAGTCCTCATGGATACTAGTCAGATTTGTTACCACTGAGCCGTGACGTGAACTCCAAAGTTAACACTTACATCCTTGAGCACTGAGGGGTTAACCTAAATCTCCACCCCCACCCCACCCCACCCCCTGGACTACTGCAGGTTAATTTTAGGAAGGGAAGGCCAGAAGCCTGGATTCTTATGTCCCTGAGTCCAGTGACAGTAGCTGTATATAGAAGGCCAGAATGAACAGAGACTCAACTCTCCCCAGGAGGTAACTGCCCTCCCCCAAATATCCCCAGCTCCCTAATCTCCAAACCCATCATACCTCATCAGTGGCAGTGCTTGGCCTAAACAGTCTTGTAGCTCTGGTCCCTTACACCTGGAGAAGAAAGTCACCTCCCTAAGTGGGAGCTTGGGAGCCTCCCATGGGAGACTCACTTCTAACAGCCTCAACATACAACATTTCTTCGGACCCTACCATGGCATCCCATCCTGGAGCCCAAAGCATAACCCAAGACCTGGCCCCCAGCTCTAGCTCACCAACCCTCCCTGAGTCACTCTCTTGAATGAAACTCCCCTGAGCTGGGGTTATTCCAGGTTCCCCAAACTGCAGTATAATCTTATTATTGAATTCCCCTTTCTCCAATCCTTCACTACACTGCCAGGAGTGGTTCTTAAGTCATAGTTTCTTTCTTCTTTCTGCTCCCTGTGCCCTCTTCTTTCCTCTGTGCTCCTCCCTCTCCCCTAACACCCCCCCTTTTTAGGGCCACACCCATGGCATATGGAGGTTCCCAGGCTAGGGGGTGAATCGGAGCTGTAGCTGCTGGACTACTCCACAGCTCACTGCAACGCCAGATCCTTAACCCACTGAGCGAGGCCAGGGATCAAACTGCATCCTCATGGATGCTGGTCAGATTCATTTCCGCTGAGGCACAATGGGAACTCCCCCCAAAACCCTTTTGTCATCCCCTCACTGACCCCTGGGTGCAGTTCTCATGACAGGGCCGACATTCATTCTGAGCATCTGGGTACTTGTAGATGGGGCCCTTGGCACCGAGGACTCCAAAGGGGCAGCTGCTCACACAGTGGGGCCCATCTCGAAAATGGGCACACTGGGCACAAGCATCAGAGCCCTGGGTTGGAAGAGAGAAAGTCAGGAAGCATGAGATCCTAAGGTCAAGGCCATACTTCCCAGCAAGAACCAACAACCAACCATTTAGGATCCTCCATCCACAGACCCTAGCCTCCTGTGCCTCTCTGTGGCTTTAAGATTTGGCCATATCACTCCCTAGACCCTCCGGTGTTGCCCCTGCCCTCTCTCCCTTAGAGATCCTGGGGCTGCTACTGTACCGAGCCATTGCATGTGGCAGTGCCCTCCATGGGTTGGCATTCCGAGTGGCAAGAGAAGCATTCACCCTCATGGGCAAACTCACGAGGCTCCCTGCAGTTGGGAGGAGGGGTAAAGGGAGGGGGGTCACCTTAGGCCTCACCTTAGGCCCTGATCCCCCAACCACGGGACCTCCTACCTAATCCCCACCAAGGCAGATGCAGAAAGTTGTCTAACTGAACAGCTCCATCCTGGCCTCCATCCCTTCACCCCCTTCCTGACTCTCTCCCCTCCCTGTACCCATTCAGAAAGTTGCAGTGGGTCACACAGACGCCGCCTCGGCTGTAGTTTCGGCAGGATAGGCACTGACCGGGGCCCGGGCCCCAGCATCCCCCGGAGGAGCACAACGGGTCACACACTCTGCCCTCTGCCACTGGAAAGGAAGGGGTAGGTTAGGAAGGGTCTGAGGTCTCCCGACCAACCCTGTCCCAAATGCTCCCAACCTAATGTCTCCCATCCCACTCCCACTTCCAGGGTAGAAGAGCCCTTACACCCTTCTCTTCCCTGACTCCCTCTTCCCACCACCCCATGGGCCCTTTCCCTCACCGCAGTCTCTGCGGGGCCGATTATGCTTGATGTCCAGTCTCTCTTCTGAAGGCCCCCGAAGCAGCCTGGTCCAGTTCAGAGAATGGTGGTAGCAGAGCTGCCGATTGGCACTTATGTAGATGCGTCCAGCACTAATTTCCTTCAAGGATCGGAGTCCCAGAGAGGTTACATTCAAGTTCTTCATGATCAACAAGGAGAAGCCCCGACTGAGAACAAGGAAACGGGATGAAAGAGGAGGCTACAGAGGGAAAACTCACCTTGCAGTGGGTTCAGCTTTTTTTTTTTTTTCCCTAGGACCACAGGTATGGCATATGGAGGTTCCCAGGCTAGGGGTCGAATCGGAGCTGCAGTTGCAATCTACACCATAGCCACAGCGATGCCAGATCTAAGCTGAAACTGTGACCTACACCATGGCTCACAGCAACGCCAGATCCTTAACCCACTGAGCAGGGCCAGGGATGGAACCTGCATCCTTATGGATATTAGTCAGGTTCGTTTCCCCTGAGCCACAGTGGGACCTCCTACAGTGGATTCACTTCCATTCAACAGATCTGCTCTGGGCTAGTCAGACCCAGAGAGGGAGTCCCCATCCTTTAGCCTTTTTCCCATCAGACTCCCACTGTAGGAGACCAGGCCTTGTTTTCACTCCAGGATCCAAAGAAATGGGGTTCTTTGCCAGGAGATGCCACCACCTCCATACCCTTTACTCACTTATAGAGGCTTCTGCCCCCAATGGTCGTCAGATTGGAAAAGACACTGAAGTTGTGCATGTGAGGAGGCCAGGACTGGATGTTCAGGTAACCTGAGGGGTGGGAGAGGGGCATATGAATGGGGCATCTCTCCCTTTCCTTCCTCGGGCTCACCTGGGACATGATTTTCTCCAGGGCTTATCCCACGGTTTGTGCCAGTGGTCCAACTATCCCTCTCAGAAAGGGCAGCCTCTCCTCCCACTCACCCGTGATCTCCCGCACTGTCCGGAAGACATTGAGCTTCTCTGGGTCCAGAGCAGGGATCTTGTGCCAGGGGTCTCTGGAGAGAACAGTAAAAACCAGTCAACAAGGCAGACGCATAACCCAGTAGCAGAGGACATGCCAGGCCTTGGCACTTCGTTTCCGAATGCCATTCGCCACTAAAAGGAAACAAGGCCCTTGGGGAAAAATGACTGAGACAGGAGAAATATAACACAAGCCTACAGTGTCTCATGCAAAAAAGTTAGGATAAGCTCAAAGCATGAAGGGTATGAGCCTAAGGTACACGGGAGCCCACTCGATGGGGTCCCACAATGAGCAGATCAGGGACAACTGAACTGATTAACTGAAATGATTGTAAGAGATTATGAAATATTGAATAAAACAAGTATCCACACAGAGTAAATACACAAACAAATTAATGAATAAACAGGAAGGGAAGACTCTAATGTGAGAATGCCAACAAATAATGCAGAAGGAACGATGGCATTAGAAAATCATCATTTGGCAATTCTCATAAAAATCGCTCCAGGCAGATGTCCCCCATAAGATACTTCTCTTTTTTTAAAACATTTTTACAGTGGCACCTTTGGCATATGGAAGTTCCCGGGCTAGGGGTCAAATCGGCCTATGCCACAATCACAGCAATGCCAGATCTGAGTTGAATCTTCGACCTGTGCTGCAGTTTGTGGCAATGCTGGATCCTTAACCCACTGTGTAAGGCCACAGATCAAACCTGCGTCCCAGCGCTGCATAGACACCACTGATCCCATTGTGCCACAGCAGGAACTCCTTATTTTTTATATTTTATAACCACCCGACCTGTACTTATCAACAATGTCATGGTCATGAACTGTTACAGATTAAAGAAGACTGAAGCAATTTAACCAAATGTAAGATCCAAGACAATTAGTGAAATCTGATTAGGTGTATAGATTAGAGAACATTTTGTATCAATGCTAATTTCCCCGATTTAAGAAAATGTTCTTGGAATTCCCGTTGTGGTTCAGAGATCTTAGTAAAGAGTGTGTGGGACTGCATCACTTTGCTGTACAGCAGAATTTGACACAACACTGTAAATCGACTATAATAAAAAAAATTATTTTAAGTGTATGGGAAATCTTGACCCCATTTTTTGCAGCTTTAGTGTAGATCTAAAATTTTGTCCAAAATTTTGGTTTGTCCAAAATTAATGGTTTCTTCTCTTTCTCTCTCTGTCTCCTTCTCTCTCTTTCATACACACACACACACACACACACACACACACACACACACACACACACACACACACACACACACACACACTGTAAGTGCAGTTCCTTGGATTAGAATGTCCCTTTGCTCTTTGTGGCTCTGAACCAAGGAGCAGAACCAGGGGAAATAGCTGCAAGTCATGGGGAGACAGATTTTTATCTAAATTTAAATAAGAACTTTTAGAAGACTTTAAGAAGGAGGACACACTGTCCCTGTCCCTTGTCATTCAGCTGGCTGGATTGCTTAGGGGTGTCTCTGAGGAGATTCAAGACCTGAGTAGGAAGTTGAGTCAAGAACTATCAGGTCCTTTGCGACCTCTAAGATTTTATGATCTAGATTCCTGATCAGTGCCACACATGATGGGTTGAACCAATGCAATGCATGATGAGTGGGTGGAGGGCGTGGGGGATGGGGGGACAACAGCAGAATCTCTAACCCATTGAGGCCAGTGATAAGAAAGTCCAGGTTGCCCAGGATCTTGGTGCAGTTCACAAATCCATCAATGTTGCTCGAGTCCACAGTCTGGAAGCGGCTCCCAGAACCCGTCCCCTCACAGGCTGCAAACAGAGAAGAGGCCCAGTGGGGGCTGAGTCATCTCAGGGGAAAGGAGGTCTCTTCACCAACTCTGTATCATCTGCTACTCACCTTTGGGGCACAGGCCCCCACAAGGTTCACATATCTTGAGTCCATTTTTATCTACTTCCATCTTGTCGGGAGGACAGGCCCTGACACAAGACGTTTGATCCACCACAAAGTTATCTAGGAAAGAGGAGGACACCATTAGAGAGGAGGGAGGAACACTGCCAACCACCACCTGAACCTTCTCCTTCCTGCTCTGCACTGGATTTGCCCTAGTCGATCACCAGAGGTTCCTTAAATGCTGTCTCATGGATTAGAAAGGCCCTCTTTGAATCCAAAAAGCAGAACTAGGAGTAAGTGCTGGAAGTTATGGGGAAACAGGGGAACAAGACACAGGGGTGATTAGATGATCACAACCAATTGCCCCCATGCCCTCTTTTTTTTTGCCTTTTGTCTTTTTATTTTTGTTTTAGGGCTGCACTCATGGTACATAGAGGCTGCCAGGCCAGGGGTCAAATTGAAGTTGTAGCTGCTGGCCTACAACACAGCCACAGCAGCTCAGGATCTGAGCCGCACCTGCGACCACAGGTCATGGCAACACCGGATCCTTAACCCACTGAGCAAGGCTGGAGATCGAACCTGCAGCTTCATGGATACTAGTCAGATTTGTTTCCGCTGAGTCACAACGGGACCTCCTTCCCCCGCCCCCCGGCCACGCCAATGGCATATTAAAGTTCCCGTGCTAGGGATCAAACCCTCACCAGAGTAGCAACCCAAGCCGCTGCAGTAACAGTGCTGGATCCTTAACCTACTGCACCACAAGGGAACTCCCCTATACCCTCTATTAACCTCCCAACTTGATCCACTGTGCCTCCTAAAATTCTGTCTAATATCCCGGTTCCACGACCCTTGTTCCTTCCCTTCAGACACTTACGGGGGCAGCTGGCTACACAAACTCCTCCATACTGATACTTGGTGTGGGGATTGGGTTCCAGCTGGAAAGTTAACTTGTTGTAGACAAGAGGCTGTGGACACTGGCGTACACAGGCTCCACTGTCATTGAAGAGCCGGCAGGCCTAAGAACACAGAAGGCTCATAAAACTCCTGTTACAAATGTACCCTTACTTCCTCCCCAAAGCCCATATCCCACTTCAGAACAGGGAAGTGGTGGTAACAGTACATACAAAGCAGTCTGTGTCCTGAGGGCCTGAGCAGCCCCCTGCACACTCGTCATGGCAGCACTGGTTGGGGTTGGGCCCAAAGCAGTGGCCATTACACTGAGGGGCGCAGATCGTCTTGGTCACTGTGGAGGGAGAAAAAGCACGGCTGTCAGGGCTCATAGGACTATACTGAGGCCATTGCTCATCCTCTTGCCCTCTAGGCTCATCCCCATCCCTTGTGTTGACACAGGCAGGGGGTGGGCAAAGATATACGAGCGTATGTGAGTTTGAAGTTTTTGCTTTTTAAAAAATTTTTTTTACTATTAGATATGTAGTATTTTGTTTGTTTCTCTGTTTTTTTCTTTTTGGTCCCACTCTCTTCATGTGGAAGTTCCCAGGCCAGGGATCGAACCCAAGCCACAGCCGAGACCCGAGCCACTGCAGGGACAACGCCAGACCCTTAACCTGCTGAGCCACTAAGGGAACTCCCTGAAGTTTTTAGAATGAAGTAAACCTACATGTCTGGCAGTCTTCTGGTCCAGGACCCCAGCATCGTCCCTTGCACGCCTCATGACAGGGGGGACCTGGTTGGGAGGAAAAGTGAGACAAGAGGCTGTCAAGGCCAAGAAAGGCGTGCTTGAATCAACAGTGCATGACGTCAGCACGCAGGCACCCATTCCAGGGAAGGAAAGAGCCAGGGCAGCGTCCTCGCAGAGCAGGGCAGGGCTGGGCTCAAGTGAACCTGTCAACAGGGGGTGGAGCCACGCCTCCACACCACCCACAGGGCAGCTGAGGGGAGGGCCTGGAGCACATGCCTCATTCAGCCCAGTCCCAACCCAGGAATTTGGTGCCTCCTTGGCAAACTGAACCCAGCAGGAACATGTGCAAGAGAGTAGACAGGGAGCAGCAGACACGGGTAAGTAGGTTCCACGATGGGAAGATGTTGGAGTGGAAAGAGAAATGGATGTGGAGTCCAGAGATCTGGCTTCCCCCTTATAACACGGAGCTCTTTAGCCCCTTTCCTTTTTTTTTTTTTTTTTTTGTCTTGTTTTAGGGCCGCATCCGCAGCATATGGAGGTTCCCGGGCTAGGGGTGTAATTGGAGCTGTAGCCACCGGCCTCTGCCACAGCCACAGCAGCGCTGGATCTGAGCCGTGTCTGCAACCTACACCACAGCTCATGGCAATGCCAGATCCTTAACCCACTGAGCGAGGCCAGGGATCGAACCCGAAACCTCATGGCTCCCTCCTAGTCGGATTCATTTCCACTGTGCCAAGATAGGAACTCCTAGCCCCTTTCCTTGATATAATGCTTCTGCGGTTTGGATTCTAGGGGACCAATCGGCACCCTCCTGGCAGGTTCCTTGGGTTAGAGGCTGAGGTTCGTTGAGTGCAGGGGTGGGTTCAGACTGGGGATATACTGAGGATGGAGAAGGAGTCACTCTGGTAGGCTGGGGGCAGGGGAGCAGTCTTGGCACGGCCACTCACAAGTCCTTCCATTGTCCTTCACCACTATCTCTGCGTCTCTGTCCCGCACAATGTCCCTCCAGTCGATTGTGTCCATGTGACAAAGTTTGTCATTCTTCTCAATGTAAACACCTCCTGACAGAATCTCTGAGGTAGGGAAGAGAAGTGACAGGGTCAAGGACTAGTCAGGGTAGTCAGTCCCCCCCTTCCCCACCTCCCCAGCTGTCTGAAAGACCACTGGAGTCAGGAGCAGGGGACATGGGGCAGACAGATGTGTCCAATTAAGTCCCAACTGAAAAGAAGGCTCGCTTTGTAAGAAAGAGGAGGAGCCAGCTGGGCCGAAAGTCCTGCCTCCTGAGACACCTGTCCAGATCCGGTTTAGCCAGTGGGGGAGGGGAGGGGAAAGAAGCAGAGACATCCCTGACTCAAACCCACACCCCCACCCCCGCATGCCCTACCTGTGTGTTTTTCAACTGACTGGGATGGGACAGAGCGACATAGAAGTGGCCAGGTGGCATTTCACCTCTGTAGTCCTCCCGCTTGGGAGTTTGGGAGGGGGGAGGGGAGAGAGGATTCTCAGTCCCAGGGAAGGCACACTGTACTCAGAAGTTAGGAATGCATGACAGCCCCAGCTCCAACACCAGCCCCACCAGGGCCCCTCCTCTCCTGGGGTCCCTCTTAGGGCCCTCTACTTTTCAGGAGGAGTGGGTCTGTATTATTTTTTTATTTTTTTTTCCTCTGGCAGGGCCTCATTCACAACATATGGACGTTCCCAGGCGAGGGGTCGAATCAGAGCTGCAGCTGCCACCCTCTGCCACAGCCACAGTCACATCAGATTGGAGCCTCGGCTGCGACCTACACCACAGCCTAGGGCCATGCCAGACCCTTAACCCACTGATCGAGGCCAGGGATCAAACCTGCATCCTCATGGATACTAGTCGGGTACTTAAACCGCTGAGCCACAACGGAAACTCAGAGGAGGGGGCCTTTAGAGCGTGTGCTCAAGGTGATGGGCACTTTGAACAGGGCCCTTGAAGCGAGCGGTCTCAGCATCAGCGAGGAGGCAGCTGTCAACAGGGTGGCTGAGGGGCAGGCCTGGAGGGAAGCACCAGGCACTGACCGGTGAGCTGAGTAAAGCGGAGCTGGCGCAGAGCGTGGCTGGAGTTGGTGTTGTAGTTCAACATGACAAAGATGGCAAACTTCCCATCGTAGACCTGGGTCCCTCGTACCACCCGGAGGTTGGGCAGTGGCAGCGTAGAGAACTCGTTCATGGCCACGAGGACATAGCCGGTCACTTCTCGGATCCACTGTCAGGGAGCAGATCACATCAGTGAGAGAGGGTCGGCAGGGCGACAAGTTTCAATTCCCTCTTCCTCCCTGCCGCACTGAGAAAGCCCCAAGTACTCTTTTTTTTTTTTTTTTTGGTCTTTTTGTCTTTTTAGGACCGAGCCTGCGGCATGTGGAGGTTCCCAAGCTAAGGGTCTAATCTGAGCTGTGGCTGCCAGCCTACACCACAGCCACAGCCACGCAGGATCCGAGCTGTGTCTGTGACCTACACCACAGCTCACGGCAAGGCCGGATCCTTAACCCGCTGAGCGACGCCAGGGATCGAACCCGCAACCTCATGGTTCCTAGTTGGATTCATTAACCACTGAGCCACGACGGGAACTCCCAGCCCCAACTATTCTAATTCTTCCTGAGTCCTATTTCTGAGTAGAAAGTAAAATGTGCCACCTGACTTCTGCCGTGAAGACAGGCAGCAGAAACAAGCGAGGACTTCTAGGCTCCTTGCCTTGCCTTCTCAGGGCTCCTCATGCCAGGAAGGTCCTTGGCTTAGCCCTTTTTCCCCTCCTCGGGTGTCCCAGTCTGCAGGTGTCTCTCCATATCGGTCCCTGGTACAGAATCCCACCCTAGCCTTGTCCGCTTCTCGTGGCCAATCCCTGGGTATCCCCAGCTACCACAACCAGACCACAGGTCCCAGATTCCAACCACGGCCCCATAAACCTACAGGTTTGGCTTTTAGAAAGCATGAAGTCTTAGGAATGCTGAACTCCAGCAGTGGGTAGCCCCGAGGACAGAAAAGAGGCTTCCATGGGGAGGCTGAGGGGGAAGAGGTTGCAGAGGGGGGTTGGCGCTCTCACCTGCAGAAAGGAGAGGTCAGCATTGTGTCCGGTGAGCACAATCTCCAGGTTCCCCATGACCACCTCACACCTCTCGTAGAGCTTGTACAGGGTCTGGTACTGGTTCTCGGCATCGCCGGTCACACTCAGCCCGTTCAGAGTCCCAGGGCACACTGTTACGAGTGGAGGTGAGAGTGGCAGAGGGCCAGGCCCAAGTTTTCAGCCCTGTCCCCCAAGACGACCCGCTTGGCTGCCCTCTCCCAGTAGCATCCAACCAGATCAGAAGGCACCTGCCTCCATCCTCACCCCTAGAGGCAGACACACAGGTCTGGACCGAGAGCCTCAACTTCCTCTCTTCCCACAATCCCCTCACCATCCCCCTGAACAAGAAGGTGCAAAGGTTTCCTCTTCCCACCTGGCCTTCCTCTCCCCGTTTTGGGTATGACTTTGGGTACTAAGGAGTTAATCTAGGAGGCTGTGGGGTTGTTTTCCCTTCCCTAAAAGAAGTTAGAAAAGGACCAACTTGGTTACCCTCCTCTCCTCCTCCCCCGCCACCCCCACCCTGCAATAAATATCTCTTTGGGGCAGCACACAGCCCCTATTGTGTCTACTGAGGGTGGGATGGGGGCAGAGGGTGGGGGCAGTGCCTGGGGCCACAGTCCGGCCCACAATGAGGCGATTCTATCTAGGAGGAGGGGGCTGCCCCACCCTGTCCCCAGTCCTCAGCAGCAACCCCCCCTCCACCCTCAAGCCTTGGGCTCCGACAAGTGACCTCACTAGCAGGGGGCCACTAGCGGTGGTGATGGGGTCAATGTGAGCTTTGTCTTTCAAGCTGGTAGATAAGGAGCTGGTAGCCTATCCTGCACCCCCTTCCTAAATTCTGGCTTCCCTTCCCGCTCCCTTCCCCATCCCAACACACTCCAGCTCCCTCAGCATCACCCTTTCCAGCCCTAGAGTATTTTTCAGCAAATACAGAGAAGCTGGATGGAAAGAGGTGCCACCACCTCCACTCTAAGCCTTCTACCCAATTTCAAGGGGGTAGAAGAGGGGATTCATTACCAAGCCTTCCAACACGGCCATGTTCACTCACACTGGGGAGAGCCTAGACTCATGGGGCATGTCAGTCTTGCGGGTTCACTTTACCCCCACAGGGGCTCCAGGAAATCTTCGACCCTGAAGCTCTACTACCCCTGTCTCTCCCCTGGCTCAGAAAAAGACTGTGGGGAGCAGAGCGGGAGCAGGAGTAGATACCACCTGTTCCAGCCACCCTTCCCTGAGGCGGTGGCAGCCTAGTGGGAGGCAGGAGCGGGAACGGAGGAAGGGAGATTGGTGAGGCCCCAAGCCCTCCTCCAAGATGCACCCTTAGTCTGCCCACTTGACCTTTGAAGGCCTTCTATTCCCTATCACACCTCCTAAAGGGAATGGGATGAGCTAGACCCAGCAGAGGGGTAAAAAGGCCAGGTGCTCCCAGAGGAGCCTGGGAATGCTAGGGTCCTTGGGCTAAAAAGAAAACGACTAGGAAGGTTAGTCATTTCTGGAAAAGCCCCACCCCAACCCCCTTCCTGGCAGGACACCCTCTCTTCCAAGTCAAGGCGCCAACCCTTCTCCCCTGATAAGGGAGGAGCCAAGATTTCCACACAGGGAAGCGGGATGTGTGCGTGTACACACACACACACACACACACACACACACACAAACATGTACACAGCTCCTCTACTGGCCCCAAAATCTCTACTGGTTCTGTCCTTGGGCTTCCTTATCAGGAAGTATTTCAGGTGGCCTCATCCATCCCACCTGCCCATATGTGTCTGTGCAGACTTTGTGTCTGTGCTTGGGAGGCTACAGAGTAAGACGTCCCAGTTCCCTGCCTCCCTGAGGGTAAAGTCCGTATTACACAAACAGAGAGCAAAGGGCTGGGTGGCTGGGCGGGAAGAGAGTATGAACAACACCTCTCAGGAGGAACTGGGCAGCCTGGGGAGGAGGGGAGGGGGAGGGGAAACAGACCATCTCTGCTGTACTCAGGGACCAGGGGCCTTGGGAGGGCCAGTGTCACAGGCCCTCTTTTGGTAGAGAGCACTGGGGTGGGTCAGAGCAAGAATCTCCAGCCCCTCTTCAACCACAGGCCTCCTCTCCAAAGTCCCCCACCCCCATCACAGGCAGGACAAAGGGGCTATAGAAGGACTGAGACAGGGCCGGATGCCCAGAGGCTGCAGGATCCAGATAAAGGGTAAAGAGACCCAACCATGCCTGCCTCCTGTCTCCCTTGGGGAAGGTGGCCAGGGTCTGGGACTCCTGGGTTCCCGGTTGGGTTGAAGATTCCAGGGGTCTGGATGGGACAGTGATAGAGTCCCTCCATTCAGTCTCTCCCACTCCAGTCCCCAGACCCCCACCCTCCACCAGCTGGGAGTGTTCACATCTCAAGATCCCAGGGTCTAAATTTAGGCCCAGCAACTGTGAGGGAAGCACAGGTGTTTCTCCCACTCCCACCCTGGGGAAGGGGCCCTGGCTGTGCCAAACCCCAAGCTGAGGTCTGGGGGGGAGGGGAGGAGAGCAACAGGATTCCTCCCATGCTAGCAACCCCAGCACCCCTCAGGTGTCCACGGTCCCAGAGACACCCCAAAGGGGTGAGTTCAGCTGGCATGGGAGTAGAAGGAGGAATAGTGGAGCAAACTGACTCTTGTCTAGACTCCTAGAGACAACCAGACAATAAACAGAATGGGGGGTGGGGGGAAGCTGTGTCTAAGAAGGAACTCGGAGGACAGGCGCCTCAGAAGATGGGAGAGGAGCCCTGTGGGCCCTGAGAGAGAAACAGCCACTGGAAGTCCTTGCCCCTTCATCTCCTGGCCCAGGGCTTTGTACATAGTAGATGCTTAATAAATACCAGTTGAATTGATCGGGGTCTTGAAAACAGGTTGGTCGAGTCTGGAACCAGCCAACTTTTATTATTTTGAGAGAAAGGAGGCAGGCAGTGTTTTCGTGGCCTCTCAACCTGCTGTCACCTGGACTTGGCCCTGGGGTTAATCTCAGCTCTCCCCAGGGCAGACCCACTCACGGAAGAGGAGGTGCTGCTCTTGTTTTCCAACACAAGAGAACAACAACCTACCCCCCACCACACACACACACCCCTTCCACAGCTCCGCCCTGTCGGCAAAACAACCAAACTGGAGGTGGCGGAGGGCAGGAGGGGGCAGGAGGGGGCAGGAGGATGGGTGCAAACCGAGACCCCCTCTCCCCGCCCGGCTCCCTCCAAGATCTCCACCTCCAATCAGGCCCTCACGTTTACAGAATGGGGGTCCTAGCTCCCCTTCCTGCAGGGTCCCTCAGAAGTGTGAATGTTTGCGCATCAGCCCTATCCCGAGAGACAAATCAGAGGGTCCGCGACGGGCCAGGGAGGAGGTGCCCAGGGGGAGGTGGTGGTGCAGGAATCCCGTCCCCGCCCGGACCACGCCGAGAACCCGATCCTGACGTTCCCCGCCCAGGAGGGGTCCCAGCGGACCGGGGCTCCGCACCCCAGCCTAGCACAGCCCAGGTTCCTGCCCCTGCCCTCCCGGACCCCGCGCGCTCCGCTCGGGATCCCGAGTTCCGAGCCTGCCGGTGCTCCCGCGCCGCTTACCTGCCTGCGAGTTGCCCACCTCGGAGCCCCGGGCCAGGCTGAGGAGGAAGCCCAGCACCTGCAGAGCCCGGTTCGCCCTCATGACTCCAGCGGCGGGTGAGGGGAGCCCAGCCCAATCCGGCCGGGGGAGCCCCCGGACTAGGACATCGAAGCGGAGCCACCTGAGCCGCCAGCGACTTGGTAGCGGCAGCAGAGGAGGTTGCGAATTGCAACCGGAGCCGGAGCCGGAGTCCGGGGCGGGATAGCAGGGGAGGGGTGTAGTCTGCGAGGGAGCGAAGGAGGGAGCGCAGGGGGAGGGGGTGAGTCACGGCCGCGCCCCCTCGGGCGCTAGGCTGGAGTAGCGATTGCTGGAGCCTCGGCGGCCCGCCCGAGCGCGCCCCAAGCTCCAGTGCCGGGCAACTGGGGCCACGCAGATCGCAGATGGGTCTCACCCTAATTTTTCTCCAGGAGCTGGACTAAGGAGAGGCCAAGATTCCAGCCGCCCCCAAATGCCTCCCGAGGAGAAAGGTAATGGGGGTGGGGAGAGCGCTCCAAAGCCCAGCCCCCTGCAAGTTGGCCTCGCCCACCAACCAAATCACTCAACTCCCCTAGCCGGTTGGGTCACTTGGGGGATTTTCTATCTGAATGTAAATGTTTCTCTGCATGTGTGTTTTTGAGTGGGAGGGTGTTTTTGCCGCCCACTCAGGCCACCTCAGTTTCCCCCACACCCCCTCGAAACCCCATAACTCATCCACCCTGCCGAGGAACCCGAGCCCCAGAGGCCGCGTGAAATTGCACTGTCTCCGGCCGCTTCCTCCTCCAGACCCGGCGCCGGCCGGGCCTCTCCCGGGGATTTGGTTGGGGGGCGGGGGTGGCTTCCAGCCTGGGAACAGACCCCGAAGCCCGCCTTTTCACTTCCACCCCGGGAGGGGCTCCCGCACCTGTCGCCGTCCCCTCTGTTGCCCCCCACGGCTGCCTGGAAGAACAGCTGCCTCCCCTTGAACAAGAGTCTGACCGCGCCGTCGGAGCGGTCGCGGTCCTCGCCGCTCTTCGGGGGACCCAGATGGGCACACCGTTCCCACCACAGGCGCTCACACTTTTCCCAGGCCTTCTGTGCCCGGGTGTCGCTGGAAATGAGGTGGAGGGGGACGCGGAAAGGGCACTGCGTCTCCGAAAGTCATGAACCTCGGGCACTTCTACCACCAGCTCCCGGATCCTGTCCAGAGGCGGTCCGGCGCACCGAGAGTGGCAGCCCCCAAGCCAGCCAGACTTCAAATGGATCCAACCGGCACCCCCTGGTGCCCAGCGGGTGGCAGTGAGGCCCCAATCCGCGTTGCATTCCGGATCTTGCCCAGAAAGCCTACTTTTTTCTCCTAGAGTTTCAAGCCCGAAGACTTCAAGAACGGTTGAGCCTTGATTAAGACAAATTCAACCTCTCACCCCGAGTCAAGATTACTGGCTAAAATTCTTTAAACTTGCTCCGTATTGAGATGCGCCCTGGAGGGCCCATTCCTTGGCGGAGGCTACCTTTGCCCTCTGGGCGTTCACCTTGCCCTGACCACTTACATAACAGTCATAATAATAATAGAAACATTAACATATATATATACGGAAACCACGTCGTTTGCAGCCCTTTCCTCCAACTTAGAGAACGTTTCACTTAACATACAAATTAGGTGAATTAGGGGACATCACTCTCCATTTTACAGAGCTGGAAATGTGGGACTATTCTAAGGTCATTCATTTGCCACCTGGTGAGGATGGCTGAGATGATAAGATGATCAGAAGGGGGGAGGCACTCAGGTTTTTGTTTTTGCCTAGAATTAATTTCTTTCTTTCTTTTCTTTCTTTTTGCTTTTTAGGGTTGAACTCACGGCATATGGAGGTTCCCAGGCTAGGGGTTAAATCGGAGCTGTAGCTGCTGGCCTACACCACAGCCACAGCAACACAGGATCCTTAACCCACTGATCAAGGCCAGGGATCGAACCTGCAACCTCATGGTTACTAATTGGATTTGTTTCCGCTGCGCCACAACGGGAATTCCTGCCTAGGATTTCTTAAGTCGCACTGAGACTGGAGCTTCATCTGCTCAGAATCAAACTCCCGATACAACTTGGAATGGATTTACAATATCCTGCTGAGTAGCATTGAGAACTATGTCTAGATACTTATATTGCAACAGAACAAAGGGTGGGGAAAAAATGTAAGTGTAACTTGGTCCCCATGCTGTACAGTGGAAAAATAAATAAATTAAAAAAAATCAAACTCCCACCAGATAACGGGGCTAATACCACTTAAGGGACCTTTCATTTTATTACTCATCCACCTCTACCTGTTGTTCAAAGCTCTGGTTCTGCAGGAGAAAACCCTCCTTAGTTTCCTTGTTTGTAGAGCAGTCATATTTATTTAAAGGTTGTTGTTTGTATTTAATGCAAAAAGGCAGGTAGAATTCCTCATTACTGAATGCTAGTTTTATTTCTTCCTGTTATCACCAACCCCACCCCTTCCCTCAACTAGATTCTCCGGCCTGCTGGCAGGTCCATTCTTCAATACATTATGCTAACATCAGGGATGTAAACACAGAATAAAGCTGACAAATAAGAGGCTGTTTCTGTTGGGTGCTGCCCTGACTCCATAAAAGAAAGAAAGGAGACTTTAGGAGTTCCCTTTGTGGTGCAGCGGAAATGAATCCAACTAGGAACCAGGAGGTTATGGGTTCAATCCCTGGCCTTGCTCAGTGGATTAAGGATCTGGCGTTGCCGTGAGCTGTGGTGTAGGTCGAAGACAAGGCTCGGATCGGGCGGTGCTGTGGCGAAGACCATTGGCTGTAGCTCGGATTGGACCCCTAGCCTGGGAACCTCCATATACCACAGGTGTGGCCCTAGAAAGACAAAAAAAAAAAAAAAAAAAGAAAGGAGACTTTATTTATGAACCTCTCTGCAGTAACCCAGCATTCCTTTATTGTTCCTTACTCTTAGCTGATGACCGTGGTTATTTACTGTGAAAGTAATCAAAAGAAAACATCCTTGGAGTTTGACTCCAAGGTTGATGAATCCAACTAGTATCCACAAGGACTTGGGTTTGATCCCTGGCCTCACTCAGTGGGTTAAGAATCCAGCATTGCCGTGAGCTGTAGTGTGGGTGGCAGATGTGGCTCGGACTGGTATTGCTGTGGCTGTGGCTTAGGCTGGCGGCTACAGCTCCAATTCGACTCCTAGCCTGGGAACCTCGATGTGCCTCAGGTGCAGCCCAAAAAAGACAAAAACAAAAAAACAAAAAACCAAACATCTTTTTCTACCACCTATCTGGCCAATTCACCTCCATCCTCACTTATATACTCTGATTTCAATCACATTACAGCGAATTGTCTTTGCTGCTATTTAAGCCAACTGTCCTCTCCCATTCCCATCCCTCAGCCTCCACCCTCACTCCACCCCCAGTTCTATACCTCAGTCCATTTCTTTTCTTTTTTTTCAAAGTCTGTGAGTCAGTATCTGTTCTGCAAAGAAGTTCATTCTGTCCTTTTTTCAGATTCCACATGTCAGTGATAGCATTTGATGTTGGTGTCTCATTGTCTGATTGACTTCACTTAGCATGATAATTTTTCTTTTCTTTTTTTTTTTTTTGTCTTTTTGCCATTTCTTGAGCCTCTCCTGCGGCATATGGAGGTTCCCAGGATAGGGGGTCAAATTGGAGCTGTAGCTGCTGGCCTACACCACAGCCACAGCCACACAGGATCCGAGGTGTGTCATGTGACCTACACCACCGCTCACGGCAACGCCAGATCCTTAACCCACTGAGCAAGGCCAGGGATCGAACCCGAAACCTCATGGTTCCTAGTCGGATTTGTTAACCACTGAGCCACGACGGGAACTCCTCAATCCATTTCTTGTCTTTTTTCCTGAATTAGCCCCTTCCCCCTATATTATCAGTTTTTCTCCCTACTAGTTCATTCCCACAAACATGTAAGTATGCTGAAATATCTGCCATCTTAAAACAATGAAACAAAACAAATAACCTTTCTTTGATGCCGCCCCCACCCCATGGCCTTCTAGTTTTTTGCTCCTAACTTCTGGAAGGTATTCTACTATGTGGGTCCCTATGCATTATTTGCTCACCACTCCAATGATTGTGCCTCCAGCTTGCTGCTACCACAAGTGATGCGGTAATAAATATCCTTGGACTTACACGTCTCCTTTGGTTCTGTGATAATGTTCGGTGAACACTGAGCTCCACACTCTCTGGAATGCCTCACCACTAGCAGTGCAACTTCTCCATCTCAACCTTCTCCTCAGTACTTGACGTTGGTCAGGTTTCTAGTTTGTCAGTTTGCCATGCATTTAAAATATCTCATTGCATTTCTTTAATGTGTTTGAATATCTTCTCAATTTTTTTCTCACTTTGGTTTGCCTATACATTTTCCTTTGCTAATTCTTCTATTGAGATTCCCCCCCCCTTTTTTTTTTCTTTTGCCTTTTAGGGCCACACCTCACCTGTGGCCTACGGAAGTTCCCAGGCTAGGGGTCGAATTGGAGCTACAGCTGCCTACACCACAGCCACAGTAACCCAAGATCTGAGCTGCATCCGCAACCTGCACTGCATATGGCAACGCTAGATCCTTAAGCCACAGAGCAAGGCCAGGGATCAAACCCGCATCCTCATGGATACCAGTGAGTTCGTAACCCACTGAGCTACAACAGGAACCTCTGAGAGTCCCATTTTTAAAAACGGATTTGGGGAGTTCCTGCTGTGGTTAAGGATCCAGCACTGTCTCTGCAGCTGCCTGGGTTCAATCCCTGGCCTGGCATTGCGCAGTGTGTTAAAGATCCAGTGTTGCTCCAGCTGTGGCATAGATCCCAGCTGCTGCTTGGATTCGATCACTGGCCTGGGAGCTTCCATATGCCAAGGGTGAGACCAAAAAAATAAGTTGCTTTATAGCACTTTATTGTTATATATTTTGGATATTAGTCCTTCGTTGATTTTAGACATTGCAAATATCTCTTTCCAACTTTCATCATTAACTCTGTCAAATAATATTGTTTACTGAACAGAAATCCTTAATTTTGGTAAAACCTAATTAGTCAGTTTCACATCTTATGATTTGTGAACTTGATATATTTCAAGACTTTATTCCCCACGCTTGCAACACATTTACTGAAATGTAATTGAGATATAATTTTTTTTTTGTCTTTTTGTCATTTTAGGGCCGCACCTGTGGCATATGGAGGTTCCCAGGCTAGGGGTCTAATCGGAGCTTCAGCTGCCAGGCTATGCTGCAGCCATAGCAATGCCAGATCTGAGCCAAGTCTGCCACCTACACCACAGCTCATGGCAACGATGGATCTTTATAACCCACTGAGCAAGGCCAGGGATCGAATTCGCAACCTCATGGTTCCTAGTTGGATTCCTTTCTGCTGCACCATGATGCAAACTCCTGTTTGTGGGGTTTTTGTTTGTTGGTTGGTTTGTTTGTTTTTGCATTTTCAGGGCTGCACCTACTGCATATGGAAGTTCCCAGGCAAGGGGTTGAATCAGAGATGCAGCTGCCAACCTATACCACAGCCACACCAATGCCAGATCCGAGCCATGTCTTCGAACCTCACCACAGCTCAAGGCAATGCTGGGTCCTCAACCCACTGATCGAGGCCAGGTATTGAACCCACATCTCATGGAACTAGTTGGGTTCATAATCATTGATCCACAATGAGAACTTCAATTCCACAATGTGATGAGTTTTGATACATGTATATAACCATAACCATAATCAAGATATGGAACATATCCATCACCCAGGAAAATTTCTATATGCCCTTTGGTAATCCATCCTTCCTAGTTCCCATAATCTCTTCCTGCCCACCCCAGCACATATATGTCCAGTTGTTCCAGCACTATTTTTTGATGGCAGTAGATTTTTAATACTAAAAAGTGCTAGTACTACATAGTAAAAATGGGCTTTTTTTGGGGGGGGCCACCCTCAGCATATGGAATTTCCCAGGCAAGGGGTCAAATCGGAGCTGCAGCTGCCAGGCTACACCACAGCCACAGCAATGCAGGATCCAAGCCACGTCTGCAACGTACACCACAGTTCATGGCAACACCGGATCCTTAACCCACTGATTGTGACCAGGGACGGAATCTACATCTTCATGGATCCTAGTTGGGTTCCTTACTGCTGAGCCACAACAGGAACTTCTGGGCTGGTTTTTTTGTTTTTGTTTTTGTTTTTTCTGGCCACATCTGTGGCACGTGAAATCCCTGGGCCAGGGATCAAACTCACATCACAGCAGTGACCCAAGCCACTGCAGTGACAATGCCAGATCCTTAATCTCCAATAATATGTTTTTCGTTCATAGACATTTGGCAACTTTAATAAGTTATCCTTTGGCATACCCTGTGACTCAGCCGGTTAAGGATCCAGCATTGTCACTGCTACAGCTTTGGCTACAGCTGTGGCTCAGATTCAATCCCTGGCCCAGGAACTTCAGCATGCCATGGGTGTGGCCAAAAAAAAAAAAAAGTTATCCTTTAACCTGCCTACACTGTTGGTGGGAATGTAAATAGGTGCAGCCACTATGGAAAAGAGTATGGTGGTTCCTCAAAAAACTGAAAAAAGATACATGCATCCTTATGTTCGTAGTGGCATTATTCACAAAAGCCAAGACATGGAAACAACCTAAATGTCCATCGACATAAATGGATAAAGAAGATATGCTTGGAGTTCCCGTTGTGGCGCAGTGGTTAACGAATCCGACTAGGAACCATGAGGTTGCAGGTTCGGTCCCTGCCCTTGCTCAGTGGGTTGACGATCCGGCGTTGCCGTGAGCTGTGGTGTAGGTTGCAGACGCGGCTCGGATCCTGCGTTGCTGTGGCTCTGGCGTAGGCTGGTGGCTACAGCTCCGATTGGACCCCTAGCCTGGGAACCTCCATATGCCGCGGGAGCGGCCCAAGAAATAGCAAAAAAGACAAAAAAAAAAAGAAGAAGATATGCTGCATATAATACAAGGGACTACTACTTGGCCATTAAAAAAAAAAACCCACGAGATAATGCCATTCGCAGCAACATGGACATAACTAGAGATTATCATACTAAGTGAAGAGTGAAGTATGTCAGAAAGAGGAGGACAAATACCTTATGATATCACTTATATGTGGAATGTAAAATATGACACAAATGAACTTATCTACAGAACAGAAACAGACTCAGATATAGAGAACCAGACTTATGGTTGCCAAAGGGCAGCCGGGGTGGGAGAGGGATGGATTGGGAGTTTGGGATTAGCAGATGCAAACTATTATATATAATCCTAGGTTGGATTTTTTTTTTTTTGGATGCGTCTGTGGCACTGGAAGTTCCAGAGCCAGGAGTCAAACCCATACCACAGTATTGATCCAAGCTGTTGCAGTGAAAATGCCAGATCCCTAATCCACTTCACCACAACAGAACTCCAGACTATTGTATATTAGAATGAATGAACAATAAAGTCTTACTGTATAGCACAAGGAATTATATTCAATATCCTGGGATAAACCACAATGGAGAATATAAAAAAGGATATATATATATATATGAGTGTGTGTGTATATATGTATAACTGAATCACTCTTTTTTTTTTTTTGTCTTTTTGCCTTTTCTAGGGCCACTCCCGAGGCATATGGAGGTTCCCAGGCTAGGGGTCTAATTAGAGCTGTAGCCGCCAGCCTACGCCAGAGCCACAGCAACACGGGATGCAAGCCGCGTCTGCAACCTACTCCACAGCTCAGGCAACGCCGCATCGATCGTTAACCCGCTGAGCGGGGGCAGGGATTGAACCCGCAACCTCATGGTTCCTAGTCGGATTCGTTAACCACTGAGCCACGACGGGAGCTCCCTGAATCACTTCTGTACAGCAGAAATTAACACTGTAAGTCAACTACTGAAATAAAAAGTTATCCTTTTTTTGTAACTTATTTTATTGCATTACAATAATAAAACATAGACTGTGTGATACTGATTTTTTTTTTTTTTTTTTGGCCACCCCCTGGCATGTGGAGTTCCGGGCCAGGGATCAGATCCGAGCTGCAGTTGTGACCTAAGCCAAACCTGTGGCAACAATGGATCCTTAACCCACTGGACTGGGTTGGGGATCAAACCAGCATCCAACACTCTCAAGATGCCACCAATCCCGTTGGGTCATAGCAGGAACTCCAACAATGATTCCTTGTTTTTTTTGGGGGGGGGGTCGTCTTTTTTTTTTTTTTTTTTTAGGGCCGCACCCGAAGTATGTGAAGGTTCCCAGGCTAGAGATCCAGAGCTGTAGCAGCTGGCCTACACCACAGCCACAATAATACCAGATCCAAGCCACATCTGCGACCTACACCACAGTTCATGGCAATGCTGAATTTTTAACCCATTGAGTGAAGCCAGGGATCGAACTTGTGTCCTCATGGATACTAGTCAGATTTGTTTCCTCTGAGCCATGATGGGAACTCCCAAAAATGTTTCTTTAAAATGTAATATTGGAATTCTCACTGTGGCTCAGCAGGTTAAGAATTTGACTAGTATCCATGAGGATTCATGTTTGATCCCTGGCCTCACTTAGTGGGTTAAAGGATATGGTGTTGCCTCAAGCATAGGTCATAGATGCAGCTCAGATCTGGGTATTGCTGTGACTGTGATGTAGGCCCACAGCTGCAGCTCTCATTTGACCCCTAGCCTAGGAACTTTCATATGCTGCAGGTGCAGCCGTAAAAGAGAAAAGAAAAGAAAAATTGTAGTATATGTTTTTTAGATGTGGAATTCTTCATATATAATATATTGAGCTTGTTAATTGAACTATTCAGATCTTCTATACCTCTGCATATTGTTTGTCTGCTTGATTCATCTGTTTCTAAGACAGCTATGTATATAATTCCAGTTCCAGTAGTTGATTTTTTTTTTTGCCATTTCTTGGGCCCCTTCCACGGCATATGGAGGTTCCCAGGCTAGGGGTCTAATCAGAGCTGTAGCCGCCAGTCTACACCAGAGCCACAGCAATGTGGGTTCTGAGCCACGTCCGCAACCTACACCATAGCTCACGGCAACGCCGGATGCTTAACCCACTGAGCAAGGCCAGGGGTCGAACTCGCAACCTCATGGTTCCTAGTCGGATTCATTAACCATTGAGCCACGATGGGAACTCCTGATTATTATTTTTTCCATTAGAGTTGGTTTACAGCCAATAGCTGATTTAATTTTTCTTTCCTGAATTTGTCAGTTGCTATTTTATAGATGTAAAGTGGGGAGAATAATAGTACTTTCTTATAGGATTATAATGAAGAGTAAAAAATTAATACATGTAAAGCCTATAGAGCATGCCTGACAGATAGAAGGTACTCAATAAAGTTAACTATTACAATTTATATATTTTGAGTCTACTTTGCCAAACACATTTATGATGGTTATATTTTCTTGCTTTCTTGTTTATTTTATTGTTACGTAACCCTCTCTCCTTTGTCCCATTTTTTTTTTTTTACCCTTTTTAGAGCTGCACCCACAGGATATGGAGGTTCTCAGGCTAGGGGTTGAATCGGAGCTACAGCTGCCAGCCTATGCCACAGTCACGGCAATGCCAGATCCAAGCCACATCTGCAAATGACGCCACAGCTCATGGCAACACCAGATCCTTAACCCACTGAGTGAGGCCAGAGATCGAACCCGCCACCTCATGGTTCCTTAGTCGGATTCATTTCCGCTGCACCACGACCGGAACTCCTGTCCCATATATATATATATATATTTTTTTTTTTTGCCTTGAATTTTATCACACTAAAATCCAAATTTGCTTTTAGTTAATTTTTGCTTGGTAAAGCTTTTCCCTTGATCACAGAATGAGTTTCCAGGGAAGTCAATTCTAAAGTGAAGATGAGAGTGCAAACAATTTATAAGTGAGTGCTCTTGGGATCAACACTTGCAGAAAAAGAAGGAAACAAGGTTGGACAGGAAGACAAGTTGGACTGCTGACTAGTCACAATGTTTCAACTAATTCTGCAGGGAACTCTGAAAAAAGGTTAATATCTCACCCTCTGGGGAGCAAGCGTCTTACCAAAAGGCATCTGACATATTTGCCACTTCCTGCTCAACCAGTCCTATCTGCATCATGCTATCAATATGCTAGATCAATACAATGAATTTCTGAGAGATGTACAGATGGCCAGGTCTCTTTAGACTATTTTCTGATAGAGGGTGGGAGATTTAACGTAGCCTTGGGGCAAGACTGTAAATGTATATTCTTGCCTTTTCCAAGTGAATATGAACTGTTTCTGTTCTCCTTTCTGATAGGAAAGAATGTGTGTTTGGCAGAGCAGAAGTTACATACCATATACTCCAGGCCCTGTTATTCCTCTAGCAATGATACCACATTTGGCAAGCTGCAATTAGGGCTAGTAGTTGGTTGAGTTTGCAGTAGTTCACTATAATCCTCCAGGGTTGGGTTTTTTTTTTAAGTTCCTGGACAGCACTGAATCCGAGCTGTAGCTGCTGACAATGCTGGATCCTTTAACCCACTGTGCTGGTCCCGGGCTTGAACCCAGGAAGCCCTAGAGACGATGCCGGATCCATAACCTGCTGTGCCACAGAGGTAACTCCAGTATCCGTTTGCTTTTTGCAGGGACCAGACTGGTGAATTAAATGACGATACAGGGAGTTCCCGTCATGGCTTAGAGGTTAATGAATCCAACTAGGAACCATGAGGTGGTGGGTTCAATCCCTGGCCTTGCTCAGTGGGTTAAGGATCTGGTGTTGCCATGAGCTATGGTGTAGGTCACAGACGCGGTATGGCTTCTGTGTTGCTGTGGCTCTGGCATAGGCTGGTGGCTACAGCTCCGATTAGACCCCTAGCCTGGGAACCTCCATATGCTGTGGGAGCTGCCCTAGAAAAGGCAAAAAGACAAAAAAAAAATATATATATATACACACACACACACACACACACATACATATATAGCTGGTTTAGCGTGTTCTGTCAATTTTCTACTGTACAGCATGGTGACCCAGTCACACATACATACATACATTCTTTTTTCTCACATTATCATGTTCCATCACAAGTGACTAGACATAGTTCCCAGCACTACACAGCAGGATCTCATTGCTTATCCATTCTAAAGGCAATAGTTTGCATAGAAGTGATTGAAAATTCTGAAAGTTCCTATATCTATTCAAGAAATTTAATACAAAACCTTTCCCACAGGAAAACTCTAGATCTCAATAGATGTACGAGTGAATCATTCCATTTAAGGAAGCTCTTACAAAGACTTTTCTAGATAAAAGCAAAGAGGAGGAGTTCCCGTCGTGGCGCAGTGGTTAACGAATCCGACTAGGAACCATGAGGTTGCGGGTTCGGTCCCTGCCCTTGCTCAGTGGGTTAACGATCCGGCATTGCCGTGAGCTGTGGTGTAGGTTGCAGACACGGCTCGGATCCCGCGTTGCTGTGGCTCTGGTGTAGGCCGGTGGCTATAGCTCCGATTCAACCCCTAGCCTGGGAACCTCCATATGCCGCGGGAGCGGCCCAAGAAATAGCAACAACAACAACAACAAAAAAGACAAAAGACAAAAAAAAAAAAAAGAGCAAAGAGGAAAAAATTTCCAATTCATTTTATGAGACACTATAACTGAAAAAAAATTACAAAATAGGAAAATTACACTCATTTCTCATTACCTTTGATGCAAAATATTAATTACATAAAATATTAGCAAATAGAATTCATTAATATGCCAAAAGGATAAAACATTGTAGTCAGGATGGGTTTATTTCAGTAATTCCAGTGTGGTTTAATATTGGACAATCAAACAATATAATTTACCACATTAACAGTATAAAGGGAAAAAATCATGGAGTCCTATCCCAAAATTAAAATAAAATTATTTGATTAGATTCAGCACCTATTGATGATTGAAAAAAAGCATATTAACTAACTAGGAACAGATAGGAATTTTTTTTTTTTTTTGGTCTTTTTGGGGCCGCACTCAGAGCACATGGAGGTTCCCAGGCTAGAGCTTGAATCAGAGCTGTAGCCTTTGGCCTACACCACAGCTCACGGCAACTCCAGATCCTTAACCCACTGAGTGAGGCCAGGGATCAAACCTGCGTCCTCATGGATACTAGTCAGATTCATTTCGCTGAGCCATGATGAAAACTCCAATAGGAACTTTAAAAAATTTGATAGAGGGTATCCACCAAAATCCTATAGCAAATATTATACCTAATGGTAAGTTTTTTGGGGAGTATAATACTATTTTATTAACACTTAAAATTTCACTCACAATGCTGGCCACACCTTATGCTCAGATTCTTGAAATAAAGACAGAGATTTAAGGGTGCAACGTGAACATAGCATAACATACTAACCAAATCTAAGGGGTTGTATAACTATACCTTTGTACACAAGTATAGAGACAGGCCCTGCACTGGGAAAAAAAAACTCAGGACTGAACAGAGGTCTTCCTAATGGTAAAATATTCAGTTTTCCTGTTACAGAAAATGAAATATTGATACATGCTATTATGCAAATAAACCTTGAAAATATTACTGTAAGTGAAAGAAAGCCAGGCATGAAAAATCCCACAAAGGTTTTTTTTTGGTTTTTGTCTTTTTTAGGGCCACACCTGAAGCATGTGGAGGTTCCCAGGCTAGGGGTTGAATCGGAGCTGTTGCTGCCAGCCTATGCCACAGCCACAGCAATGCCAGATCTGAGCTGCGTCTGCGACCTACACCACAGCTCATGGCAATGCCGGATCCTTAACCCACTGAGCGAGGCCAGGGATCGAACCCGCCACCTCATGGTTCCTTAGTCGGATTCATTTCCACTGCACGACGGGAACTCCCTCATATTGTTTGATTTCTCCTCCACACACCTTTTTTTTCCTCTTTCAGTCATACAAATGGCTGTGACCTATGCCAGAGCTGCAACAATGCTGGATCCTTAACCTACCTCGCCGGGCCTGGGACAAGCCAGATCATTAACCCACGGTGCCACAGCAGGAATTCCTGTTTGATCCTATTTATATAAATTATCCAGAATAGGAAAATGCATAAAAACAGAAGGACTGGGGTTGCCAGGGAGAGGGATAGGAGGGTACAGGGAGTAACTGCCTAATGGATATGGCATTTGATTTGAGGGTGATTAAAATGTTTTAGAGGTGGTGGTTGCACAGCACTATTAATACACTGAATGACTGATCATTGATTTTTTTCTTGTGAATTTCTTTTCCTGGCTTTTTAAAACTTTTTAAAAATTTTATTTATTTATCTATTTAGTCTTTTAGGGCCACACCAGCGGGATATGGGAGTTCCCAGGCTAGGGGTCAGATTGGAGCTGTAGCCACCTGCCTATGCCACAGCCACTCCAGAACCTTAACCCACTGAACGAAGCCAGGGATTGAACCCATAGCCTCATGGATACTAGTCAGGTTTGTTATTGCTGAGCCACAACAGAACTCCCTGATTTTTGTATTGGGGTAATGTTGGCCCCATAGAATGAGTTAGGCATTTCTTCTCTCTCCTATTCCTTCCTTCTCTTCTTAAGAGTTTGAGAAGGACTGATAACAGCTTTTTTTTTTTTCTTTTTGACTGTGCCTATGGCATACAGAAGTTCCTGAGCCAGGGACAGAACCCAAGCCACAGCAGTGACAACACCAGATCCTTAACTGCTAGGCCACTAGACGGGAACGCCTTGTGTCAGTTTTTTAAATGTTTGGTAGATTTCAGAGTTCCCATAGTGGTCAAGGAATCTGACTAACATCCATGAGGACGTGGGTTTGATCCCTGGCCTTGCTCAGTGGATTAAGGATCCGATGTTGCCGTGAGCTGTGGTGCAGGTTGCAGAAGCGGCTCAGATCTGACGTCACTGTGGCTGTGGTGTAGCCTAGTGGCTACAGCTCTGATTCAACCCCTAGCCTGGGAAACCTCCATATGCTGCGGGTGTGGCCCTAAAAAGGCAATTAAAAAAAAAAAAAAAAAAAAAAGAACTGGCCAGGGGAAATTCCTGTTGTGGCTCAGCAGTAATAAGCCCAACCAGTATCCATGAGGAAGTGGGTTGCTCCCTGGCCTCCCTCAGCGTGTCAAGGATCTGGCGTTGCTATGAGCTGGGGCATAGGCCAGCAGCTGCAGCTCTGATTCAACCCCTAACCTGGGAGCTCCCTAGAGTGTGGCCCTAAAAAGCAAAAACAAAACAAAACAAAACGGCCAGGAATTTGATCACATATGGAGGCTCTTAATTTTTTTTTTTTGTCTTTTTGTCTTTTTAGGGCCGCACCCACGGCAAATGGAGGTTCCCAGGCTAGGGATATAATCGGAGCTATAGCCACCAGCCTACGCCAGAGCCACATCAATGTAGGATCCAAGCCAACTCTGCGACCTACACCACAGTTCTCGGCAACACCAGACCCTTAACCCACTGAGTGAGGCCAGGGATCAAACCCGCAGCCCCATGGTTCCTAGTTGGATTCGTTTCCACTGGGCCACCACGGGAACTTCCTTGTTTGTTTGTTTCTTTTGATGACTTTAACAAGACAAATTTTTCTCAAGTGATGGGAATTCAACCTGATTTATGGTGGATTGAAGAGAGAACTGGAGAAACTATCAAAGATTACCAAATTTCTATGAGAAGAATTGAAGAGCCAACCTGAATAGAATCCCAAGGTAACCATCCCTGTGTCATTAAGGTAATAACCACCATGGATTGGAGCACATTAAACAGAATTAAATCCATGAGTTCATAATGTTCCTTCAAGAAATATAAATTAGTCATCATTGGAAGATAATAGGGAACAAACCCATTATTTCGAAAACACTTGATAAAGTTTCAAACATTTATTTTGCCTTTGCTTTTTTTTTTTTGTCTTTTTAGGGCCACACCCATGGCATTATGGAGGTTCCCAGGCTAGGGGTCCAATCAGAGCTACAGCTGCTGGCCTATGCCAAGGCCACAGCAACGCCGGATCCAAGCCATATCTGCGACCTACACCATAGCTCATGGAAATGCTGGGTCCTCAACCCACTGAGCGAGGCCAGGGATTGAACCCGCAACCCCATGGTTCCTAGTCGGATTCATTAACCACTGAGCCACAATGGGAACTCCTTTATTTTATTTAATTTATTTTATTTTATTTATTTATTTATTTATTTATTTTGGTCTTTTTTGCTATTTCTTGGGCCGCTCCCCCAGCATATGGAAATTCCCAGGCTAGGGGTCGCATCGGAGCTGTAGCCACCGGCCTACGCCAGAGCCACAGCAACGCGGGATCCGAGCCGAATCTGCAACCTACACCACAGCTCACGGCAACGCCGGATCGTTAACCCACTGAGCAAGGGCAGGGACCGAACCCGCAACCTCATGGTTCCTAGTCGGATTCGTTAACCACTGCGCCACGACGGGAACTCCTATTTTATTTTTTATTTTTTTATTTTTTTATTCTGCCTTTCGTATATGAACCATGCATCAGAGTAACCCACTGAGGGGAGTTTTCTCATGATAAGAATATGCCAGGTCCCCTCTCTTCCCACCTGCTGCCAGTCAAAGCTGACCAGGGCCTGGAGAGAGCTCCTGCCTGCCAGCCTGTGCCTGTGCTCCAAGGGCCTCACCCATACCTCCAGGAGGGCACTTTTTTACTCCAGCCACCTGGAGTAGCTCCAAGTGCCCCACCTGCTGTTCTGACAAGTGCCTTGGGCTTCTCCCTGGCCTGAAGGAGCTGGGCATCCAGGTGGGGGTAGGGTGGGTGAGGGGTGGCGTTCTGCAGTCACTTGGGGTTCCCTGCCAAGTGAATGAGGCTGCGGGGCCTTCCCTGAGGTTCCTCTCCTCCTCACTCAGGTTCTTTTGCCCTGAGTCCCCTGCTTGCCCTGGGAGTGGGCAGCCCCCTGCTCACTGCTGTACAGTCTGCTCCCTCTTGGGTGTGGGGTCACAACCCCATGTCAGTGCCTCTGGGTCACCTTCCAGACAGCTGAGGGACAGGGCGGGCGCCCACCCCTAGGGGCTGTGGGGCCACACTTCCCTGTCAGTGCTCCCAGTCCCTTAGCTGCAGGGAGAGGGTTGGCACAACCAACACCACCCAGCTCTGTGTAAATATCCCGCCACCACTGGGAGTTGGGGGTGCACCCACAGCCCCCAGACTGTTCTAAATATATTATAAAGCCTTGGGGGAAGACATACAGCACCCTCGATTCCGTTAGACTAATTTTGGAGATGGAATATTTTTCTCATCCATGAAAAAAAAAAAGAATATGCCAACTAATAAAGGAAGGCAGGATAAGAATAATTAGAATATCACCATTTTGCAACTCCTAATGGATGTATGGATTTAAGCTTCAAGCAATAATAGTTGTAACATCTCAAAAAAGCAATAACCAGATATTATACAGCTCCTGATGGAAGAACAGATCATCATCTAGGGAGTCTTAGAAAAAAATCAAATATGAATCTGATCAGCCTTTCAATCCAATACCAATTTACAGCAAATTCATAGGACAAGGAAAGATACCACCCAGTCAGCAAAATCCAGAATGCAGCAAATTTTATAGGACAATAATCTGTTTCTTCAACAAACTGCAAGAGAAGGCTATCCAGAGTTCTCTTTCAGCTCAGTGGGCTAAGGATTCAGTGTTGTCACTCTGGTGGCTCAGGTTGGATCCCCTGCCCCTGAGAACTGCCACACTTCCACATGACTCAAGTGCAGCCAAGAAAGGAAGGAAGGAAGGAAGGAAGGAAGAAAGAAAGAAGGAAAGAAAGAAAGAGAGAGAGAGAGAGAGAGAGAGAGAGAGAGAGAGAGAGAGAGAGAGAGCACTAATCGAGAGACTACGATCGATAATAAAGACATAGAAAGAAAGAATAAAGAAAGAAGAAGAAAGAAAGAAAGAAAAGAAAGAAAGAAAGAAAGAAAGGAAGAAAGGAAGAAAGGAAGAAAGAAAAAGAAAGGGAGAGAGTTCCTGTTGTGGCGCAGCAGAAGCAAATCAGACTATTATCTGTGAGGCTACAGGTGCGATCCCTGGCCTTGCTCAGCGGGTCAGCAATCCAGCATTGCTGTGAGCTGTGGTGTAGTTCACAGATGCAGCTTGGATCTGGTGTGGCTGTGGCTGCGGCTGTGGCCAGCAGCTGTAGCTCTGATTTGACCCCTAGCCTGGGAACTTCCATATGCCACAAGTGCAGCCCTAAAAAACAAAAAACAAAAAAAAAAAACAAAAAAAAGGGAAAAGAAAAAAGAAATAAAGAAAGATACTGCAGAAGATTAATGGATGATTGTCAATTTCCCCTGCATACCCTCAGGATAGGGAATGCTTCAGTCACTGTAGGGTTGGACCACTATGAGAGTTGGAAACGTTTTTTACTCTAAAAACACACTAAATTCCTTTTTAAAAAGTCAAAACTCTGGAGTTCCCATCATGGGTCAGCGGAAAACGAATCTGACTAGCAGCCACGCTCAGTGGGTTAAGGATCCCACCGTGAGCTGTGGTGTAGGTTGCAGACTTGGCTCGGATCTGGCGTTGCTGTGGCTGTGGTGTAGGCCAGCAACTGCAGCTCTGATTCAGTCTCTAGCCTGGAAACCTCCATATGCTGCTGGTGCAGCCCTAAAACGACAAAAAGAAAAAAATCAAAAATCTGTTTATAGGAGTTTCCTTGGGCACAGCGGGTTAAGGATCTGGCATTGTCACTGAAGAAGCTTGTGTTGTTTCTGTGGCAACCGGTTCCATCCCTGGCTGGGGAACTTCTACAATGCCATGGCCAGGGCCAAAAAAAAATCCGTTTTTATATGTTTAAAGTACATCTTTTTTTTTTTGGCTTTTTGCCTTTTCTAGGGCTGCACCTGCAGCATATGGAGGTTCCCAGGCTAGGGGTCCAATCGGAGCTGTAGCCACCGGCCTACTCCACAGCCACAGAAACTCGGGATCCAAGCCGAGTCTGTGACCTACAGCACAGCTCATGGCAACGCCAGATCCTTAACCCACTGAGTAAGGCCAGGGATCGAACCCGAAACCTCATGGTTCCTAGTCGGATTCGTTAACCACTGCGCCAGGACAGGAACTCCTCCTGTTTAAAGTACATCTTAAAGGACACATAAGAAAACTGCCTGTAAGAAGGGGAACTGAATATAAGACATCACTGCATATCCTTTTGTACTTTTCGTTTTGTTCACGTGTTATGTAGCCAAAAAGTGGAATAATTGGAAAGGAAGGAAGGAGGGAAGAAGGAAAGAAGAAAGGGAGGAAGGAAGGAAAGTTTTCAGATCATTTATGTTTCTCTGTAATTTCTACCAGTGGTCCTCATTCTACCCTCTTGTTAATTCCTCTTCTATGTAACAGCCCTTCAGATGTTTGAAGATGTCTCTCTTTTCCTTTTTTTTAAATTAAAAATTAAAAAAAAACCCTTTTTTTGACTTTTTTAGGACTGAGCCTTACTGCCAGATCCCTAACCCACTGAGTGAGGCCAGGGCTTGAACCTGCATCTTCTTGGATGCTAGTTGGGTTCGTAATCTGCTGAGCCACAACAGGAACTCAGTCTCTTTTCCTCTTTAGCTTTCTTTTCTCCAACCAATGGTCTCTAAGTCCTCCCATGGTTCTTCTAGAGACTGGCTTAACAGCCTTTTCTCTACGGCCCCTGTCTCTCTTGGCTGTACATGGTCCCATTTGTCAACGTGTGTAGCCTGAAACTGAATATCAGATTACAAGTGGGGCTAACACTTAGCACATCCTGAATGCTCTGTCTATTAATGGAACCACAGACTAAATTAAATGACCCAGCAATTCCATTGCTGGTTCTATACCCAAGAGAAATGAAAACATATGTCCCCGCCAAAACGTGTTCACAAATGTTTATTACATCACTATTCATAATAGCCAAAGGATGGTGAAGGAAGCCAGAAGAGGTCACCTCAAAACATGCTTCTTTGACACAAAAATTGTTTTGAGCTGAAGGCAATTAAAAACAGCAAATGCAGGGAGTTCTTTTGTCTTACGGCAGGTTGAGGATCCGGCGTTGTCACTGCAGCGGCTAGGGTTGCGCTGTGGCATGGGTTCAATCTCTGGCCCACGAACTTCCATGCCTTGGACTGGACCAATACAAACAAAAAAACAAAAAACAACCAAACCAAACCAAACCAGTAAACAGAGAAAAATCGAATAAAGCTCTCTCTCTACTCTCCTATTTTTCTGCCTAAAAGCAGATATAAATTCTCCTTTACTGGAGACATTCTAGACTCTTATTAGCTCAGGGACCAGAGAAATTTCCAAACAAAACTCACTCCATTAGTTTCCTCCCATAGTATGCCACTCTTAGAAGCCTAAAACTTTTTGTCCTATCATTTCACCACATATTTATTCTTTTTTTTTTTTTTTTTTGCCACCCTGCAGCACCGGGCCAGAGATCAGATTTGAGGGGTAATTGCTGCAATGCCAGAACTTGTAACCCACTGTGAATCATATCTCAGTGTGAATATTTTATTTTATTTTGTTTCATTTTTTTCCCCCTCTTTTGGCTGCCCCAAGGTCTATGGCCTTCCTAGGCGGGGGATCAGATCTGAGCCACAGTTGTGACCCAGGCCAGAGCTGCGGTGATGCCAGATCCTTAACCAGCCATGCCAGCCAGAATTGAACCCATGGCCCAGCACTCCAGAGTCAGTGCCAATCCTGTTGTGCCACCGCAGGAACGCCTCAATGTGAATTTTATTTTATTATTTTATTATTATTTTTTTAAGGGCCACATCTGGGGCATATGGAGGTTCCCAGGCTAAGGGTCTATTCGGACTTATAGCCGCTGGCCTACACCACAGCCACAGCACTGGCAGATCTGAGCTGCTTCTGTGACCTACACCACAGCTCACGGCAACACTGGATCCTTAAGCCACTGAGCGAGGCCAGGGATCACATCTGCATCCTCATGGATACTACTAGTCAGATTTGTTTCTGCTGAGCCACGATGGAAACTCCACTCAATGTGAATTTTAAAAACAAAATGTTTTTTAAAAAGTAAATTACGGAGTTCCCGTCGTGGCGCAGTGGTTAACGAATCCGACTAGGAGCCATGAGGTTGCAGGTTCGGTCCCTGCCCTTGCTCAGTGGGTTAACGATCCAGCGTTGCCGTGAGCTGTGGTGTAGGTTGCAGACACGGCTCGGATCCCGCGTTGCTGTGGCTCTGGCGTAGGCTGGTGGCTACAGCTCCGATTAGACCCCTAGCCTGGGAACCTCCATATGCCGCGGGAGCAGCCCAAGAAATAGCAACAACAACAACAACAACAACAAGACAAAAAAAAAGAAAAAAGAAAAAAAAGTAAATTACATTTTTGGTCAATTTCATCAGTGTCACTTCATATAGTGTTGTTGTTGCCATGCCTTTCCACAGCAATTTATTTATTTATTTATTTGTCTTTTTGTCTTTTTCCAGGGCTGCACTTGCGGCATATGGAGGTTCCCGGGCTAAGGGTCAAATCAGAGGTGTAGCTGCCAGCCTACACCACAGCTACAGCAGCACAGGATCTGAACCGAGTCTGTCACCTACCACCACAAGGCCGGATCCTTAACCCACTGAGTGAGGCCAGGGATCGAACCTGCATCCTCATGGATACTAATCAGATTCATTTCATTGAGCCTCCCACAATCCATTCTCTTTAAAGCAGTTTGTGATATTTAAAAACAAACACACAAACCAGAAATTTCATCAGACCACTCCCCTTGCTTAAAAATGTTAAAAGGATTTTCATTGCCCTCAAGATAAAGGGCAAACTCCTTAACTGGCTTACAAGAGCTACACTGACCTGGCCAAGTCCTCCATCTTTCTCTCTGTCCCACTTTGTATATCTGCCACAAACTGACTCTTTTCTCTCAACCTCCAAATATGCTGCTTTTTCTGGAAATTTTTTCTTTCAACAAATATTTATTGAGTCCCAATTATACTGCCAGACGCTATTCCTGAGTTTTCATGGCACTTACAGACTAGGGAGAAAAGATAATAGGCAAGTATCACTGCAACATGAAAAAAGAATAAAGCACAAGCAGGGTCCAACACAAGAGTAAGGGGCAGGGGATGTGTGATGGGGTGATGGCAGCCACATCCAGGTTTTGGATTTCTCAAATGCTACCAAAACAAAAATAAAGAAAAAAAAATAGGAGTTCCTGTCGTGGCTCAGTGGTTAACAAACCCAACTAGTGACCATGAGGTTGTGGGATCGATCCCTGGCCTCTCTTAGTGGGTTAAGGATCCGGCATTGCCAGTGAGCTGTGGTGTAGGTCGCAGAGGTGGCTTGGATCCAGCATTGCTGTGGCGGTGGTGTAGGCTGGCAGCTGTAGTTCCGATTCGACTCCTAGTCTGGGAACTTCCATATGCTGCGGGTACGAACCTAAAAGGCAAAAAAAAAAGTATATATATATATATATATATATATGAAAAAACAGAGCAACTAGTTGGCAAAAACAAAAATCCACGGGCAACTTCTACAAAATTAGATGACAAGGTATCCCCACAAACTCCAAAATATAAGCAGTGGGTATGAACACCCAAAGCCACAGGACCAGCTTTGATGGGCATCAATACAAGAGAGAGCAGAGGAAGCAACCATGGTTGTCAGAGAAATAGGAGAACCAGAGAAACTCCAAATAGAAAGCCTGGCAGGCCAATCTGACAAAGGCAGCAGAGTGCAATTGAGAGAAGTTTTGCGCCCTCCAGTGGCGGATGAAGGCAAGGGCCCGTGCACGCCAGTAAGGACTGAAGCATTTGGAGTAACGTCACCTCTTTGAACTCTCCAAATTGACCATCCAGGGCTCCTTTTCCTTTCCCCACACTGAAGAAAAATTGCTGAGAAAATAATCAAAATTGAGCAGAGAGAGTTCCCATAGCTCAGGGGTAATGAACCCGACTAGTATCCATAAGAACTCGGGTTCCATCCCTGGCCTTGCTCAGTGGGGTAAGGATCCGGGATTGCCCTGAGCTGTGGTGTAGTTTGCAGATGCAGTCTGGCTCCCACGTTGCTGTGGCTGTGTATTAGGCTGGCGGCTACAGCTCGGATTCGACCCCTAGCCTGGAAACTTCCATATGCCACAGGTGTGGCCCTAAAAAAAGAAAGAATTCCCTTTGTAGCTGAGCATTTAACAAACACGACTAGGATCCATGAGGATGCAGGTTCAATCCCTGGCCTCACTCAGTGGGTTAAGGATGGGCATTGGCAGTGAGCCGTGGTGTAGGTCACAGACGCAGCTCTGATCCCATGTTGCTGTGGCTGTGGTGTAGGCCAGTAGCTATAGCTCCCACAGCTGTAGCTTTCCCTAGCCTGGGAATTTCCATATGCGGGTACAGCCCTGAAGAGAAAAAACAAAACAAAACAAAACAAAACCACCAAAATTGAGCAGGACAGCAATAATAGAGACAAAGGAAGAGAAGATTTGGAGAAAAGTGGGGTGGGGGTAGAAAGCTAGAAAATCTCAGAGCAAGCCGCTGTCTATCTATCTATGGCATGTGAAAGTTCCTGGGCCAGCGATCAAACTCTCAGACCCTCACCACAGCAGCAACCCGAGTCGCTGCAAGGACAACGCCTGACCTGCTTGCCACAAGGGTTCTCATGTGCTATGCTTTTGAATATTATCCAAAGCAGCAGAAGAGGGAGTTCTGTCACAATGGGAAAACTGTCTGAGCAAGTCCTTCAGAAAAATTAAATTCAGGTGAAAATGAGCAACAGCAAGTTACTATAAGAAAAAAGAGAATCAGGGAGTTTGGGTTGTAGTTCAGCAGGTTAAGAACCCAACATAGTATCCATGATGATGCTGGTTCTATCCCTGGCCTTGATCAGTGGGCTCGGGTCTGGTATAGGCAGCTGTGGTATAGGCAGCTGCAGCTCCAATTAGACCCCCAGCCCGGGAATTTCCACGTGCTGCTGGTGCCATTGCTGCAGCTGCAGCATAGGTCGCAGCTGTGGCTCAGACTCAGTCCCTGGCCTGGGAACTTCCATATGCTGTGGGTGTAGCCATCAAAAAGGGGGGGGAGAGAATGGGGATAGCATTTACAAAAATTTTTAAATCTGTTTTCAGTAATCATAATTGGTGGAGGAGGTATTACTAGCTTATTCTGAGACTCTTTAAGGTGTAATGTGGGGTAAAGCAAACGAGTGATAATGAAACATTTTAATTCTCTATTTCCATGTTCTTAAAAAACATGATTATGATTTTTTTGGTGTATAGAGATTTGTTAAAATTGAACGTTGTTTGATCTTCTATCCCATAAGCATCCATCCAGCTACCTGCCAACTGATAAACTGCATGACTGCTACTCTGCTGCTGTCATTGATGCCCTTGAAATCTTAAAGGTCAGAGAAGGCCAGCTTTGCTTAAAACTCCTTGCTCCATGCCTTGTAGCCAACCTAACTCTTCACACCTTTATATAAAAGGTCTTCCAAATTTGCACTCCTGGTAAGCCATCCACAGACAAAAACGTATGTCTGGTAGCAAAACAAAAAGTTTGTCCAGACGCATCAAAGGCTCAAGTCCATAAACATAAGACACCACACCATAAAACTCCCAGAAGAGATCACAGGAAAAATATTCTCTGACATAAACTGCAGCAATGTTTTCTGAGGTCAGACTCCCAAGGCATTGGAAATAAAACCAAAAATAAACAAATGGGACTTAACTTAGGTTCTAGCTTTTTTTTTTTTTTTTTTTTTTTGCTATTTCTTGGGCCGCTCCTGCAGCATATAGAGGTTCCCAGGCTAGGGGTCTAATCGGAGCTGGAGCCACTGGCCTACGCCAGAGCCACAGCAATGCGGGATCCGAGCCGAGTCTGCGACCTACACCACAGCTCAGGGCGACACCAGATTGTTAACCCACTGAGCAAGGGCAGGGATTGAACCCGCAATCTCCTCATGGTTCCTAGTCGGATTCGTTAACCACTGCGCCATGACGGGAACTCCTAGGTTCTAGCTTCTAACCAAACTTAGAAGCTTTCGCGCAGCAAAGGAAACCATAAACAAAATGAAAAGACAAACCACAGAATGGGAGAAAATAAGAAAATTTTTGCAAACAAAGTGACTGACAAGGGCTTAATTTCCAAAATATACAATCAGCTCATACAACTCAATAACAAAAAAACAAACAACCCAATCGAAAAATGGGCCACCTAAATAGACATTTCTTCGAAGAAGAAATACAGATGGCCAATAGGCACATGAAAAGATGCTCAGCAACACTATTAGAGAAATGCAAATGAAATTATAATGAGGAACCACCTCACACTGGTCAGAATGGCCATCATTAAAAAGTTTACATATAACAAATGCTGGAGAGAGAGTGTGGAGAAAAGGGAACCCTCCCACACTATTGATGGGAGTGTAAGTTGGTGAAGCCACTATGGAAAACAGTATAGAGGTTCATCAGAAAAATAAATATACGGAGTTTCTGTTGTGGCGCAGTGGTTAACAAATCCTACTAGGAACCATGAGGTTTTGGGTTCGATCCCTGGCCTTGCTCAGCAGGTTAAGGATCCGGCGTTGCCGTGAGTTGTGCTGTAGGTCGCGGCCTCGGCTCGGATCCTGAATTGCTGTGGCTCTGGCATAGGCCAGTGGCTCCAGCTCCAATTCGACCCCTAGCCTGGGAACCTCCATATGCCGCAGGAGCGGCCCTAGAAAAGGCAAAAAGACAAATAAATAAATAAATAAATAAAAGAAGAAGAAGAAAAGAAAAATAAACACAGAACTACCATATGATCCAGCAATCCTACTCCTGGGCATATATCCAGACAAAACTCTGTTAAGAGAATGAAAGGATAAGTTAAGGGAGTTCCGTTGTGGCTCAGCAGTAACAAACCCAACTAGTATCCATGAGGATGGGGGTTCCATCCTTGGCCTCGCTCAGTGGGTTAAGGATCCAGCATTGCCACGAGCTGTGGTGTAGGTCGCAGACGAGGCTTGGCTCCTGTATAGCTGTGGCTATGGTGTGGGCCGGTGGCTGCAGCTCTGATTAGACCGCTAGCCTGGAAACTTCCGTATGCCGCAGGTGCAGCCCTAAAAAGCCAAAAAAGAAAGGGTATGCTACAAACTGGAAGAAAATACATGCAAATCACATATTGGATAAATGATATGCATTCGTAATAAAAAACAAGTAACCTATAGTGATCATATTTTTTTGTTTTTATTTTGTTTTGTTTTGTTTTTCATCTTTTTAGGCCTACACCTGCAAATATGGAAGTTCCCAGGCTAGGGGCTGAATCAGAACTGCAGCTGCTGGCCTACACCACAGCCACCACAACATGGGATCCTACCTGCGTCTGCGACCTACACAACAGCTCACGGCAATGCCGGATCCTTAAACCACTGAACAGGGCTAGGGATTGAATACACGGCCTCATGGATCCTAGTGTGGTTCATTACCACTGAGCTACAATGGAAACTCTTTGGTGATCATTTTTTAAAGATTTTTATTTTATTACAGTTGATTTACATGATCATTTTGTGATGTATAGAAATATCAAATCACTATCTTATGCAACAGGAACTAACTTAGTATTTTAGGTCAATTATACTTCAAAAACAAACTTGGAAAAAGATCAGATTTGTGGTTACCAGAGGCAGGGTTGGGGGAAATTGGAGATAGGTGGTCAAAAGGTACAAACTTCCAGTTATTTTTTTGTTTTGTTCTCTGTCTTTTTTTTTTGTCTTTTTGCCTTTTCTAGGGCCATTCCCGCTGTATATGGAGATTCCCAGGCTAGGAGCTGTAGCTGCCAGCCTACACCGCGGCCACAGCAACTTGGGATCTGAGCCTTGTCTGCAACCTACACCACAGCTCATGGCAATGTCAGATCCTTAACCCACTGAGCAAGGCCAGGGATCAAACCTGAAACCTCATGGTTACTAGTCGGATTTGTTAAGCACTGAGCCACGATGGGAACTCTGTTTTTTGTCTTTTTATGGCTCAGATTTTACCCCTAGCCTGGGAACCTCCATATGCTGTGAGTAAGGCCCTAAAAAAAAAAAATTAAGAACAACCCAATAGAAAAATGGGGGGTCCCTTGTGGCACAGTGGGTTAAGGATTTGGCCTTGTCACAGCAGTGAAACAGTTTGCTGCTGTGGTTTGAGTTTAATCCCTGGCCCAGGAGCTTCCACATGGCACAGTTGGGGCAAAAAAATTTAAAAAAAGAAAGAAAAATGGGCAAAAGACCTAGATAGACATTTCTCCAAAGAGGACATACAGATAGATAATAGGCACATAAAAAGATGCTCAACAACACTAATTATTAGAGAAATGCAAATCAAAACTACAATGAGGTACCACCTCACACCAGTCAGAAGAGCCATCATTAAAAAGTCTACAAATAAATGCTAGAGAGAGTGTGGTGAAAAGGGAACCCCTCTATACTGTTGGTAGAAATGTAAGTTGGTAAAGCCACAATGGAAAACAGTATAGATGTTCGTTAGAACTAAATATAGAACTACCATATGATCCAGCAATCCCACTCCTGGGCATATATCCAGACAAAACTCTAATTCAAAAAGATACATGCACCCCTATGTTCATCACAACATTACTCACAACAGCCAAGACATGGAAACAACCTAAATGTTCATAGACAGATGAATGGATAAAGAAGATGTCCTATATATACACACTGGAATACTACTCAGTCATAAAGAAGAGTGAAATCATGCCATTTGGAGCAACATGGACGGAGTTGGAGATTATCATACTAAGTCAGTAAGTCAGAAAGAGAAAAACCAATACCATATGATATCACTTTTATGTGGAATCTAAAATATGACACAAATAAACATATCTATTAAACAGAAATAGACTCACAGACATAGAGAACAGACTTATGGTTGTCAAGGGGGAGGTGGGGTATGGGAGGGATGGACTGGGAGTTTGGGATTAGCAGATGCAAACTATTACATATAGACTGGATTAACAACAAGGTCCTACTGTATAGCCCAGGGAACTGTATTCAATATCCTGAGATAAAGCATAATGGAAAAGAATATGAAAAAGAATATATATATGCACACATAAATATATGTAACTGAGTCTTGATGCCGCACAGCAGAAATTAACACAACATTATATAAATCAAGCATACTTCAATAAAATAAACTTTAAAATATATATATATTTTTTGTCTTTTTGCCTTTTTCTAGGGCCACATCCCATGGCACATGGAGGTTCCCAGGCTAGGGGTTGAATTGGAGCTGTAGCCACCGACCTACGCCAGAGCCACAGCAACTCAGAATCCGAGCTGCGTCTGCGACCTTCACCACAGCTCATGGCAACGCCGGATTGTTAACCCACTGAGCAAGGCCAGGGATCGAACCCGCAACCTCATGGTTCCTAGTCGGATTCGTTAACCACTGTGCCACGACGGGAACTCCGAGGATGAGGTTTTGATCCCTGGCCTCACTCACTGGGTTAAGGATACGGTGTTGCCTTGAGCTGGCGTGTAGGTAGAAGTTATGGCTTGGATTCCACGTTGCTATGGCTGTAGTGTAAGCCAGCAGCTACAGCTCCAATTGGACCCCTAGCCTGGGAACTTCCATATGCCTCAGGTGAGGCCCTAAAAAGCAAAAAAAAAATCAGATTGTACTTTTAATTAATTTTGGGTCATATCTGTGGCATGCAGAAGTTTCTAGGCCAAGGATGGAACCCACGTAGAAGCAGGGACCTTAAGAGTTTCCGTCATGGCTCCGTGGTTAACAAATCCGACTAGGACCCATGAGGATGTGGGTTCGATTGCTGGTCTTGCTCAGTGGGTTAAGGATCCGGTGTTGACGTGAGCTGTGGTGTAGGTTGCAGACATGGCTTAGATCCTGGCATAGGCTGGCAGCTTTAGCTCCGATTAGATCCCTAGCCTGGGAATCTCCTTATGCCATGGGTGTGGCCCTAAAAAAAAGAAAATGTCTCTAGGAGATTTCTTATGGTGCAGCAGGTTAAGGATCTGATGTCACTCCAGCAGCTTGGGTCATTGCTGTGGTTCAATCCCTGGCTCCAGAACTTCCACATGCTGTGGCCAAAAATAAGATAAAATAAAATAAAATAAAATAGAATAAAATAAAATAAATCTCTAAAGTCTTCTCTTCCCATTCTCTCTTTTTAAAATTGGTAATTTTTTTTTTTTTAGGGCCACACCCATGGCATATGAAGTTTCCTAGGCCAGGAGTCCTATTGGAGCTATAGCTTTGGCCTACACCACAGCCCACAGCAATGCCGGATCCTTAACCCACTGAGTGAGGCCAGGGATCAAACCGGCAACCTCATGGTTCCTAGTTGGATTTGTTTCCACTGTGCCATGATGGGAACTCTGAAAATCAGTATCATATTTAACAACGTATGTTAGAGACATTCTGTCATATTCTCTTTTTTGGGGGGGTCATCTGCGGCATGTAGAAATTCCCGGGTTCAGGATCAAACCCGAGTCACAGTAGCAATCAAAGCCACGGCAGTGACAATGCTGGATACTTAACATGCTGTGTCACAAGGGAACTCCTGTCCCATTCTCTTTTCTAAATTAAATTTTTTTTTTTCTTTTTAGGGCCACATCTGTGGCATATGGAAGTTTCCAGGTGTTGGGTTAAAGTGACTCTGGCTCCGATCGTCAGTGTTGGAAAGAAAGACACATGAACCCAGGGAGATCTCGAAAAGGCTCTTCTGCAGAAGGGCGCAAGTGCTCAAAAAGCGCACGCTTGGAGAAGGAAGACTCCTCCTATTTATCCCTAAAGCAGGCGGTATATCTGCCCCCTTCCCATTGGTCAGGTTAGGGCGCACATCATTCTTTTTGGTTGGCTAATTTGAAACAAATTGTTACTGGGAGAAGAGGGAAAGAGGGGGTCGGAGGAGGGTGTCTCAGACAAAGCAGCAGCAAAATGGAGTAACCAAGGCTTGCTTTGATAGAAAAGACCTGTGTTAATTCTCACATAGGCTAAGGTCAAATTAGAGCCACAGCTACTGGCCTACACCAGTAGGCAACTCGGGATCTGAGCCGCATCCGAGTCCAACACCACAGCTCATGGCAATGCTGGATCCCCAACCCACTGAGCGAGGACAGGGATCGAACCTGCATGCTCATGGATCTTGTCAAATTCATTTCTGCTGCACCACAAGGGGAAGGCTTCATTCTCTTTTGAACCCACTCTGATCATGCTTTTACCCCCACTACTCCACTGAAACTGCTTGTCCAGATCACTAATAACTCCATGTTGCTAAAGGCAGTTGTCATTTCTCAATTCTTATTTGACTTATTAACAACAATTGGCATAGCTGATCACCTGCTCCTCATAACATTTTCTTCTCTTGCAGAATATATGTCGTGTGCTACCATGTATTACATATATATGTATTTGCTTGTAGTATATATATTTACTTAGGAAACGAATTATAATTGTGTCTCCTTTTTTGCACTATGTATGCTTTTGCACTTTCTGAATTTTTTACCTTTTGCATTACCACCAATTTGGGGGAGGGGAACCGCAGCCACTTCCCCTACACCTTCTGAATTCACCTTCTTGCTCAAGACGCTCAGTTTCTCAGCCACCCTTATTTTTTCCAATCAGTTTCTTTTTGGCTTCCCTTTTCTCCCAATTGATTGGACTTGTTCATCCACCAGTCAATCCCGACTGAAATAGTACCATGATTTCCATGTTTATATTCTCAAACTATAGGAAACGAATCATTCATATTCTTCTTCTAGTATACTTCCTTAATATTTTTCAAAGTGTAGTCTGGAGCCCAATTGCATCAGAATTGCTTGGGACGCTATTAAAGTGCAAATTCCCAGACCCAGTCCCAGCACTTTCCCCCCCCCCTTTTTTGGTCGCCCTGTGGCATATGGAGTTCCCAAGCCAAGGATCAGATCACGGCCACAGTTGCGACCCACACTGCAGCTGAGGAATCGCTGGATCCTTAACCCACTGTGCCAGGCTGGGAATCAAACCTGCATCCCAGAGTTCTAGAGATGCCACCGATCCCATAATACCATGGCTGGGAAACTCCAATCCCAAGCACTCTGAATCATCTTTCGGGAGGTGCAGTTTAGGACTGCACATTGTATTCAAATGGTAGAGGTGATTCTCCTTCACACAAAGGAAATTATTTCATTAACCTCTGCTTTTTCCACAGGCCAAGCATATTTATTCACCCACAAATGTTGAGCACTTGCTGTATGTCAGGCAATATAACTGACCATTCAGACACTGGCTCTGATCTTGTGAGACATTTCCTAGGGACATTTTTGGGATCACTTTGGAAGGTATCATTTTGGGTGATAAAAATCATTTTGGTGATAAAAATTAGTGATAAGCCCTTTTTTAAACTTAAAAACTATATAGTTTTAAAAAGTGACCTTCTAAATAGATGTTATTGATTTTCCATTAGGAATACTGATTTTTTAAAATAATAAAAATATGTAAAAATGAGTCCATTTAACAAAAATGACTATAAATATGGCAGAAAGACCAAGAGAGATACAAAAATGTCTTTTTTTTTTTGTCTTTTTGTTGTTGTTGCTATTTCTTGGGCCGCTCCCGAGGCATATGGAGGTTCCCAGGCTAGGGGTTGAATCGGAGCTTAGCCACCGGCCTACGCCAGAGTCACAGCAACGCGGGATCCGAGCTGCGTCTGCAACCTACACCACAGCTCACGGCAATGCCGGATCGTTAACCCACTGAGCAAGGGCAGGGACCGAACCCGCAACCTCATGGTTCCTAGTCGGATTCGTTAACCACTGCGCCACGACGGGAACTCCCCAAAATGTCTTAAGTTTGGGAAATACTCACCTAGGACTTCAGATGTAGTTGTGGTGTAAGAAAAAGAATAGCTGGGGGTGAGGGGAGGGGGAACTGGATGAAGGTGGTCAAAAGGTATAAAACTCTAGGGATAAAATAAATAAGTACTAGGGATGTAATGTACATGATAAATATAATTAGCACTTCTGTATGGTATATATGAAAGTTGTTAAGAGTAAATCCTGAGAACTCTCATCACAAAGAAAAAAATGTTTTTCATTTCTTTAATTTTGTTTCTATGAGGAGACATTTACTAAACTTATTGTGGTAATAATGTACCACATTTTATTTATTTATTCCGCAGATGATGGATACTTGGGTTGTTTCTATTTTTTGGCTATTATGAATCATGCTGCTATGAACATTCATGCACATGTTTTTGTGTGGATACATGTATGTTTTAAGTTCTCTAGAGGTGGAATGGGTGGGTCATACGTAACTTTTTTTTTCTTTTCATGTTTGCACCTGTGGCACATGGAAGTTCCTGGGCTAGGGGTTGTATCGGAGCTGCAGCTGTGGCAAAGGCCACAGCCACGGCAATGACAGATCCAAGCCACATCTGTGACCTACGCCAAAGCTTGCAATACCATTAGATCCTTAACCCTCTGAGTGAGGCCAGGAATCCCACCTGCATCCTCACAGAGACAATTCTGGGTCCTTAACCCACTGAGCACACAATAGGAACGCCTGTGTTTAACTTTCTGAGCAATTGCCAGATTGTTTTCCAAAGTGGCTACACCATTTTTTGGTTTTGTTTAGTTTTATTGAAGCATAGTTGATTTATAATTTCTGCTGTACAACAAAGTGATTCAGTTATACGTGTACACACATCCATCCTCTTTCAGATTCTTTTTCCACAAATTTATCAGTGGCTACACCATTTTACATTCCCAGCAGGTGTGTGTAAAGGTTCCAACTTCACATCACCAGCACTTGTTATTATCTTTTAAAAATTACAGCCATCGTAGTGGGTGTGAAGTGGTATCTCACTGTTTACTATCAGACTTTGAATGAAATCCGGGGTCTTTGCCAGGGCCTAGAAGGGCTTAGGAGATCTACACCTGTCTTCTCTAATTTTGTGTACCATCGGTACACAATCCCTTGTCTGCAATTGAAAAACCATAACAGGAGTTCCTGTCATGGAGCAGTGGTTAATGAATCTGACTAGGAACCATGAGGTTGCCAGTTCAATCCCTGGCCTCGCTCAGTGGGTTAAGGATCCAGCGTTGCCATGAGCTGTGGTGTAGGTTGCAGATGCGGCTCGGATCCCACGTTGCTGTGGCTCCAGCTCCGATTCAACCCCTAGCCTGGGAACCTCCATATGCCGCGGGAGCGGCCCAAGAAAAGGCAAAAAGACAAAAAAGAAAAAGATTTTTTTTGAACTTATATGGCAGCAAAACCTGACATGAAACTCAGGTAATTTAAAGTCTCTCTTTTTCCTACTTAACATGACTATTATACTTTGCAGAAATACTGTGTTTGATCCTGGGGTGCTGTTCCAAATCACTTTGAGAGAGTTACGTATTACTCTGTTCTACTGTTCTAAAGTCAAAAAGTAATTCCAATGCAAATAAATTTCCAAGGATTTCAAATAAAGGATTGTAGACCTGAACCACTTTCCCCCAGCTGACTTAAATTTAGCCACTGGCTGCCTTGCTCTTTTTGACATGCCAGCCATATTCAGGGCACTAGCACTTGCTATTCCTTCTGCTGGAAAGCTTTCCTCATTTATCCAAATAGCTTGTCTCTTCACTGTAACTTTTAAAATTTTTTTTTGTTGTTGTTGTTGTTTTGTTTTTTTGCTTTTTCTTTTTACGGTCATATGACACACAGAAGTTCCCAGGCTAGTGGCTGAATGGGAACAGCAGCTGCTGGGAACAGCAGCATGGGATCCAGACATCTGTGACCTATGAACCTTAACCTGCTGAGTGAGGCCAGACATCTAACCCGAATCCTCATGGATACTAATTGGATTCTTAACCTGATGAGCCACAATGAGAACTCCCTTAATAAATAAATATTTATTTATTTGTCTTTTTGCTATTTCTTGGGCTGCTCCCTCGGCACATGGAGGTTCCCAGGCTAGGGGCTGAATTGGAGCTGGAGCTGCCAGCCTACGCCAGAGCCACAGCAACTCGGGACCCGAGCCGCGTCTGCAATCTACACCACAGCTCAAGGCAACGCCGGATCCCCAACCCACTGAGCAAGGCCAGGGATCAAACCCGCAACCTCATGGTTCCTAGTTGGATTCGTTAACCACTGCGCCACGATGGGAACTCCAATATTTAAAAAAATTTTTAATTTTTTGTCTTTTTAGGGCTGTACCCACAGCATAAGGAAGTTCCCAGGCTAGGGGTCAAATCTGAGCTGTAGCTGCTGGCCTATGCCACAACCACAGCAATGTGGGATCCAAGCCTTGTCTGCGACCTACACCACAGCTCACGGTAATGCTGTCAACCCAGTGAGCTAGGCCAGGGATTGAACCCATGTCCTCATGGATACTAGTCAGGTTTGTTAACCGCTGAGCCATGATGGGAATGCCAATACTTTCAAGTCATTAAAAATGTTTTATTATGCCAGGGATCAAACCTGCACCACAGCAGTGACCCAAGTTGCTGCAGTGACTACACCAAGTCCTTAACCCCTAGGCTGCCAGGGAACTCCAAAAAACATTATTGAGGTGTAGTTGACTTACAATGCTGTATTAGTTTCAGGTGTACAGCAGTGATTCGGTCACACGCAGACATTTTTATCTTTTTTTAGGGCCACACCTGTGGCATTTGGAACTTTCCAGACTAGGGGTCAAATCTAAGCTGTAGCTGCTGGCCTACACCACAGCAACAGCTATTCAAGATCTGAGCTTGTCTGTGACCTACACCATAGCTCACAGCAACTGCTGGATCCATATGGATACTAGTTGGGTTTGTTACGTGCTGAGTCACAAAGGGAACTCCCCCACACACATTACATCTATTCTTTTTTCAGAAATCTTTTCCATTATAGGTTATCACAAGGTACTTAGTTCCCTGTGCTACAGTGTAGGTCTTTGTTGGGTATCTATTTTATATATAGCAGTGTGTATGTTAATCCCAACCCCTAATTTTCTAATTAAATGTATGAAACTTTTTCTTTTTACAGCTGCACCTGCAGCATATGGAAGTTCCCACACTAGGGGTCAAACTGGAGCTGCAGCTACAGCCACGGCTGATCCCGAGTTGCATCTGTTACCTACACTGCAGGCAGTGCCAGATCCTTAATCCACTGAAGGAAGCCAGGGATCAAACCTGCATCCTCATGGTCACTATGTCGGGTTCTTCATCTGCTGAGCCACCTTATACTTAAAACTGCAGCCATGGAGTTCCTGTTGTAGTGCTGTGGAAAAGAATCCGACTAGGAACCACGAGATTGCAGGTTTGATCCCTCGCCTCCCTTGGTGGGTTAAGGATCCGGCATTGCCACGAGCTGTGGTGTAGGTGACAGATGTGGCTCGGATCCTGGATTGCTGTGGCTGTGGTGTAGGCCGGCAGCTGAGGCTCCAATTCAACCCCTAGCCTGGGTACCTCCATATGCTGTGGATGTGGCCCTAAAAAGCAAAAAATGAAACTGAAGCCTCAGTGCCCCTGCTGTGGTGTAGTGGCTTAAGGATCTGGCATTACTGCAGCTGTGGCTGGATTCAACTCCTGGTCTGGAAACTTCTATATGCTGCAGGTGATGCCAAACCCTTCCCCTCAAAAAACCTCCAAACTGCAGCCCTTCCTAACATTTCTCCCCCACTAACATATAATACTGTGAGCTGTGGTGTAGGCCGGCAGCCAACAGCTCTGATAGACCCCTAGCCTGGGACCCTCCATATGCCTCAGGTGCAGCCCTAGAAAAGACAAAAAAAAAAAAAAAAAAAGAGGAGTTCCCGTCATGGCGTCATGGTTAACGAATCCGTCTAGGAACCATGAGTTTGAGGGTTCGATCCCTGCCCTTGCTCAGTGGGTTAAGGACCCGGCATTGCTGTGAGCTGTGGTGTAAGTTGCAGACACGGCTCGGATCCTGCGTTGCTGTGGCTCTGGCTGGCGTAGGCTGGTGGCTACAGCTCTGATTTGACCGCTAGCCTGGGAACCTCCATATGCTGAGGGAGCGGTCCTAGAAAAGGCAAAAAGACAAAAAGACAAAAAAAAAAAATCTGGCACATAGCAAGTACTCAATAGTCTTTTCCACCGCATGCAGTTCTGGAGCCAGAGATCAAACTTGAACCACTGCAGTGACACTGCTAGATCCTTAACCTGCTGTGCCACTGGGAAGCTGAATAGTTTTGAATAAATGATCACTCCACATCACCTAAACCACATCTAATACTGTCCTAAAAATTAGAAAACTGAAGACAGAGGTTAGGCAAGTCACCCAAGATTATATATTCAGTTCAAAGTGAGATTTACACTCTTAGGTTCACCTCAATGTTTTTTGTTTTTTTTTTTAATCACATCTATAGTTGTATAACGATCATTGAAATCCAATTTCACAGGATTTCCATCCCACAACCCAAGCACATTCCCCCACCCCAAAACTGTCTCCTCTGGAGACCATAAGCTTTTCAATGTCTGTGAGTCAGCATCTGCTCTGCAAAGTTCAGTGTCCACACCCCCCAAACTCCATATGTCAGTGAAAGCATCTGATGTTGGCGTCTCATCGACATGGAGTGGATCAGGAAGATGTGGTACATATACACAATGGAATGTTACTCAGCAATTAAAAGGAACAAAATCACCTCAATGTTATTTTGGCCTTGTCTGCAGCACATTTAAGTCCCCAGGGCAGGGAACAAACCTGCACCACATCAGCAACCCGAACCACAGCAGTGCCAGATCCTTAACCTGCTGAGTTGGTAGGGAACTCCACAGACATGTTTTAATAGGGGACTTGTAGTCAGAAATAAAGTGCCAAGTACATACATAATTTCTATTTACTGAACAAGTAATTGAATATAGATTCCAGCCCATTTTTTCATCTACTCCAGTCTCTTCTGACAAGCTAGTTAGTGCATATGAAAGCAACACTATATCTGATAGTTACTGAAGGAACACACTAAATGTGTAAACCTAAAAGTAGTATGATAATGAGTAGCTTTTTCCTTGTATGGAGAGGTAGCCAAAGAAAAATAAAAAATTTAGGAATTCAGTTTGAAGGAAAATGTGGTCCAGGACTCTTAATAAATTCTAGTTACCACGGGGAATTGACTTGAAATCCAATAACCTCGCAGGTGAACATGGATCAATAGGTGGAAGAGTCCAGAGGCTTCTAACTGGTTTAAACACTCCTCACGCATCAAGCCTAGAAAATATATCAAGTCTAGAGAATATATTAGGGAGGTGCTGAGACAGCAATTATCTCCCCCCTACCCAATACTCCATTAAAACAAGCTGGGGGTGGGAGGGAGGCAAAGGCTCAAAGGTCTACAGTCTTGTGACCAACTACTAGAACCTCAGTCCACACTTAAGCAAAGCAAGCTGTTGATCTTGTGGTCCAAATATACTGAGACCTCAAACTAAACTGCAGGCCACGTCTGACTACATATATGGCTTTCTTTTCTGTGATAAGTGATGGATTCCTACCTAGGCGGACACTGGATATCCTGGTTGCCCACCAGACCTGACTTACACCTGGTGGTAGACTGGGGCTATTTTAGAGCCTGAAGCACATGGAAAGCCCTCTTTGGCTGGGATCACTGCTGAGACATGGGTTTAAGCCCTGGCCTGCAGTGGGTTAAAGATATAGTGTTGCCGGAGCTATCGCCAAAAGAGAAAAAAAAACGCATGAATCAAATTTTAAATTCATGGGAGAACACATGAATTTACATCTCAGTTAAGGCCTATCCTGAAAAAAGGATAAGCTGTGTCTATAAATATCAAGGGAACTCTCACAGTAATTACACAGTCCTGGACTTACCTGAATCTGGTTTTACTGCGCAAGGTAGGATTTGGAACCATGAGGTTTGGTAGCATTTTCACTTTGCATCTGATTTTCTACTATCCAGTATTTTATTCCTGGTGTAAAGGGATCATTACAGAGGAATGAAAGAGCTGACATCATAGGTCTCTCCAAAGGATAGACTGTCCTGCCTACACTCAGTGTTCTAACAAATTCAGGACTTGCCACAGCTGTTCCAGCACATATGTTGGTACACAGACCGTAGGCAAGTTGAGCTCAACAGTTTCCAACTGGGATTTCATAAAAGGTTCCCCAATTAAAAGGACTACCCCATGAGCTGAAATACTCCACCCCTTCTTTGCTATCATATTCCTTTGAATATAGACACATGCGAAAACATGTTCCCCGACAAATGTGTATTTCAATCCATTCCCCCCAAAATTTTTCATACATACAGTTGCTCCTCAAACAAGGTATGGGTTAGGGGGCACTACCTAGTCAAAAATTCCTATGGGAGTTTCTGTCTTGGCTCAGGATCCACAAGGATGTGGGTTTGATCCCTGGCCTCAATCAGTGGGTCAGGGATCCAGCACTGCTATGAGCTATGGTGTAGGTCAGATTTGGTCTGGATCCTGTGTTTCTGTGGCTGTGGCGTAGGCCGGTAGCTGCAGCTCCAATGTGACCCCTAGCCTGGGAACTTCCATGTGCCATGGGTTTGGCCCTTAACAAACAAAAAAAATCCTTATGTAACTAACTTTAGAGTTGGCCGTTTACATCCCTGCTTTCACATCTGACAGTTCAACTAACTGTTGAAAACCATAACAATGCCACTGTTAAACCCACGCTGTTCAAGGGTCAACTGCATATCCTTAGCTGGCGACTTTCTAATTTCTGAATTCTGGGATAAATGAACCATTGCTGTAAAGATCACATTAGGTACAGCCCTTCCTCACATTGTGGGGGAAATATCTTCTTGTGGGACCCCCCCCCACCAAGTTTCTAGAATACCTGGTGTCCTGGGCTTTTTTACTTGATAGAGAAAATCACTGCAGAAAGATGCAGGTTGGGTGAGAACTGGCTAACCAGCAAACCAATTCAAGGCAAATAGGTGAATTAACGAAGTTAAGGATCTAGAATCAGATCCCATGAAGCTATTCAGGCCATAAACTTCCATTAAAGCCTTGTGTCCCCCACTAGAGATACTCACACCTAGACCAGCCTAAATTGCTTCCTGATGAGTTCCTCACAAAACTCCTTATCCTGTTCTTAGAGCACCAGTTTACTCCAACATGCCAGGTTGAATTAACCTAATACAGATGCTTTAACTCCTCTCCCCCATAGCTATGCAAATTGGGGAGGTCAAAGACAGAAATGTAAGAGAAACACAGGAGTTGAGGTTTAACTTACATAACCACCCGGCCTCCATGAAAAAGACTATGTGACACTCCAGAGTTCAATACGTGGTGAAGTTACAGTTCCTATAACATACACAACCCCCATTATATCTGGCAACACACACTCAACATGCCACATTAAGTACAGTCTCCATTTTATTGTCTTTTTAAAGGCTAGAATTTCTTCAGTCTCTAAAAACTCAGTTCCTTACATGGGCTTTGGTGGAGGTCTTGGGGCAGCACCCTGAAAGACAAAAAAAATGGAACAGTAAATTAAAGAGTCTCCCTTAAAGAACTAGACTACTGCCCTCCTACCACTAACAATGTATCTGGGCCATAAATGCATGGAAAACCAACACACATCAAAGATCACGCTACTCAATCTGAACCAGATTCTAACCACTTTTGATATTCCTTGAGTCGTCGTATGTGTCTTTCCCCCATCACCCCTCTGGCTCCCACACCTTTTACATACTCACCGCAGGTCTAAATCGGGGTGGAGGTGTTCTATCCTTCCGGGCTTCACGAGAACGATTCCTGACTACCTTGCTGTGAATGGCACAACTCACGCAATAATGTAGTTTCACATACAGCTTGGGAAGCACATAGGCTAAGAGACAGAAAATTTAGAGGTATGATATCATGTATTGTACACCCACCTCACGCAGTTCTTTCTTGTTCATTCTATCAGGCAAAAATAAACATACCCAGGAGTTCCCTGGTGGCCCCCCAGGTTAGGGACCTGGAATTGTCACTGCTATGGTGCAGGTTCAACCCCTGGCCTGGGAAGTTCTCAAGTTCAGTCATTTGGGGGGGGGGAAGGGGAGAAAACAGGAGTTCCCGTAGTGGCGCAATGGTTAACAAATCCGACTAGGAACCATGAGGTTGCGGGTTCAATCCCTGCCCCCGCTCAGCGGGTTAAGGATCCATCCGGCGTTGCCTGAGCTGTGGAGTAGGTTGCAGACGCGGCTTGCGTCCCGTGTTGCTGTGGCTCTGGCGTAGGCTGGCAGCTACAGCTCCGATTCGACCCCTAGCCTCCATACACCGCAGGAGCGGCCCAAGAAATGGCAAAAAAACAAAAAAGTAAACAAACTCATTTAGGCATATCTACAAGATTTCACTCCAAAGAGCTACTATTCACTTTCTGGCACCTAAAAACATAGTTTCACGAATAAACACCCCCTTACTAACCCATCCTGTCATCATGGGAATCAAATTCACAGCACAGATGTTATACCACCAAGAATCTAGTTCCTTCAACAATCACATCAGCCCTAACACCGTCCAGGGCCCCCTCCTAAGAAAGCTCACTGTCTCTAAAAAGAAAAACGATCAAAACAACATCATATTGCTCCAAAGATCACCCTCGTGAACCAAAGTAGACATACTTCCTTCCTTAAATGACTCAGTGAGCACTACCACAAAAAGGCTCCCTCCCCAGACACAGCTCAAAGTGGCAAACGCAGCAAAGATTTAATTCTCTTCTACCGACAACCTTAAAAACACAAGGAAATTGCTCGGACACTTCTACGACAGAGCCTGTGCATCGCACGAGTTGGCGGGGAGAGGTGGTTTTAGATCTTAAAGTATGTATGTACAGCTTTTGGCCGCATGTGGAAGCTCCTGGGCCAGGGATCGAATACGCGCCGCAAGGAAATTAACACTTCTTAAATATTAAGATACCGATTAGCCCCGGGAGCTCACTCACCATCGAAAACGCTCGCTTCGGAAATGTCCCTGACCGCCGCGGCCTCTACAATGTTCCGAATAACGAACTTCTTAATGGCCTTATCCTTGGGCACGCATCGGGCACAGTTGGTGCAGCGAATAGGCTGCACGTGGCCGCGGCCCTTTTTGGCACGGCCATTATTCCGTCTTTTCTTGGTCTGCATCAGAATGAAAACACCATTAAGAAGGGCTCGCAACTTACCCAGCCTTAGCCCCCTTCCGGCCACATTTCCCGCCGGCAACCACCAGAAGAGCCACTCAGATCTCCAGGCCCTCAGCAAACCCCCCCAAGCCTGGAACAAACATATACTCTTTCCATTCCTCCACCGTAGTACAGGTTTTAAAACCTCCACAATCTCAGATCTGGCTCACTCTCAGCCTTCACCCGGCCCCAATCGTTCACCACGCGCCATAACTCACCATTTTGGAAGCGAAGACGCGAGAGAGGAAGTGGCCACCGGCTCGGCTCTCTTATATAGTGCGAGATCCCTCCGCTCACGCCGAGGGATTCCTCTTAGACGGCTCCTGGACGCACGCCAAGGACGGCAATCACCTTTATTCAAACGTTATTTATTGTTCAGCGTTTCTGCTGAAGTCTATGGTAGAAAGGTGTTTCTCGAGTTTATTTTTCCGTGGCACAAAGTGACCAAGGGACTATTTAACCTGCTGGCGGAAGAAAATTACGGTTATATATTTCCCAGCAACCTTTGCTACACCTTACCCCGGACGTAATTCTGGGCATTTATCTGTATTTTGCGACGCAAGACGGGGAAGTTGCCTGGCGCAAGACCGCCTGTCACACTGCCTATTAGAGGTCGGAGGGGAAGAGATGCATGGTGGGAGTTGTAGTGCGGAGTTGGCAGTCCCCAGGCCCCAAGCCCTTAAACGGAAGGCGACATCACGCCACCGGCCACCGGGGGACGCTCTCTGCCCGTTTCTTTGGTGCATGACAGAAAAGGAAGATGTTGGGGGCGGGAGGCTGGGGGAAGAATAAAACATGCTATTAGTTCCTCCTTCTAATACTGAGAAAACCCAACAGGGAGGAGTCATGGACAAGTGCATCGGTGCTAGGGCTATTTCTCATTGCAAACATAGTGTCAGGCACTGTAGTAAGCACTGTATAAATATTAACTCAGTTAACCCTCAACAAGTCTACAAGGAAGCTTCTAATATTATCCTTACATTACATGGGAATTCCCTAGAGGTTCAGGGATCCCGCGACAGATTGAAAAACTGAGGAGTAGAGAGGTTAAAACTGAGGTTGCCCAAAGTTAACAGGGAGCTAGTAAGAGGTTTCTTGGCTCCACTGTACTATGCTTTCTCTTACCTAAGAAACAAATAAGTGGATGGAGGTATAAGTTGGACTGGTGACCTAAACGATTTGACTTACACTCCTAGTAAAAATATATTTTACTTTGGTACTCAATACATACACAAATACAAATACACACACACACACACAAAACTGAAACAAAAATTTCATGAAACAAAGCCCTTATGACATAAGGTGCGCTGGTATTTTCTATTTTATTTATTTATTTATTTATTTTGCTATTTCTTTGGGTCGCTTCTGCGGCATACGGAGGTTCCCAGGCTAGGGGTCGAATCGGAGCTGTAGCCGCCGGCCTATACCAGAGCCACAGCAACGCAGGATCCGAGCCGCGTCTGCAACCTACACCACAGCTCCCGGCAACGCCGGATCGTTAACCCACTGAGCAAGGGCAGGGACCGAACCCGCAACCTCATGGTTCCTAGTCGGGTTCGTTAACCACTGCGCCACGACGGGAACTCCCTCTATTTTATTTTAATAAGTGTTCATCAATTCCCATTAAGGTGATTTCACCACTCATTGATGAATCTGGCCTCCTATTGAAATGTACCTTGTTATTTGTTATGTTTAAGTTCCATTTACCTCTTTTTTTTTTTCTTTCTTTTTTTTTCTTTTTAGGGCTGCACCCAAGGCATATGGAAGTTCCCAGGATGGGGTTGAATCAGAGCTGCAGCTACTGGTCTACACCACAGCCACAGCAACGCAAGATCCAAGACTCCTCTGCAACCTACACTGCAGCTCATGGCAATACTGGATCATTAAACCCACTGACGAGGACCAGGGATGGAACCTGCATCCTCATGGTTACTAGTCGGATTCTTAACCCGCTGAGCCGCAATGGGAACTCCTCCATTTACATCTGAAGAGCCTTCAGAAACTCTTAAGCTTGAGCAGGAATCGCTATACATGGGTAGCCAACCATTCAGTTGTCTCGAAAATTGAAGAAACTTGGGTGTGAGAAGGACCTCCCACTATTTAGACCCGAGCTGGTATAGATTGAGACCAATACTTCCTTCATGAGTCATTCTGGAGTCTGACTACACCAGGTTCACTTTGCCTCCAACAACACATCATAGTTTCTGTTAATCTCTAACCCCCTTTATTGGGGTTAAAATAAATGTATTTTCTTTCTTTTCTTTCTTTCTTTCTTTCTTTCTTTCTTTCTTTCTTTCTTTCTTTCTTTCTTTCTTTCTTTCTTTCTTTCTTTCTTTCTTTCTTTCTTTCTCTTTCCTTCTTCCTTCCTTCCTTCCCTTTTCATTCTTTGGTCTTTTTAGGGCCACACCTGCAGCATATGGAGGTTCCCAGGCTAGGGTTCGAATTGGGAGATACGGCTGCCCAGCCTTTGCCACAACCACAGCAATGCAGGATCTGAGCTGCATCTGCAGCCTACACCACAACTCAGGGCAACACTGGATCCTTAACCCTCTGAGCAAGGCCAGGGATCAAACCTGCAACCTCATGGTTCCTCAGTTGCTAATCACTGAGCCATGGTGGGAACTCCTAAAATTTATTTTCTAACTTTTTTTGGGTCATTTTTTGCCATTTCTTGGGCTGCTCCTGTGGCATATGGGGGTTCCCAGGCTAGGGGTTGAATTGGAGCTGTAGCCACCGGCCTACGCCAGAGCCACAGCAACGCGCATCTGAGCCTCGTCTGCAACTCACACCACAGCTCACGCACAGCAATGCCAGATTATTAACCCACTGAGCAAAGCCAGGGATCGAACCCTCAACCTCATGGTTCCTAGTCGGATTCATTAACCACTGCGCCACTACGGGAACTCCTTATTTTCTAACTTTTATTTTGGCTTTAAAACCACTATATTCATAGGCTATTTTGAGTTTCTGTTTGATAGTTGCAATGGGGCATGGAAAATGATAGACTCTAGATAGAAGTATCTCTAATTTTCACCTTGATATCATGGAAAATACAAGGCAGACAGTATCGTATGGAATGGCAATGAGGTAGATAGAATAGAAAAAAGTTCAGTGAAGGGGACAGAAAATAATTAATATTTAAGACAGAACAAAGTTAATGTTCCTATGTTGGCTTTTCTTTGGATTTTCATAGCCCAGAGGTTTTACTGGCTGGATTACTGGGCATTAAGAGATAGACGCAGACTTTGGAGTAACATAGCATACTCTAGGTTCAAATCCACGTTCTGTCACTTACTGGCTGATAAGTGTTGGATAAGTTACTTATTCTCTCTTGGGCTTTTATTTCTTCTCTGGTAGTGGTGAACTTTTTTTTGTTGTTTCTTTTTAGGGCCGCACCCGCCGCATATGGAGTTTCCAGGCTAGGGGTCTAATCGGAGCTGTAACTGCTGGCCTACACCACAGCCACAGCAACACAGAATCCGAGCCTCATCTTCAACCTACCCCACAGCTCACGGCAACGCCAGATCCTTAACCCACTGAGCAAGGCCAGGTATCAAACCCACATCCTCATGGATCCTACTCAGGATTGTTAACTGCTGAGCCATGAACCGCTGAACATTTTTTTCATAAGCTGTCTCTATACTTGACACAGTGCTTGGCACTTATGAAATACTCAGAAAGTGGTGTACCCTATGATCACCATCATTCCTGTCACTATGTCTTGTTCTTCCCTGGGCATATAGTGTGTTTGGCACTTAGAAAGTACTCAGCAAATATATGATGAATCTCTGCTTTGGACAGATAGGCAGGGTGCGCTTTCTCTCCTATCCTGAAGGCACTCCTGGTGGGACTATCTCCACTTCCCAGTCCAGGTTTAACATTCTTCTGCTATTCTGCAGCAACAACTTGAGCATTTTTTTTTTTTTTTAATGGTCACACCTGCTAGGGGTCTGAGACCTACACCACAGCTCACAGCAATGCAGGATCCATAACCCACTGAGCGAGGCCAGGGATGGAATCTGCATCCTCATGGATACTGGGGGGTTCACTACCACTGAGCCACAGCAGAAACTCCAGCTTGAGCATTCTTGTTTAGTTTCCTCTCAGTCTAAAACCTCATCACCTTTAGGAGTTCCCGTCGAGGCTAAGTGGTTAATGAATCCACCTAGGAACCATGAAGTTGCAGGTTCAATCCCTGGCCTTGCTCAGTGGGTTAAGGATCTGGTGTTGCTGTGGCTGTGGTGTAGGCCGGCAGCTACAGCTCCAATTAGACCCCTAGCCTGGGAACCTCTGTATGCCGCAGGAATGGACCTATAAAGCCAAAAAAAAAAAAAAAAAAAAAGAAAGAAAAAGAAAAAGAAAAAAACAAAAACACCTCATCACCTTCAAAATGCTCAGTAGTTAGTACAGTATGCTGCAAGGAGGTCTGCCTCCCTATCAGCAGAAAAGCAAGGCAAAGGAAGTCTGCAAAAACAACCAGGGGTGTTAAATTACTCATGTTTATTTATAACAGACCTTCAGCCAGTACAGTACAAAACTTACAGTAGTATATCTCCGTTACACAAATATTTACTTACAATATATTACATATACAAAATGCTTTGCAATAAGTCTCAAAAGCTAGTTTAACTCCCCTTGAGAAAGGAGAAAAACTCTTTTTAAAAAAAAAGGGGGGGGGGACCAGAGGAAGAGGAGGAGGTGAAGGGGTAAAGTCCAAGGAGACACGAAGCATAGGCTACAAATGAAACCCTGGGAGAGAGAGAAGAGAGGTGGTATTGCACTTGCTTCTGTGTTTTATTTTTTTCTTTTTGTTCTTCATAACTTCTGATTAAAAATATATATAATATATATATTATGTACACAAGGAAAGGAGCTGCCAGAAGTATTACAAAATCCCATCCGCAGCTTGGACACTGACACGAAAAACAAAGGTCTGGAAAATTGTTTATTTAGAAATTTTTTGTGTGGTGTTGATTTTAAATATAAAAGGAAAACACCTCTTTTCTCCGTGTGGGTTTCAATTTTTTTTTTTTTTTACTTTTTCTTTACTTTTTTTATGCAAAAGGAGCTAGGAGAGAGCATGAGGATGTCTGAGGTTCCAGAGCTGGAAGGCTCTGAAAAGTAGGATTTTGTACCTAAGACCCTGGTTAAAGTGCAGTGATGGTCTGGAGAGAGACAGAGAGCCCTGCTCTCCCCTCCTTAGCACCTGGTCTTGCCCGTCCAGTCTCTGCTCTCATGGGCTCGGAGTCTGGCCTCAGAGCATAGTCCTTCATGTTCCAGGAGGTTACAGGTGCCAAAACTGACTGGGGGAGGGGACGGGGCACCCTAAGGCTCTGATACCGCAGAAGGGACTAGTCCTTATGAGGTGTCACCAAAAACACAGCAGAAGAGGTGGGGTGAGGGCAGGTCTAACAGGAAGGGGCTCAATAACCAGAGTCACTGAGGGGAACCCCGGTTATTAATCTCATTTCTGCTGCCATTCTGAAACAGGAGCCAATTCCCTGGGGTGCTCTCAAGAAGCCTCTCCCCTTCTCCAGAGACCACTCTCCTCCCAGCTGACTCCCCGATCCTCTGCCCTCGGCAGCATCTGTTTATTGCTACATCGTCAGGGAGGAACAGTCAACCCACGATGCCCCTCCCCGACAATCTGGTTCTCTTGGGGAGATCACATAAAGGGGGAGAAGAGGAGGAGGAAGAGACATTTTTTAGGGTCTCCCTTCCCGTAAGAGGATAAGGCAGACTCTGTTAGAGCCCTTAAGAGCCCCAATCCCAGGGTCTGTTCCTTAGCCAACCCTTTACCATCCCCCTAAATTATCCCTGATAGGGAGTGAAAAAGTAGGAGGCAAAAGAGCCAATGAGGAAAGGACGTGTGGAAAGAAAGATGGAAGGAAGAGAAAAGGGGAGAGAGAGAGAGAGAAAAAGGACCAAGTGTTACAACTTGTGAGGTGTTGTGTTTGGTTTTTACTTTTTTTTTTTCTTTAAATATAGAAAAACAGGCTTTGGTTTGAATCTCAAGGAAGCAGAGAATGGGATGGCTGTGGCCTTGGCCAGGGAACGCGTGTAGAAAGAGACCTCCACTTGCAGGGGAGCTGGATCTCCTCCTGCCCCCTTCTCGCTAACTCGGCTACCCAAAAAGCCGGGGGTCTCTGCAGTAGTCAGGAGAGTGCCCCCCTCCTGCCCGACGTCTGGGAGCTGAGGGGAGAGGGGGCAGTAAAGGATGACCCCCAGTTCGGTTGCGTCCATCCCATTCTTGCTGGGACAAGAGTGGAATGGGGAGGGGGCAGTTGCCCGTGCTCATCCTGGGGTAATTTTTGGTTATACTGAAAATTAGAAGGGAGAAAAGAGACATCCTTTTCTCCCTGCCACTGATCCGAAGAACAGGGCCCAGAAGCCCGGGAATGAGAGGGCGAATCCTGCTAGGGGCGAGAAGAAGGCAGCATGGCTGGGGGGCTGAGGGTGCCCACCAGTTTCTCATAGGACTGGGACCAGAGGAGCCCCCGAGAGCCAGGAAGGTCACTAGAGTGAAGAAGTCTGAGAGGTGGGAGAGAAAGAGAAGAATTTTGACCCATCCCCTTCCCTGGTTCCCAGTTAGGCACCTGTGGCTCCAAACGTGTCAGAGACAGAGGATTGCTGACCTAGCCTTGGCCCCTGAGAATATAAAACTGGGGCACTCCAAGGAGAGAAAAACCACCACTGAGTAGACTGGCAGGTTGAAGAGAGTACAGCAGTGCTGTGGGGTCATTTGAGGAAAGAGAGAGAGAGAGAGAGATCACATCCTAGAGGCAGATCCTGAATGCGGGCTTTGGGGAATTCATATTCCTAGGGGGACATCGGGAGGACCCTCAGTCCCGTGGGGGCTTGGGGGGGATTTTCTTCAGCCTCTTCTACTTCCAAAGGAGGGATTTCTTCATTCGTTCAGGATTAGTGCAAGCTGCCTAAAGTGAGAGGGCACAAGAGGTATGGAGGACCAGGCTGAAGGGGCCCGGAGAGGAGATATAATGCCGCAGAGCTAAGGTAGGGCCAGAGGGAGCTGTCAGCATCCAAACTGAAGAGTCAGATCATGTCAAAGACGAGGACTTCAATCAAGAAGCTCATGGTTTCTTAGCACTAAGAGGAGCTTCCTACCCCCGGGGCTGCTGGAGAAAGCCGGATCAAAGAGAAAAATTAGGCCTAAAGTGGAAGGGGACTGTGAGCAGGAAAGTGGGGGTGTGGTAAGTGACTCATATAGGTTAAAAAAAAATAAAATAAAAGGAAAAGGAAAAGAAAACAAATTACATTAATAAATAACTCAGTGAGTATGGTGGGGCAAGAGGAGTAGAGAAAAAGGAGAAACAGAAGCAAAAGACGAGTTTCATCACAATGCTTGGATCAGTCAGGGACGAGGAGGAGCAAAGGGGAGGAGGGGTCAGGGTCAAGTGTGAAGTCGGGTAGCCAGTGGTGGGGGCCACACAACCAAACTCCTCGGGATGTGGTGGGGAAGGGCTAGACTCCTGTAGGCGAGGGCAGTAGGTCGCTAGCCTACCTTGTGCTCCCCCCGGACAATGTGGGAAGAGAATTCGTACCGGTCCTGGCTGTGGTAACCACAGATGTTGCACTCAAAGGGGTCTCTGAAGCCATGGCAACCCATGTGGATGGTGAACATGACATGGTCCAGGAAGAGGATGCGGCAGTGCTCACATTTGAAGGCCTTCACCGGCTCACCGCTCTCGCCTACCACCCGAAGCACTTCCTTGGAGGGGCCTGGGGTGCCCCGCAATAACCCTTCCTGCGGCTTGGGGTCCTCTTTGGCGTAGGCAGGACTGGGCCGGCCCACCACAAGGGTGGGAGGGGGCTGGGGTGGGGGACCCTGAGGGAGGGAGACCACCCCCCCAACCCGATCTTCGTGGTTGCTCTCTGTATCTGTGGAGTCCTGGCAGCCATTGCTGGGGGATGCCCCGGGGTCAGTCAGGGGGCCCCGGGCCCGGTAGAGGAGAGGACCTCCATCGGCCAGATCCTCGGGTCCCTCACCTGCCTCTCGGGACCCGGGCAGCTCCAGTCGACCGGGGAGGGGCTGCATCTGAGTGTAGACTGAGCTGATGACGGGTGTGAGTTCTGAGATGCAGTTGGTGGGTGGAAGGCGGAGGGGACGCAGGTGTTCTGCCCCCACAAAGGCCAGAGAACCTCCAAAGCCAGGCTCCAGGCCGTGGTGCGCCACCAACTCCACATCCTTCTCATAGCCGCCGGAGTTCACATCGTAGGGGAGGTCCGAGAGGCTGAAGCGCATCTGCTTTTCGCCTGCGGGAGAGGAGGGGATCAGCAGGCCTGGGCTGGCTAATTCCTAAGCTCCCTCAGGATGCCCTCTGTTTTCTTTCCCCCAGGCACGGCTGTAACATTACTTACCACATTACTTACCACCCCTCACCTGCTTCTCTAGAGCTCAGGTCCCTGTCCTGGGCTATGATCTTAGAGGACTCCGTCCCAGCCCACAGGTCTTAAATCCTTCATTACTCCCTATAAAGCCCCCGGGCCTTAGAGAGCTAATGACCAGGGCCAGGTCAGGAGACCCCAAAGGCATCTCCTCTCTAGGGGCCCTTCTCACAGCCCCATAGACTGAAGAAACTCCCAGAAACTGGAAGCACCTGAGCCCCCCTCCCCTCCCCTCTCACAATCACTCCGGGAGCCCTCAACGCTGACCCTTCCCCCCTCACCAGGGATGTTCTCCCCCTTTCCTGCCCTCCTGTTCTGGGGACAGAGCCTGCCTGAGCACCAGAGACCACCAGCCCGCTTTCTTTCCCCTGAGCAAATCTCCAGACCCAACGGGTCAAGTGGCAACCAGCACTGAGCTGTGGCTTAAAGCTGGACTCTTACCTACAAACTTCTGGGGGGTGGAACGCTTGCGTTTGGTGAGGCTGTTGGCCAGACGATCAATGAAAGTTGGCCTCTCAGAGGATGAGTGCAGCATGGAGTCGGGCACCATCTCCAGGTCCCGTATCTCATCACCTAGTGGGAAGGAGGTGGGGACAGGTAGTGGCCGCTGAGCAGGGGTAGCAGTGGCCCAGCAGCCTTTGCCTGGAGAAAACCAGCAGGGCAGGAGTGGAGGACGGTGCCTGGGAAATGGGGCTCTGCCCGCTTCTCCCCATCGAGAGTTCACCACAGCACATTTCTGACACTTTAGGACAATGATATATATCTGTCTCCAATTTTTTTTTTTTTTGGCTTTTTGCCTTTTCTAGGGCCGCTCCCGCAGCATATGGAGGTTCCCAGGCTAGGGGTCTAATTGGAGCTGTAGCCATCAGCCTACGCCAGAGCCACAGCAACACGGGATCTGAGCCATGTCTGCAACCTACACCACAGCTCATGGCAACGCTGGATCCTCAACCCACTGAGCGAGGCCAGGGATCGAACCTGCAATCTCATGGTTCCTAGTCAGATTCGTTAACCACTGTGCCATGATGGGAATTCCTTCCCCCTGATTTTATACTTCCTTGTGCTCTCTCGCTCCCGTTAGACTGAGGACATGGGTCACAGCCCCCCCACGGGGTTGTGCACCACATGGGGTGCTCGGCAGGTTTACCGGGGAATTGGCTCTGTTCCCGGACCTCGTGCCTTTGTGGGGGGAGGTGCTGGGCTCGCCCTCAGCCTCACCTGACTGGCCGGCCAGAGCTTGGGCTTCAGTGCTGAGACTCTGCAGGTAGTTGTGGCACCGCTCCTTGTGCTCCTCCAGGGTACTCTGCTGTTTGTAGCTCCGGCCGCAGTAGTTACACTTGTAGGGCTTGCCCACCGTGGGAGACGAGACTGTGGAGGACAGAGGAGGGGAGGCACATCGGCTTACTTGCCCCTGCGCCCTGGCTCTAGAGGCATCCAGGGGCAGTCGTTCCGGGACGTGAGGAGAGAGGGCTGTGGCTTGGTTGAGCTCTTCTGCTTGTCTTCCTTTTCCCAGCTTCCACCGCAAGCTCGGACAGGTGACCAGACCTTGGAGTAGAGGGGCAAAGCGCAGCCATGGGAGGAGTGGGGGGACCGGGAGCCACGGGTGGGCTTCAAGATGGTCAAACTGAGGTTCAGAGGAAGGGGAGACTCAGGGGCTTCGTGGGAGATCATCCCTGGCAGGCAGGCTGGCCCCACCCCAGGATCTCAAGAGTCTGGGGCCCAGACTGTGGTTTAACCTTTCCATTTGGCAGGCGGGTGTAAGTGCTGTTTATCAGACAAGGGGATTTTTTTGCTTACGAGTTATCTGCTTCAGTTTGGGGGAAACTGGTGGGCTGGGGTGACAGACACAGGAGTCCTTAGATCTACAAAGGTGGGGAGGGGCAGTTTTCACTGACCTGCACGTGTACTTTTACCACCATTCCCGGCCTGGTTTTACTGCTTATTTTTCATTCTCTCTCTCTATACTGAGATAGCAAAAGAGCCCTAGAAAAACTGTCACTGACAGAGAAATTCTGAGAAGACAAAAATAAAAATAAAAATAAAAGAATACAAAGAAAGTAAAGAGAAGAATAAAAGGAAGAGAACACTAAGCTTGGGGGGGCCTTTTTTTTTTTTTTAAATAAAAAACAGTTTATAAAGATTTTGTTTCCACTGAAGAAAAAAAGGTTGGGAAAACTGAGATCAACACTTCCTTTAGGGAGTTCCCGTTGTGGCTTAGCAGTAACGAACCTGACTAGTGTCCATGAAGAAGCGGGTTTGGAGTTCCCGTCGTGGCTCAGCGGAAACGAATCTGACTAGTATCCCCAAGGATGCAGATTCGATCCCTGGCCTTGCTCGGTGGGTTAAGGATCCAGTGTTGCCGTGAGCTGTGGTGTAGGTCGAGGACTTGGCGTAGATCTGGCATTGCTCTGGCTGTGGTGTAGGCCGGCAGCTGTAGCTCAGATTCCACCCCTAGGCTGGGAACTTTTATATGCCGCAGGTGTGGCCCTAATAAAAAAAACGAAAAACAAAAAACCAAACACTTCCTTTAAATACTGCTTGAGAGATGATATTTGTGAGAGGACAGAAACAGGTATTGTTGGACATATCTTGCTACTTCTGAGCAGAGAGACCGGAGAACGTATCTCCAGGAGGCTAGAAATAACCGCCCGCCCACTCCACACCCAAACTGGTCTTGACTCAGTCAGTCTACTGCCATTTTGCTCTTGCTCTGTAAACCTGAGCTTTTGGAAGATGAGACAAATGTCATGGTCCTCATTCACCCAAGACTCTTGGGGGAAGCGGCTTAACAGCAGCGGGGGGAACTCCCTTTTTCCTATAGTGTGGGTTGTGATAGAAAACATCTCACAGAGATGGGACCTAACAGTATATCTGTACCTGCTTCTGTGCCTAATAATCTCCTACACAGCAATGTCCAACATCCGCCCAGCTGGCCTCGCTGCTGTTGGCAGGCATTCTAGGAGCCAGGCCATCCTTGTTCCAAACCAGCAGGGGGAGCCACCCCTTTTCCTCAGAAAAGGAGCACGGACTCCCTGGCACCTGACAATGGGATTCCAGCAAAGCTGCAGAACTGCTCTGGGATCCTAACATCTACCTTGGAATTGTTATGAGGATCGCATCGGGGAGGAGACACAAGTGAAATGCTTTGCAGATGATAAAGCATATGGGCGGGAATGATCTTTCTCCCTGGTTCTCCACAGACATAGACGTAAAGAGGTCCTGGCTCCAAAGTGAGAGAATCCAGAGCAAGGCAGGTGGCTGGGAAAGGCAGAGGGTGGTGAGGTGGATTGCTCCGTCCCTTTAAATCCCAGCCCAGGAGAGTTGAAGGGAAAAACAGCAAGGAAAGTTTCCAAGGACAGACCCTACTAATTCCTTCCCCTCTGCCCTTCTTCCTGCCTTCTCCCAGTCTTGAGCTCCCTCCTTCCTGCCAGCTCAGCTCCTGGCCTCTTCCCAAGTCCAAGCCAAAAGCTGAAAACTTAGTAAAATGCTTCAAACGTGCTATCTGTCCAGTTGATTCAGAAACATGTTGACTCAACCCGTCTTGGCTGGGGCTAGGAAACCTGGTCAGTCCAGTTCCCTGGCACTGTTCCAAACACAGACCTCCAGGCACCCTGTGGATTCGCTCTTGCCTCCAGGACAGTGACAGCCTCTTGGGATGGGGAACAGAAATGGGATACTCTTTTCCTAGGCTTCCTTTCTTCCAGTTTGGGAGGCCCATGGATATTTACAGGAACCAGCAGGAAGTAGAGGGGAGGGCAGGCAGAGACTGCCCCGGGCCTCTGGTGTTGTGGGGGGAGGTGAAGATGGTGACAGGTGTGGGGCCTGGAACCCAAGGGAGTGGAAGGAGCTGTTTCCCTGGTGCTCAGAAGTTGTGGGGTGGGGAGGGAGGTCATGGGGCCCAGATGGTTCTGGCATCAGCATGAACTTTAAAAACAAAGTCAGGGAGGGTGACTTGTTGAGAGCCAAGAATACCACCCATGTTTCTTTTGCTCCATGTCACAGAGGTGGCAGATGTAATGTAATTACCCCATCAAAGAGTCCCCTGAATTCCCCCTGGGGCCAGGCTCTGTGAGTGCTCTGCCCCCCTGATGGCAGGCACTGGTGCTCCCCCCATGCAAGGGGAGGGGTTGAGCTCTGTTCACGGGGGTACCCGACAGCGCACTGACCCGAGTGTGTGCGGAGGTGGCCGGTGAGAGCATCACGCCGGCGGCAGGCGTAGTTGCAGAAGGGACACTTGAAGGGCTTCTCCCCAGAGTGCAGCTTGATGTGGCGGAGCAGGTTGCCCTTCTGGGTGAAGGAGGCACCGCACTGGTTGCAGTGGAAGGGCCTTTCCCCTGCAAGCAAGGGAACAGATCCCAGAGGACCGGGAGTGAGGAACTTTGAAGGTTGAAACTAGTCCCCTCACCCTTTGCCCCCTCCTGCCCCAGGGGATGGAAGGTGCTCAGGACGCATTTCTGAGAGGCAGGGCTGCGTCACACATGCAAGTTCTGCTTTATAAAGATCCCTTGGGAACAGCCTCACCCTGGGAAGGTGTGAACGAGAGGTGTGTGTGGCAGGGACAAGGGCACCAGGCCTGGAACACTGGGCCAAAGACTGAGCCCCACAGGGCCCACTCTGTCCTAGAAGCAAAAGCTTCTGTTTTTCCTCTTTTTTTTTTAGGGCCACACTGGTGGCATATGGTGGTTCCCAGGCTAGGGGTCCAATCGGAGAAGCTGCCAGCCTACGCCACAGCCACAGCAGTGCAGGATCCAAGCCATGTCTGCGACCTACACCACAGCTCACAGCAACACTGGATCCTTAACCCACTGAACGAGGCCAGGGTCGAACCCGCATCCTCATGGACGCTAGTCGGATTCGCTTCCGCTGAGCCATGACAGGAACTCCCCAGAACTTTTCTTGAGGTTACCACACCTTCTCCTCCATCACCTCCTAAGAGAAAAATCAGCTTTTCTTTGTCACAACAGCTGAGGAAAGTGCAGGAAGTACAGGAGTTGAGGGAGTCCAAATTCCAACCCCCTTTTATCATCAGCTAGAAACTGTGATGGGAGAGAACCTTCCTTTTCCGAGCCCCCCCAACCACCCGCCATGGCACAGCCTCCCAGCACTGCCTCTGCCTCGCCAACCCCCCCACCCCCGAGTGCCCGTCAGAGGGACCCCCCCCCGCCGCCCGCCCCAGTGCCTGGCTGACTCACCCGTGTGGCTGCGCTTGTGCACCATGAGCACGTTAGGTCCGATGCAGACCATGCCGCAGACGTCACATTTGAGCTTGCCATTGGGCAGCCGGATGCCACCAGGGGAGTGAGGCTCTGGCCCGCTTCCATCACAGTAGCCCAGGGGCTCCGACAAGGAGTCTTCCACGATCACACTGTCATCTTTTTCCAGGAGCCGCTCATCTGGCCCCAGCAGTCTGCTCGACTCCTCATCGCTGTACATCTCCACCTTGATGGAGTTGGCTGGAGGGTGGAAGGGTGTTTAGGACAGAGGCAGGCAAAGAGGGGGAACCTGCCCAAGGGCCAGAATGGCACTCCTGAAGTCCAAAAGGCTGTCTCCAAGCCTGGAGACAGACATTCAGGCTTTAAAAGAAGCCAATGCCCTAAGTATCCTGGGTGGGGTCCCGCTGGGACCTGTAACAACCTTTTCCTCCTATCCCAGCGATCAGGCAAATGGGTTTTGAGAGAGAAAAGAGTAGGGTACATGGGATGTCTTCAGTCACTGGGAAGAGGAGGAGGCTAAGGGGAGCCTTTTCCTCCACTTTCTCTCTTGTCATTAAGAAAGATGTCTGGCTTGGCCCTGGGCAGGAAGCCAGCAAGTAACAGTGGCGGGAAAACGGTCCTCGGAAGACCAGAGTCGGCGGGCGAAAGAGAGAGCAAAACTGGAAGGGAGACATGGCTCACATTGTCCTCTCAGCCCTAGCACTAGCACCTCTACTCTCCTCCGTAGAAATCTGGAGAGGGGGACGGAGGAGGGAGGGAGGAGTCACGGAGGAGAAAGCTTTGGCTCTAGCTCTGACCTACATTCCTGGCGATTTCAACCATCTAGAGAATGTCACAGATCCGGGGCCAGCTGAGGAGGGGCAGTCATGGGGACCCTGTCTGGGCAGGAGACTGAGGGGTGTGTGATGAGGAAGGATCCTCCTTATGTCTTTCCTATCTGACTCTGGCTCGTGACCATCTCTCTACTCCAGAATTTCTCTTTGGAGCATTTCCCTTAATCCCACCCACACCTCTTCTAATCCCACCCTGGTCCCTGGGCAGTCACCGTTGACACTCCTCTCAGAAGTCAGGGGACCCGTAGACACTGAGCTCCCCAGTGCTGTAGAGACTGAACTGGAAACCTGAGGGAGGCAGCGATGGGGGAAATGGCCGCCATGCAAGCGAATCAAGGGCCAAACACAAATGGGGCGCCCAGTGCCAGCTGAGGGGAGGAGGTTGCACTTACCACTGAGAGAGCGGCTGGGAGAAGAGTGCTGGCTGTTGGGGGTGCTCACTGAGGGCCCCACTGGGGCCCCGAGGAACTCCTTCTCCAGAGATGAGTCCCCGCTACCTTGAGGAGAGAACAAGAGGCAAGGTGAAGCTGCAGCTCGAGCCATCCACCGTTCGTGGTCTGCTTGCTTCAAAATTCACAAACATTTATCCCGGAGCCTTGCGCAAGGCAGTGCTGTATACTGGGCACAGTACCTTGTGCCCTCGCTGGTCTGGGTGCTCGGTGCTGACTCCCTGGAGCTCAGTGGCTGTGCCTTGCCCACCCTACCTTCATCTAGGCCTGAGGGGAAGAGCATCACTGCCTGACGTCCACAGGAAGCAGGGCTGGGGCTGGGCGGGCCGGGGTGGAGAGGAAAATGGGGGCCTGAGGAGGGAGGCGGTTCAGGACAGACGTTCTTCCCTACTGTTCCTCTCTGGAGCCCCTGACACCAGGTTCGGAATCTGCAGGAAGGGCAGCTGGAATTGTCCCTGAATCTAATGACAATAATAGTAATCACAGTGATAGCAGCTAACATTAATTGAGTGCTTACTATATGCCAGGCATCGTTCAATGCACTTATTTTATTTTTTTGTCTTTTGTCCTTTTAGGGCCGCACCAGCGGCATATGGAGGTTCCCAGGTTAGGGGTTGAATCGGAGCTGTAGCCACTGGCCTACGCCAGAGCCACAGCAATGCCAGATCCGAGCCGCGTCTGTGACCTACACCACAGCTCATGGCCACGCTGGATCCTTAACCCAGTGAGCATGGCCAGGGATCGAACCCACAACCTCATGGTTCCTAGTTGGATTCGTTTCTGCTGCGCCACGATGGGACTGTGCACTTTAAATGAATTATCTCATGTAATCTTCACAGCAACCCTGTAAAGGTGGTATCAATATTACCTCAATTTTGCAGATAAGGAAAGTGAGGCACAAAATAAGACTATGTCACTTGTCCAAAGTCACAGAGCTGGTAGTGGCGGAACCCGGATCTGACCGCAAACACTAAGTACCCATGTCCTTAACCATCACCTGTACAGCCAGCTGGGAGCCACTGTTTCAACAGGGGAGAGCTGGGCCCTGGACGTTTTCTAAAATCAGCAAAAATGGGGCTACTCTAGAAAGCCTCCATCTGATATGGTTCCAATCCTATACTTACTACTTGATGTTCCCTTGACAGGGAAAGAATCAGTTTATTCTCGATATAGTCATTTGAACTTAATGAACTGCTGTGTTAAAATGCTTTTTAGGCGTGTCATATAAGTTTTTATAAATCAGATAACATACCTGAAGATACGAGTCATGTCTTTTTTTAAGAAAAATCCCTCCTCCCCACAATCTTCTGCACAAACATACAGGTGAAATAAAATAGGTGTAGATACACACACACACAGACACATATCACATATGTAGATACACATAAAGAGAACATACCTACGGGGATGAACATAGCCATAGCCTTCTACATTATCTGCTAACATGAACATGCATAGATGTGTACACACAGGCCTAAGTGTGGAAGACAGAGAGAGAGAGGGAGAGAGAGAGACAAACCCTAAAATTCATCCCTAAAGTCCACCTATTAGTACTTTACCCAATTTCCCAGCTACGCACATACTTACTTTCACAAAATAAAGATTCCATTATAAAATGGTTGGAGTCTTGGGCCTGAGGCAAGAAATCCGGAACACACCCTCCTGAGGGATCCCTCTCCAGCTTTGGTCAGTGGGAAGAAAACAACCACTCAGGACTTTGGGACCATTTCCCGTGCATATCCTCTCCTAACAGTCCCATCTCCCCCATTCGATCCCATCAAAGCCTGAGCAAATTTGTTCACTCTCTATAGAAGACGCCTTAAGGCTTAAAACTGAGGTTCCCCTGCCGGGGCTCTTTAGCTGAGCCATGGTTGCCTAGGAAAAGTGGCCCCAAATCAGGACCACACACATATCGTGAAGTGAGCATCTCAGAGCCGTGAGTTGAGACTTGTAGACTCAGATCCAGTTTCATGATATGTCCTTTCAACTAAGAGTCGGGTTTGCTGAGGTGCAAAGGGCTGATACCCTGTATTTTCTCATTCTTTTCCCAATGTTAGTGCTGACTTGTCCTAAAGCACTGGGTGTTAGTAATTGGGGAAGAACAGGGCTCTGGGCCTTGGCACTGAGTCCTTGACCCTAAAAGGATGAGTGAGCTTGCTGGAAATCCATCACTGGTCCCAGCCTGCTAGGCTAAGGCTACCTCTTGGGGCCTGGGGCTTGACATATGGGGAAAGTAGCCTTAACGGGATATTTAGGACATTAAGGGGAAAACACCCTTTGTGGCTCTCCCTATTAAGACCTGGGAACAAGAGGAGGAGCAGGTACCTCCAGAGTCACCCTAGTAGTTCAAGGGGCTCTTTGATGCTGCTGCCCTCCCTGGGATAAAGAGGAGGCAAAATAGGCTCAAGTTGACGCTTATGGGGCTTATAATACATAAAAATGAATCTGCTTCAGGGGTCAGAAAGCCTTTTAGGGCTCCAGGGATTTTGAGTTTTAGCCAAAGGATGACGAGAACTAGAGTCAGATTTAGGAAGTTCAGCAGTTCCTCTCTCAGCCCCAGAAACCCCAGTGAGGGAATTTCAAATGCCTGGGACTCCCAAGAAATCCCAGATTGTCAAAGCCAAGAATTAAGGCTGCTCTCAGGTCTCAGAGAAATTTTCTTGGTCAAAGTCATCAGAGACTGGCTGAACCCTAGAGGGCAAAGCCAAATCATGAGGTTCACATCAGAGGGACCAGGACGCGGGCAACGGGCAGAAATGCAGGAGGGAGAAAGGAGCCAGAGCGACGTCCCACAGGTTAAACGTGTTTCCCATGTTGAGGGAGCCTAGCCCTCTGTTCCCGCCGCCCTTCCTCCATCCCTTCAGAGTGGCCACCTCAAGGGAAGAGCCAGGAATGAGGTCTGAGAGCCTCCACACTTCTCTGTAAGGGACCTCATCCTAACTGCTTTCCCCTTCTTGACCATGGGCTCCAGGGGGCAGGATGCTAGCCTGCTAGCAGGGAAGAGTGGCTACAGGAGCGAAGAAAGACGCCCATCCCCAGCTCTATTGTGGGGAGGAGGCTGAAGCCCCTCGGATCTCAGTTCTAGGCTGAGGCATCTGCTGCCGGGGCTCCTCTTTACCTCAATTCTCTCTATTACCCGCTCCCACCCGGGCCTGTCTCGGCATTTCACCCCAGGCAGCTCTACATCTGTCCCCAAGGCCTAATCAAGATGTCACCACAAGCTCCCACTGTCCAAGTCGCAGTCTTTGCTTAGCAACACCAAACACCCTTTCCCATCCTCCGCAAGTGTAAGGAGGAACGCCCCCTCCCCCGCTACACCCACAGCCCCCATCCTCTCCCTCTCCTCAGGCTTGGGAGTTGTTACTGAATTGGCTCCCTTGCCCCAGCACCCCCCTTCCCCCCCTCCACTAGCCACCTTCTGCCTGAACTTACATTATCCTTCCCTTGCCGGTGAGACCCTGGGGTGCGAATGCGGCCGCCGCCTTGGAAACGGCGAGGGAGCGCGGGTGGTGTGTGCATGTCTGCGTCTCGGTGGCAGGCAGGGGTGAGCCCAGCCACTCACCTTCCAGGAAGCGTGGATTCCTGGAAGTGAGGGGAACCGCCGTCATTTCGCAGGCAGCGGCAGCGGCACGGTGAGCAGGGGCCCACGGCTGCAGCCAGCAAGAAGAGCTGAGCCCAGGGTGTGTGTGTGTGTGTGTGTGTGTGTGTGTGTGTGTGAGAGAGAGAGAGAGAGAGAGACAGAGAGAGAGAGAGAGACAGAGAGAGAGAGAGAGAGAGAGCAAGAGAAAGAGGGAGAAAGAGAGAGAGAGAGGGGGAGAGAGAGGGAGAGAGAGGGAGAGGGAGAGAGGGGGAGAGAGAGCACGAGCAGCGCACGCTTGGATGTGCCTGGGGAGGGGGCTGGAGAGAATGTGTAAGCGTGTCTGGTGGGGGGCGCTGGGCTACAGCATCCCTTTCCCAAACCAGTGAAGGGCTGGGGGTGGGGGGTGTGCACAGGGAGGGGGAGACAGATGCCGTTGCCCTCGTGCCCAGCAGACAAAGAGGAACTGCACAACAAATGCCTGAGAGAGGCAAGAGAGAGAGAGAGAGAGATGGATGGGCCCTCGGGGTCGGGGGGGAGAAGAGGGGGGCCCCCAGGGAAGGCCCAATCCTCTGCCAGCTGGGGAAGCCAAGGCCTCAGAGGTCATGGGGCCCAGGACACGGGGCAGCTTCAAGGCTCTCAGAAAGCCCCTCCTCCACCAAACTCAGGCCCTGGTATTCCCTCCTTTCCTTCCCTCTCCAGGAGGGAGGTCGCTCTCGAGATCTGACAGCCTCCCCCTTCCCTGCACGGTCTGATCTCAGGCTAGTGCTGCTCTGTGGCCCCAAGCCCTTTCAGATCCCAGGCAAAGTACTGATATACTCTCCCCACCTCCCCGCCCCTCCCCTCCGGTGCCCCTGGGGCCCCAGCAGCCGACAGCCCTGGATGAATCCGCCCTCTATCAAGACAAGGCCTCTGCTCCCTTCCCTTCCAGAGGAGCTGCTCACTGACGCGCTGACCTACTTTGGGAGACTAGATTTTCTGATTCCAAGAATTTGGGGGTGGGAGGGGCCGCGAAACTTTGGGTTGCCTACCCCTGGGTCCCCTTCTGCCAAGGTTCCCTTAAACATTTCACAGTCCCAGAAAACTTGGGACAAGCACTACTCGGTCAATTAATTGCATGAGCCAGGTTTGAGCAACTCAGTTTCCCTTGAAAGACAGGCAGTGGTGGGGGGCGGGCGGGGGAGAGAGCCTCTATGTGGTAAATGAATGGATTCCTCCTTTTCCCCCCTCTCTTCCCCAGGAGAGAATGATCTGTAGCTTTAGAAAGGGATGTGGAGAGAAAAGGCAGACTTTTGGAATTAGGTTCTGTGAGGTGGGAAAATCTCTTTGAAGAACAGGAGAGATCCACCTGTCGTCAAGTGGCCAGGCAAGGGAAGGCCACCAGGAGTGGAGCAGAAGAGCTGTGATGACCTCGAAGGGGCTGCTCAGTGGAGCTCTTAGGAGCAACCTTGGGTGGACTCTCTCAGCCACCTGCAGGGGCCTGCAGGGGCTGCTCTTCAGAGCTAATGACAGCCATCCCTTGATCTTCCCCTGTCCCTCTCTAAAGGAGCTGCTGACATCAAGAATTCTCAAAACACGGATGAGGGGTTTCTGGCTTCCACCTTTGTGCAAAAACCATCCTGTGCAGAGGCCTCTTCCTATCTAGGAAATGCCAACCTGTTAAAAGCAGTGAAAGCTTGGTTTCATAGACAGTGAAGCCAACGCCCTCGGAATTTTTCCTCTAATATCCAGCATGCTCCAGAGATTGGACTGAAAAGAGCTCTATGGGCGATTTCCCCAGCCACCTTCCTAGTCTTCTCATTGCCTGAGAAGGTTTTTCTCCATCTGAGGGTTCCCCAACACCAAGGCAGGGTCCTGAGAAGAGGTGTTGCTCAATAGTGATCTTCTGAATAGGCTTAAGTGAGCAGGAGGTAACAGGATTGGCTGGTTCCTCAGAAGGGCCATGACTTTAGTTCCAATAAAGTCTCTGGCAGTTAAATCAATCCACCTGATCACTGTCACTCTGTCCAGCATGTAGCAGGTGTCAAATGTCTGTACCCATTCCAACTCCTTCCCTCCTTAAATGAGAAAGGGGACAGAGTCAACGTCCTACCTTAGATTATACAGGTGTTGCCAATGACTCTCATATGTGTATCTGACCCATCTCAAGATCTCCCTTAGCGCATGCCCATAATTCCTCTATTGGTCCCACTTTAAGGTAAAAAAAAATAAGCTATTTTTACTGGTGGGGATATGCATCATGTCAAAACCCAAGTTTGGCTTCCCTCACCTCTTATAACCATTTCCTGCCCTGACATTCCAATGCCCCCAAAATGATTCTTTCCATCCTAGAGACAAAGTCTGTCTTAGGCCCTTTTCTACACCCTCGGAGAGGGAGCCAGATGAAGTTCCTCATTTCTTTTCATCTTATGAAACTCTGAGAGGACCCTGATTAATTACTTTCACACTACAAGCAGGGACCTCTTCTGCGGCAACGGGAGTGTTTTGGCAGGTATAATAAGATACAAAATGCCATGATCATGAAAAGGATTGGGGAAATGAGAACTGAGGCTATCTCTACGTCAAAGGCTGTAAGCTCGTGGCCCACTGGCTGAATTCAGACCATAGACAAATTTGGCCTGCCCTATGGAACATTTTTTAAAATGCGGAGTTATTATTTTTAAGTGGTGACATTTCCTACAAAATCCTAATTTCTGATCTTTTTTGAAAAACCAGAAGTTTTGGCCATGCTGGATACACAGTCCCACATGACAACGCCTGGTGGACACCCCAGTCCATGACAGTGACCATTCTTCTCTTCTTTCTGCTCGGTACCTGAACCCAGTTCACTCACTGACGTACCTGTCTGGCCCCTACAGGCCTTTGCGATTTGAAACCCTGTTCCACTCTCCACCTGGCTGGGACAGAAAGACATGTTTGGCTGGTGACCTCAAAGCATGGGGGAAGGAATCATGTCTCCCTTCCATCTCTTCATTTCAAATCACTTCTCTCTCTGAGTCTCCACTCATATTCTGATCCTAGTTTCTTCCCCTCTCCCTCCCTCCCAAGAAGTCTGGGAAGAGAATCCCTGTTTAGGGAATATAAAGTGACCAACATAAGTGCACACTCTGTGACCAGGGCACTCAGAGGTCCCATGCTGGATGGAAGGCTTTCCACTCTGCTCCACAGGAGAGTGTCTGCTCCCAGCCCCTGACAAACAGAATGCACAAGAGGGCATACCAGACATATAAGAGCGGCCATTGGAGTCTTCTATGTCCATCTTAGAGAGACTCTGCTGGAAGAGAAAACAGCTGCTATTAGGAGCCAGATCTGGGAAGGAAGCCGCTTTCTCTCTAACATTCTGGAGTTAGAAAGAACCCTACAGGTCCCCTTACATGTGCTCTGACCCTATCCTAAAGAAGCTCTGGTGAGAAAAACAACATACCCTGACTTTCAAACCCCAATTCCCCTCCAACCCCCACCCTATGCAGGTTTCCCCAGTCTCTTGGGTAGAAACACCATCTTATTCCAGACTGGTCTCTGATTGTGAGGTTTTGAGAGGAGACCCTCTCCCTGTAAATGGAGCTGATGGGATAGGATGGGAGACAGGTTACAGCTTGGTCCTCAGGGGGCAAAGGAACAGCTCCACGGAGGTTCTAAACCTTGTCAAGGATGGGGTAGTAATAAGAGGAAGAAGCTAGGTTGAGTCACTCGGTATATAATTTTGTGGGTGGCGGGGAGGGGGGTGGGGAGAGGAGTAGAAGATGGAGGAAGGAGAGCTGCCCACCTCAGGTTCAGTGAAGAGTCCTCTACTGAAGGTGTAATAGACAAATTAAACCTTTGGTTTCCCCCTTATTTCTTGTCAATTACCTTGCTATGTTTATTATTTATTTATTTATTTTATCATTATTATTATTTTTTTGGTCTTTTTGCCGCTTCTTGAGCTGCTCCCGCGGCATATGGAGGTTCCCAGGCTAGGGGTCCAATCGGAGCTGTAGCTGCCAGCCTACGTCAGAGCCACAGCAATGCAGGATCCGAGCTGCGTCTGCAACCTACACCACAGCTCACAGCAACGCCAGATCCTTAACCCACTGAGCAAGGGCAGGGATCAAACCTGCAACCTCGTGGTTCCTAGTCAGATTCATTAACCACTGCGCCACGACGGGAACTCCTGTTTATTATTTTTTTTAAAGGGAGTTGGGGAGGAGTCTGAATTTAAAATGCAGGTAGGGGAGCTCCCATTGTGGCTCAGCAGAAACGAACTGGACTAGGACTAGTATCCATGAGGATGTGGGTTCGATCCCTGGCCTCACTCAGGGGGTTAAGGATCCAGTGTTGCTGGGACCCCCAGCCTGGGAACCTCCACATGCCATTGGTGTGGCCCTAAAAAAAAAAAAAAAGCGGGAGTTCCCGTCGTGGCGCAGTGGTTAACGAATCCGACTAGGAACCATGAAGTTGCAGGTTCGGTCCCTGCCCTTGCTCAGTGGGTTAACGATCCGGCGTTGCCGTGAGCTGTGGTGTAGGTTGCAGACGTGGCTCGGATCCCACGTTGCTGTGGCTCTGGCGTAGGCTGGTGGCTACAGCTCCGATTGGACCCCTAGCCTGGGAACCTCCATATGCCGCGGGAGCGGCTCAAGAAATGGCAAAAAGACAAAAAAAACCAAAACCAAAAACAAAAACAAAAAAAAGTGCCTCCCTAAAAAAAAAAAAAAAAAAAGCAAGTAGAAGTCCCTGCTGTGAATCTGCAGCATCTTGGGAGTGCTGGGGCACTGGTTTGACCCCCAGCTCAGCACAGTTGGGTTAAGGATCTGGCGTTGCTGCAGTGGCAGCTTAGGTCAAGACTGCGGCTCACATCTGATCCCTGGCCTGGGATCTCCATGTGCCACGGGGCAGCCATGAAAGAAAAATAAATAAAAACATAGGTAGCCTGGAGTTTCCTTGTGGCACAGTGGGTTAAGGATCTGGAGTTTTCACTGCAGTGGCTAGGGTCGCTACTGTGGTTTGGGTTTGATCCCTGGCCTGGGAACTTCCACGTGCTGTGGGCATGGCCCTGGTAGTCTCTTTGAGGAAAGGCAAACAGTAAGTGGCAGGAGAGTATTAAACAATCACGAACTGAGAACAATTAAAAGTGATAATTTGTTGCATTGAATTATCTCCTTAGAAGACTGTGGGAGGAGAAAAAAAAATCTATTTGGTGGAGATTTACATACATCCCAAAATGCTTTCACCGGTAATCAAATGAAAAATAAATACCCTAGGGCAGATTTGGGGGAGCTAGAGTGGGGCAAGGGAGCAGCCTGAGCTTCCAGAATTTTTGGTCTCTTTGAAGGATCTCACTGAGGCAGATGGATGAAAACTTGGTTTGCTTGTAAAACTATATTGATAGAATCAGGATGCAGGATTCTGGAGAGCAGACATGGGGAAAGTATCTATGACCCTGTCTCCCCCCACAATCCTGGGTCATTCTTCTCTAGTGCCAAGAAGATGTCATACTCTTCTAAAAGATCTCACAAAAACACCCGAGACATGGGCTTTCCATTGCCTCCCAAAGTAGCTCTCTCCAAATTTCATTAGAGATTCCTAGTCTCACCTAAGAGGCCTGAGTGTGGAAGAAAAAATTCTCTAAGTTTATTTTCAATTCCTCTTTTCTTGACATCCTCCCTGGGATGGACTGAGCGTTGGGACCAGACTGCTAGACCAAGCCACAATAATAGGTGGTTCCCTGAAGCTTCCCTTAGGGGCAATGATGAGAAGAGCCCAGTCCACAGTGGTTAGTGAACTCACACTCTCTGGAACTAGCCACAGAACTTGCGGTGGTCAGAGATGCAAATACAAGGGAGGGTGGTCTGGTACTCATGGGGCCCCTTTCATTTCTGAATCATTAGCTCCATAATTGCCCTTTGGGATTTTGCAAAACTGAAGACGCCACACGTGACTTCACACACACACACACCCTCCCATGCAGAAGAAGCAAGAGTCAGCAGAATTTTCCCTATTTTCTGCTTGGAGAAACTGAGGTTCAGAGCAGCTAAGTGACTTGTCTCAGGGCTCATAGTGAGACTGGAACAACAAAAAGACACAAATCTGTCACTCTAAGATGTGCTCCTTCCATTAAACAATTTTGCTTTCTTCCGAAGGCCAGGGTACTCATAGCCTTTGTGGATCTCCTTGCTTTTCCCTGGTTCCAACATTTTCTCTTTTGGTGCCATCCTTATGGGAGTGGGGTCTGTTACTTAAAAAGAGGAACAGGAGTTCCTGTTGTGGCGCAGCGGAATTGAATCCTACTCGTATCCATGAGGACGCAGGTTCGATCCCTGGCCTTGCTCAGTGAGCCAGGGATCTGGCGTTGCCATGAGCTGTGGTGTAGGTCACTGACACGGCTCGGATCCTGCGTTGCTGTGGTTTTGGTGTAGGCTGGCAGCTGCAGCTCTGATTTGACCCCGTGGCCTGGGAACTTCCACATGCCACAGGTGCGGGCCTAAAAAGCACACCAAAAAAAAAAAAAAAAAAAGAAGAAGAAAGAAAGAAAGAAAAGAAAAGAAAAGAAAAGAAAAAAAAGGAGGAACAAGTTGAGCAGGCCCTATGAAGAGAAATATGCTAATGCAAGTGTGTGTGTGTGTGTGTGTGTGTGTGTGTGTGTGTGTGTGTACCAGCAGCTAGACAGGCACTGGGTGGGCAGAGCAGTTGAAGCATAGCATTCAGCTAGTACTAGCTCAGGAAGTGCATCTCATTCTTGGACATCTGCCCAAATGGCCCCAAAACAATTTCCAGAAGGGTCTGAAGGAGCTGTTTTCTGAGTTGGACTTTGTTCCTAGAAGTAAACCGAGCTCTTCTGTTTCTTAATTGTTCTTAACAGGTGCTCCATGACACATCTTGGGCAAAATCAGCCTTTAGCTGCCTACAACTGGTCTAAGTGCCAAGTTGGTAGCCTTGGGAGTGAGACAGGATTGAGATTCTGCTGTTCCAGATCCTGGTATTCCGAGAGCCAGGAGTGCATCAGGAGATGTACTTCACTGTTTGCTCAAGTCTCCAGGTAGCATATCCCTCTCAACCTTCCCACTCCCTGCCCCTCAAAGCACCTCCTCCCCTGCCTGGCCATCCAGGCAGATCCTACTGTCTCCTTAGAGGATCTGGGTCAAATTAGGCAGTGCCAATTGGAGACACACTGCAGGGGGAGGAGGTATAAGGAGGGAGAAGCTTGTTTAGCTCAGAGATCTCAAAAGGAAACTGGCTTGAGAGCAACACAGACATCATTCCCTGATGGAGGTGGGCACATATGTACTGCGAATTCAGTTCAGTGAGCTGAATACACAACTAGAAACGGCCAGTCTCCCAATTCAAAAGGAAGTATCTCTGTGAGGAGGGAGGAAGGTTGGTCACTGTAACCTTTGGAGACAAAGGTCTTCTTCCCTGTTCTTTTGAATGCACCTGGCACCATAACAAGAATCTTCCATGGCCCTGGCCTTCTCCCATCAATGTGATATCACATTTGAACAGGCGTGGGCAGGAATGGATATTCCTTCTAGATTTTTTGTTTGTTTCTTTGGCCGCACCTACAGCATTCAGAGGTTCCTGGGCCAAAGACCAAATCTGTGCCACATCAGTGACCCGAACCACAGCAGTGACAACACTGGATCCTTAACCCCCTGAGCCACCAGGGAACTCTAGGACATCCCTTCTAGACAGAAGATTCCCCACCATACTTCCTGACAAGCAGTGAGTTGAGACAAATCTGACTTCCGAGGGTAGATCAGGTATCAGCTATCACCCCCATCTCCCCATCTCCACAAAAACCTTTCCACAGGTCTATTAGTGACAAAAATATCAGAAAGTCAAGTTTTATCTATGTAGAGACTCTGAAAGCCTGAAATGAGATGGGCATCACAAGTAATTAAAGCTCTTCCAATCCTCCAAAGAACCCTGTTTGATCCAGCGACACACCAAAATTGGAATTTAGAACATACTCCATGTGGCCTAGTGGGTAAAAAGGTAGCGAGGAGGATATTGTTGGGAAAGAGGGTGGAAGTGGAGAGAAGGGCAAGGAGCCATGGCATCCTTTTGGTTGCAACAGGGGGAAGTGGAACAGTTTTTTCTCTGGTTCAGGATCTGGGATCCGAGGTGGAGCCCGGTAATTTTTTTTTTCCAGTGATTATTAACAAGACAGAACTTCCCACCTGCCTGGGATGGAGCGGTTCAGGTACTACAAGTAGACCAAACCCAGAGCATCATCCTCTCCTGCCTGCGCCTTCCTGAACTGAATGAAATCTGAGCAAAAATATGTTGGAACCACATAGCCGGCTCTGCTCTTTATCAGGACTATGCATAACTGCAGAAGGGTAAGGGGCAAAGGCTTGAGGGAAAAGGTGAAAACAGGCCTTGTCTGCAACCTGACTATATGCCCCTTTCCAGGAACCAGGCCTTGACATCGGGCAAATGGCAGCTCTGAAATGATCTTTCGGGTCCATGTAGTGCCCTTTGAAGGAAACCCACCAATCTTTTCTCTGCTTATGTGTCTGTATTTACAGCAGAAAGATCTGACTCAACATTCCCATAGTGACACAACAAGATTGGCAGCATCTCTGCAGTGCCAGGATGCAGGTTCGATCCTTGGCCTGGCACAGTGGGTTAAAGGCTCTGGTATTGCCAGAGCTGTGGTATATGTCACAACTGCAGCTCAGATCTGATCCCTGGCCTGGAAACTCCATATTCAGCAGGGTGAGCAAGAAAGAAAGAAAGAAAGAAAGAGAGAGAGAGAGAAAGAAAGGAAGGAAAGGAAGGAAGGAAGGAAGGAAGGAAGGAAGGAAGGAAGATCTGACTCATTTTCTCACCAGGTTGTGGATAGTGAGCTTCTGTCTACATGCAACACAGATGAAGACAGCTCAGCTTCGTTATCCAAGTGCTTGGGGAGCAATGCGGAGGGGATGACTGCCCAGGTCACCCTAGGAATGGCCAGTCTCTAAAATAAAAAGGGGAAAGAGCTGGAAACACAATACCTGGGCAGTGGGAAAATATCATTTCATTGTCTCCTTTTAGATCTCAGATGGATGCATCTCTTATTCTTTGGGCTTCCCTGGCCTCCCCATGCAGACTGCGGAAGAGAGGGAGGACTAAGGTTTAGGGGCGGAGAAGAAACAATCTCACCCCTTCTGGGTTTCATTTCAGAACTTAAGGAACTAAGGAAAGAGCCAAACTTAGCACTTTAAATCACTAGGTGATTTAACACTTTCTGGGTGTTTCTGGGTGACATAACACTTTCTGGGTTTGGGGGGGTATACCCTTTAGTATATAAGCCCTATGTTTATAGAAAGGCCCTGCAAGGTCACTGCTGTTCAGCTGTATATGTGGGCAGGGGTGGCTTAGAGTAGAGCAGGGCCATTCAACTTGAGTTTTATAATAATCAATTTTGGAGCCAGATGCCCCAACACAGGGTTCACTCTCTCAAGTGAAGTTTGAAAGGACACAGAAGTCTCAATTAACTATTCTAATTGGGGTAGGGTGGCAAAAAGGTGGGAGAGAGAGGAATACTTGCTTTGGTGGCAGTCCTGGCCAGAAGTCCCTAACAGCATGCTGACCAAAGGAACTCACTATTGTTTGGGCCAGAAAGATGTTTTTCAGGCTCTTCTGCTAACAAAGAATCTTGCTCTGACAATCCAATTTAACCAGCCTCCCTTCCTTTGGCGGGCCTGGAGCAGGGGTGCTCTAGGACCTGGGGAATCTTGGAGCTAGAATGGAGTTGAGAGATGATCCCCAACCTCTTGGCTTTTTTTGGGGGGGGGGGACACCTGCAGCATAGGGAAGTTCCCAGGCTAGGGGTCGAATGGGAGCTGTAGCTGCTGGCCTACACCAGTCACAGCAATACCAGATCTGAGCCACATCTGCGACCTACACCACATCTCATGGCAGTACCAGATCCTTAGTCCACTGAGAGAGGCCAGGGATTGAACCCACATCCTCATGGATCCTAGTTGGGTTTGTTAACCCCTGAGCCATGAAAGGAACTCCTTACTAAATATCTTTAATATAGGAACAGGGTTTCCTGGGTTCAAGGATTATACCAGCATAGGTATTCTAGCAAAATCTACAAGGTTGAAGCTACCCCTGGAAGGGACCAGTCCATTTATACCAGTACTACCCTTAGGTGCTTCCATCTGATAAAACTCAAAACTGGGGTTCCCATTGTGGCTCAGTGGTAATGATTCTGACTAGTATTCATGAGGATTCGGGTTCGATCCTTGGCCTTGCTCAGTGGGTTAAGGATCCGGTGTTGCTGTGAGGTGTGGTGTAGGTTGCAGACACAGCTCAGATCCTGTGTTGCTGTAGCTGTGGCCGGCAGCTACAGTTCCAATTCAACCCCTGGCCTGGGAACTTCCAAATGACGTGGGTATGACCCTAAAAAGACACACACGCACGCACAAAAACCCAAAACAAAACCTTGAACCTGTCTCTGTTTCCAACACAAAGTCCACAACTCTTCTGAGAAAAGGAGGCAAATCAAAGAGCCTGGAAATGACAGCCTTCTTCAGCAGGGTCAAGAGACCAACAAAGAAAGGGAGTCCCTTTGCCTGTGGCATTGACTACACACACAGGGTTACACACTTTTATTTGTTCCTATAGACTAAAACGAGGCTAGCAACACTTGCCCAACAATAACTTTTCCATATTTTTCCTTAACTATTGTGTGTATGTGTTGAGGGAAGAGAGATGGCCAATCTGGGAGAAAATAATTTCTGTGTGGATGTTGGAGGGAAGATAGGATAAAAGTTGGGATAATGTTCCTTCCATGCTGGGAAGTACTAAGCATGTACTAAGAGGAAATACAGAATAAACTTTCAGTTGCATTTATGCTGGAAAAAATTTAGCACCTATCTCTGAGCCAAGCCCTGAAACATGATTTAGCCTTAACCTACTGAGGGTATAGGGATTGCCCAGAAGCTACAACTGAACTAACTGTACTCAATGGACAGCAAAGACATTATGTTTTCTGCTTGAGACGTCAGCATCTATTGAGTAGGACAAGATATATAATTCTGAAGTTGCCAGGCTGAGGGCCGCTCCCACCATCCTGGGGCCCTCCCCAGAAGCACCGATGAGAACTCTCCTGCTTCTCATGGTAAGGCTCTTTTCTTTTTTTTTTTTTTTAATTTTTCTTTTTTTAAAGACTTTATTTTCCTTGGAGTTCCTGTTGTGGCTCAGTGGTAATGAACCTGACTGGTATCCACGAGGACAAGGCTTTGATCCCAGGCCCTTCAGTAGGTTAAGGATCCAGTATTGCCGTGAGCTGTGGTATAGGTCAAAGATGTGGCTTGGATCTGGCATTGCTGTAGCCATGGTGTAGGCTGGCAGCTGCAGCTCCGATTTGACCCTTAGCCTGGGAACTTCCATATGCTGAATCTATGGCCCTAAAAGGATTAAAAACAAAAAAACAAAAAACTTTATTTTCTTATCCCAGAAGCCACTTTTGACTATTCTCATGACCTACAGAGCTATCTGGATTCTCTGAATTAGGCTGCTGGTGGGGAAGGCTGAGGTTCCCCACACACCACAAAGCAAGATTCACGGACCTTCTGGCAGACTCACGAGAAGATGAGGAATTCCCAGCTGGGCATTTCATATATCCTTACCAAATAAGATGCTACACTTAAAGAGTGTCTGATTTGGCCTTTTACCTGGTCTTGTCCTCAGAATCTGAGTTACCTTTTTTTTTTTTTTTTTTCTTTTTAGGGCCATACCTGCAGCATATGGAGATTTTTCCAGGTTAGGAGTTGAATTGGAGATGTAGCCACTGGCCACAGCCACAGCCTTAACCCACTGAGCGAGGCCAGGGATCAAACCCACAACATCATGGTTACTAGTCGGATTCATTTCTTCTGCGCCACAAGGAGAACTCCCAGAATCTGAGTTATCTTAAGTGGAAACATTCTGGGTAGTCAGACACCTGTTTTTAATGCTTCCTAAGGATATGAATTGTGTACTTGACCTAGGCAAGTGGAACAAGCAGCAGTAAAGAGAAATAGCCAGGCCTCAATAGCCTTCTGCTTGGCCACGATGTTGGAAGGCCTAGGACTGACCTGTGAGCAAGTCACGACCATACCAAGTTCATCACTGATGCTTTGAGGGCTCAGAGTGGGGGAATAGGGTATAGCTGGAGTTACCAAACATGTAAGTAGGGGTGGATGAGTTATAACTGCAGAGAGTTTTGTTTATAAGAGAAGGGACTGAGGTGAAAGAAAGTGTGCAAAGTATGACACAATGTGGTTGGTAATACCTCAAATGCTCCCAGAAGCAGAGATAGTAAATTCAGAAAATTGGACGGGTAAACAGGCTACTATTACTTCCTAAACATCTCATATCTAAAGGTCTATCCCATTAAACATCCCATTGTCACCAAACAAAACCAGTCATTAAAAAAAAAAAAAGAAGAAAAAAGAAAAAGGCACAAAAATCAAACATAGTGAGGATCTACAACTCCAGCAGACAAGGGGATATTGTGGATGGTGCAGTATGAGGTGCAGGGAGGGCTGTTTTCTTTTTTCATCTTTTTTGCCTTTTTCTAGGGCCACACCTATGGCATAGGGAGGTTCCCAGACTGGGGGTCTAATCGGACAGCCTACCGCCAGAGCCACAGCAGTGTGGGATCCAAGCTATGTCTGCCACCTACACCACAGGTCAGGGTCCCCAGATTCTTAACCCACTGAGCGTGAGGTTAAGAACCTGTAACCTCATGGTTCTTAGGTTCGTTAACCACTGAGCCATGGTAGGAACTCCAGGGAGTGCTGTTTTAGTTCACACCTGTTTCCCAAGTCTATTGTTCCCTGGGGTTGTCTGCCCCAGGGCTTCCTGGGTTATAGTTCTTTCCTAGGGCTCCTATGCAGTGAATCTCTTCCTTCCGAGCCTTGCTTCTCAGGTTCCCTAGACTCCTCACCTTACACAGTACCCCAACAGCACTTTTCACTCCACCTTAAGTTTCTTCTATACCATATATATATCTCATTGCCTCCCAGTCTTCCCACTTAGGGCCTATGTTTTTCTCTCTAACCTTTTGACCGATGACAACCCCCTCCCCGCCGCCTCTTGCTTCCTTGCCCAGGTAACCAGTTTAATTCTTTCTCTAACTATCCTGTTCTATCCAGCCATACCCTGCGAAAGAGCCTCGCGCACTCCTGTCTGTCGTCGGTCCTCTGCCTTGACCCATCTCCCGCCTTTTCAGTACGCCTACGTCCCTGCTTCCTCCCCCTCAAACCTGTGGCCCCGCACGAAACTCCCAGCGCCAGCACCCTCCCCTGGGCCGCAGCTCACCCTAAGACCCACTCCCCGCCTCGCCCCCGCCCCCGCCTCCCCTCCCTTCACGCCCAAGCCCCTCAGGCCCCGCCCCCGGCGGCCGAGGCCCCGCCCCTCGCGCTTCGCCCAAACCCCGCCCCTCACTCACCTGAGGCAGCTCCGCGCGCGCGCAGGCTGGGGGGGTGAGGGAGAGGGGATGGTATTGGGGGAGAGGGGGGCGGGGCGGCGGGGGTCCCCCACTCTGGCCCAGTCGGCCCAGTGCGGGGGTAGTGGGGTCACTGAGGCTGCCGCGACCGGGCCGGAGGCTGGACCCGGGCGCTCAGCGGCGGCGGCGGCTCCATCTCCATCAGCGTCTTCACCTGAGGAGGGACGAGCCCCCCCCCCCATAAACCCCCCCCAGCAAGCAGTCCCCCCTCCCCCGAACAACTTCCGGTCCCACTACCAGGCGACAGGCGTCGTGGCCGAACACCGAGCGCCCCCAAGCTGGGGAGACAGCTGGAGAGAGAAGAGCTAGGGGAGAGTAGCCGAGCGCCGAAAGATTCAAGTCCTGAAGGCGCGGTCGGTCGTTGGCAGAGGGTAACTCGAAACACTGCCCCTTCATCTGCATCTCTTTTGCAAACTAGGCCACATTGGACGCCCTGATTGCCTGGCACATCTGCAGCTAGTGCCAAGTTTTGCCTTGGCCTCTCCTAAGACAATATTGATTTTTAACCTCTTAGCATTCTTTGCCTTTTCCTGCCAAAGATGTAGGAATTGTAGGAGGAGGGGCTTAAACATGTCAGATATTAAAAAATTTCTTCTTGGGCAGTATGCTGAGGTCATTCATCTTAGCAGCTCTGCCAATACTGACAGACCTTAGTGAAGGAAACCCTGCTTCTTAACTTCCCTGCACCTGCTTCCTCCCCCCCCCACCTTTTGTTTGTTTGGGGTTATCTCACTAGATATCCCAGCACTAGTGTACCTCCCTCCTGCAATTTGCTCACTTCTCAGCCTCAAGAGGTCCCCAAAGTCAGTTTTTTGCTTTTTCAGATTGGTGGTCTTAAACAGGTATTTTATTGATGTATTTAGAAAAGTGGAACCGTCATTACCCCTGGGAACCTAGGGAGGCAGTAAAAAGTTGCACATACACTTTTCTTACACGTACCCTCACATATGCAGTGAAGAATCCAAGAAGAAAAGCAAAACAAGGCCTCGGTGGTGACAGTCATTAGAAATGAAGATAGGGTTAGTAATTAGCGCTATTTCCAAAATTACTTTTCCTACTCCTAGCCCTTTTCTCCAGTAGCTCTCACCTCCCGGTACTGGGCCACTGGCCAGAAGGGGTATGTGACATAGTATCAAAGAGGGTTGGTTGCTTGAGCGGAAATGTGTGATGTGTCTACCTGCCTATGGCTTACAAAGGCATCGTCAGGGTTGTGATCCAAAACATGGAGAGGTGGAGGGAAAGCTTTTTCTGTGGTAATGAGGCCAAAGGCTGGATGTTAAGAAGGTGGTTCTGGAGCGCAGATGATTCCAATTCACTTTCTCATGGGGCGACATGGACGTGGATGCGGTGCCAAGCATTGCTGAGCACGCCTCGGAGGTTCCAGATTGGGGCCACTGTGTCTGGCTGCACATTGTAGCTGTCATCTACAGCCTTACAAATAATATTCAGTTCCTTTTTCCCAGCTGGCACAGGGGCTTGCAGCTGCCATAGCCGCCAGGCCCAGGCTTTTCGGGGACGCTGTTCTTCTCCATCCAGCTCAGCTGCCTGCCAGGTTAGGCCCCCATCCAGAGACACATCCACCCTGACCACAGCTCTTCCTCCACCACTCCATGCATAGCCCTTGATAGTCACCTCCCTTGACTCTATTGTCTCCCCGTCTTTGGGCTGTGTGATGGCTGACTGGACAGGAAGTTCCTGAATAGATGGAGCCGAGTCAAAATCTACAGTGTCCCAGTCCACAGATGGAGAGAAGCCTTTGTAATCCCGCCGCTGCCAGTGGCTGTGACTTTCCTCTGGTTCCACGCTGACTTTGCCCAGCCATTTGACATGGCGAGCACCCACTATGCCAGGAACCACCACCCGCACAGGGAAGCCATGGTCACGAGGCAGAGGCTGTCCATTCATCTCATATGCCAGCAGGACCTCAGCTTCAGGGTCCATGGCCCGAGCCAGAGGGATGGATGCTCCATAAGCAGTCCCTGTGGGGTCTGAGTCCAATCCCTCAAAGCAGACATGGGCCTCAGCTTCAGAGAGTTGGTGACCAGCCTGGGCTAACACATCACAGAGCCGTGCCCCAGCCCAGCATGCAGTGCTAATGGCCCCTGTATTCCACTCCAGACCTCTTACTTCTTTGAACCGAGTCATCTCAGAGCGCCGGTTGCCAGCACACTGCAAAGTGACTGTGATCTCATGCTTGGGGAACTGGTACAAGTCATCCAGGGATAGGTACAGTGACTGACCCCCAGGTGGCCCTACTACATGCAGGCGATAGGTGTCTGGGTCCAGGTTAGGCACAGGCAAGTGATTCCGAGTGAAGAAGATCGGGTTGGGTGTGATGTAGTTTTCTGTCAGCAGCTCAGGGGGAGGTTCTGCATTAAAAGGGCGCTGGCTGTTAACCTTCAGGGCTGGGTGACGTATAGGATCATTAGCATAAGGGTCAGAGGTCTTCGAGGTGGAGGGTGCCTTGTCTTCAGGGCTCAGTTCCCCAATCTTGTACTGAGCCAGTATCTCTCGCACGTGGGGCTGGTCGTGAACAGCATAGAGGGCCCAGAAGGGCTCTAGAGGACCCCCAGCTGCTAGCATCAGCTTTGATGGCCCCCCTGGGTGTAGGTCCACAAATTCTGTGACATCAAAGACCTCAGAGCCCAAAGTCACCCAAATCCCAGTCTCAGGGCTGCTGTGGGATCTCACTTCCTCCCTCGTGTATATGCGTGGTGGCTCCTGAGCAGCCTGCAGGCAGGGTGGAGGTGAGGCAAAAGGGAACCAAATGTTAAGAAGACATCACTCCAGCTCACCTTGACCTAACCTACAAAATTGGGGTCACTGGGGAATGGAGGCAACAGAATCCATCTCTACTGTGCATGAAGGCAGGGTCACCATGGGTTCTGTGGTAAAGGCTGTGTTGCCTGGGAGCTCACTAGGGCCCCTTTGTTCTGACAGTGAAGTTCCTTCCTTCCCTTACCTTGCACTGGTAGTCATGATAGGCCAACACTGCACCGAGGCCTAGCAGCGTCCCCATGACTCTCCATCCCTTGGTGCTGGAGTGATCACCAGAGAAGGCGAGGATGTGGTGCTGGGGCTGAAATGAATCATTTGTAGAGCAGGCCTGAATGCAGAGCCTCGAGGGGGTGGACTTGAGTCTGGAAGAGAGAGAGGCCTTCTTAGTAGCACACTTCTCATCATAAGAAAGGGCCAGGGAGTTCCCGTCGTGGCGCAGTGGTTAATGAATCCGACTAGGAACCATGAGGTTGCGGGTTCGGTCCCTGCCCTTGCTCAGTGGGTTAATGATCCGGCGTTGCCATGAGCTGTGGTGTAGGTTGCAGACGCAGCTCGGATCCCGTGTGGCTGTGGCTCTGGCGTAGGCTGGTGGCTGCAGCTCCGATTCGACCCCTAGCCTGGGAACCTCCGTATGCCACGGGAGCGGCCCAAGAAATAGCAAAAAGATGAAAAAAAAAAAAAAAAAAGGGCCAGAGAAGGCCCGGGGTGAACCTCTCCCAGGTTAGCCATTGGTTCCTTTGGTTAGGACTTAGTTTCTCAGGGATGGGTGGGACATGTGGGATGTGGCTTTCCCTTTCCTCCCAGGTCACTATCTCAATGATCTTATCTGGCAGATAAGAGTCATAAAAGTACAGTGGGTAGAAGATATGAAACTGGAAGGCCTACCTGCAGGCCTGCTGGATTCCTGGAAGCACAACTTTGCGCAGCAGCAGCATTGTAGCACACCTGGGATAGGAGGAAGATTCCAGGATAGACAGGGAGTCCTGGGAGGTGATGAGATTAGGGCAGCTTGTGGGAATGGGTGGGAGGACAGAAATCAGCCAGGAGCTCTCTGGACAAATGGGGAAACTTTTTCTGTGGTATTGAGACCAAAGAATGGGAGTGAAGGTCCAAATGGGTCCTTTAGAAAACCTGGAGAACTTTGGAGACAGACTATGCTGACAGGATGGAAAGGAATAAGGGGGTGGGAGGGGGTCTCCTAGAATTACCTATCTCCCGCCCTCCACTCTCTACTTTGTCCACTACAGAGAACAATGGGGGCCAAAGGCCTAAAAGGCAGAGGCTTAGTTTGCCTGTTCATTATTTCTAAATTCAGCAGAGGACAACTGAGGGGTATACTGACTTAGACACAAAAAGGTGAAAAAGATAGTGGCAGCCTGATGGGGTGAGGAGCTTGGATTTTGGAGTCAAAACGCTTTGTGTTTGTGAAACTAGCCCTGCCATTGACCAGCCCTGTTCCTGGGCAAGATACCAAGCCTCTCTGAACTTGTGTCCTCATCTGTCAAATGAGATCTACCTAGCAGAACTGCTGTGATGAGCCAACAAGTAATAACACTGTCATTGAAGGCCTTTCCCTCCTCTCCCTCCACCCACCCTAAAAAAATAAAAACTGAACCTGGCTGGGAACTGGGCCCCAACCGGGGGTTCCCACCCCTACCTGGTCTGGCCATTCCAGTGAGCTCAGCAAATCGAGGAGTTAATGTCCAGGGTGTCAGGGGACGGGCTAGAGACGGAAGAAGGTAATTTTTCTGCGCTGGCTTGCGCAGTTTCTTCCTTAAAGCACTGAGCAGATCACTGACCCCAGGAGGGCCAAAGCGGGGAGGGGTGAGAAGAGTCAGAATTGCTGATGAGATGCTAAAGAGGGGTGCTGGCAGAGACACTGGGAGGAAGCTAGAAATAGGAGTGGAGTCTGCATTTTACTCCTGGGCCTTAGAACCCTCACTCTCCCTGCCACCTTTCCTCAATCCCAGCAGCCTACTAAAAGCAGACTGGAGCTGCATAGGTAGGACTGACTTGCAGGCAGACTCGGTCAGCCCAGTATCCCAGGTTTGGGAGAGGCAGTCTGCCGCTAAACAGATGGCACCGCCTTGTGCGGGTAGTCGCCAGTCACTCCCCAGAGGAAAAATTTGGTAGAATATGGATGTGTTCAGCACCAAGACACAAGCACCCGGTTCCATGTCGCCCAACAGCTGGCCCAGGAGTGTCTAGTAGCAACACCCCGCGGCCCCAGGAGCACTCGGCTAGCGGTAGTGGAGGCGGGGACTAGCAGTTTTGTTGTCCTTGGGATTCGGAGCACCCCTGAGGACCAACACCACCCCCGACCCCGCGCCGCCCCTGCCCAGGTTACTAGTCCTGCCTCCTCCCGGCCCCAGGTTCCTTACCGGGTTCGCCGTCCGCACCGTGGTTCTTTCACCCGCTCAGCGCCCAGCCGCAGTCGGCGAGGGGGCGGGGCTTGCGCCGTGACGTTGGGCTGGAGTAAAGGACCACTCTCGCCCCTCTGCTCGTCCCCAAGTCATTGGCGGGCCATAGACCGCCTCCCTGCTGCTGTGCCCCGCCTCCTGGAGGCCGAGGCAGGCGGGGGTGCCACCTGGGCTCGGAACTAGAACGGTAAGTTTTTGCTTCTACCCCGCCGGAGAAGGAATGGGACTGTCATGACATCCGGAATTCGGGGCAGTGCAAAGTGATGAGGACGCCCAGAGGTTGGGCTGAGGGATGTCCCTACCCCTCCCTGCTATCTGAGACACAAGTGCTTTCATTAGAGGCCTCGGGATTCAGACGGCTTTCTCCCGGGGGGGGGGTAGTGAGCTCCGCCTCCCGGGGGGGTAGTGAGCTCCGCCTCTTATCTTGTTTTTGACAAACGTCTGTGTTGCAACTGCAACAGCCCTGTGTTTTTTTTTTTTTTTTTTTGTCTTTTGTCTTTCTAGGGCCTCATCCGCGGCCTATGGAGGTTCCCAGGCTAGTGGTGGAATCGGAGCTGTAGCCGCTGGCCTACACCACAGCTCACCGCAACGTAGACTCCTTAACCCACTGCCGAGGCCAGGGATTGAACCTGCCCCCTCAAGGATACGTTCCCGCTGAGCCACGACGGGAACTCCCGCCCTGTTTGTATTTTAGAGGAAACAAGAGCAAGTGCTCAATTCTCTTATATCCAGGAACGAGAGCAGAAATGGGGTCTACATGACAATTCAAAGAGATTCTTCAGACTAGTTTAATTTCTCCCCAGATTATAGAACCAACCCTGAATAGCCATCTTTTTTCTTTTTTTTGCTTAGTGGTCAATTTTTAAAAAATCGTTACTTAATAAGAGAAATGACATTTTAACACCCCAAAATAGGGGAACATTGTAAGTGCTCATAATCTCAGAGTAAAGGGCATAATAGAACATTGTTTGCTATTACCCTTTTATCATTTGGCCCCGAAGTTAAATCTTGTCATTGGCTAGCAGTGAACCTGGGGCAAACGTATCCACACTGCCCTCTGGAGACTAGAAGGTTGAGCTACAGCCTTAAGCGAAGGTCTTCATCTTTAATTTTGGAAAATCAGTTCCCCTCCCTTTCTGCTCTCCTAAGAGCTTTCACTAGGAATGAAGGAGCTGTGGGAGGAGTGCTAAGAGATAAACCGAAAGAGGAATTGACAATGCAAAGGTGATTTTGGCGTTAAAGTTTCTGGAAAAAGATCCCCAAATGAACTGTGTATAATTAAATCATCAGAGATCTGACACCCAACCTACTATAGCAGTCTTAAAAATAGTCTTAGGGAGTTCCTGTAGTGGTGCAGTGGTTAACAAATCCAACTAGGAACCATGAGGTTGCAGGTTCGATCCCTGGCCTTGCTCAGTGGGTTAAGGATCCAGCGTTGCCATGAGCTGTGGTGTAGGTCGATCCCACGTTGCTGTGGCTCTGGAGTAGGCCGGCAGCATCGGCTCTGATTTAGACCCCTAGCCTGGGAATCTCCATATGCCGTGGGAACGGCCCCAGAAAAGGCAAAAAGACAAAAAGACAAAAAAAAAAAGTCTCAGCCCAAAGATACAGAGAAGTCAGTTATGGACTATCTGAAGCCATGGAATGAGACTTCTGCCTAAGAATGTCACCTTACATAAAGCCACACACATACTTTATATAATTAATCTTTTAAATCTCAACTTTTCTTCATTTTACAGAAGACACTGAGGCAGAGAGCAGCTAAGTAACTTGAGGCCACAGCTGGTAAGCTGTCAAAGACAGGGCTGAATACTAGGCTGTCGTGGTGTCTGTCCTTCAGATCCTTTGGAATTGAAAACTCCTCCTACAGACGTTAATCATTTCTTTGTGTCATTCTCCCCCTATCCACTTCCACTTAGATTTTGATGGATTGAGGGCTTCTAGTATGAAACAAGAGCGGAATTTCCTAATGAGATAGTAGCCACATTATCAATCAAAAATGTCAATTCAAAAGTACCGCCTCTCCCTCCAATCTCATCACTTGTCTGCCCAGAAGTCCATAGACCACTACCCATTCTGGCTTTTTTTTTTTTGGCTTTTTAGGGTCATGATCAAAGCATATGGAAGTTCCCAGGCTAGGGGCCACAGCAACACAGGATCCGAGCAGAGTCTTCGACCTACACCACAGCTCATGGCAACACCAGATCCTTAACCACTGAGCAAGGACAGGGACCAAACCTGAAACCTCATGGTTCCTAGTTGGATTTGTTTCTTTTGCACCACAATACCCATTCTGTTATGATGGCCTAATGAAATAAGCTAGAGTCAGACATGATAAGCTCTCCAGTGGCCTGGGAACAGGACTAATTAAACAGCAATAAAGGGGCTATTTTCCAAATTGAGCTATCTCACTATTCAAGAAAAAATTAATGGGAATAAGGAGGTACCAAGATGCAAGGGAGGGTGTGTTTCTGATTCAATAAAATATTCCTTTTCCTCCAAATTTCTAGTATCAGAGAAATAGCAAAAGAAAAAAAAAAAAAGAAGCAACACTCCAATACACTTTTTTTTTCTCCTTTTTTACTTACATTAAATACATCGGTAAATCAGCAGTTGCATTGTTACCACGATTGTTATGTTGGGAGAGGAAGAAAGGGAAAAAAGGCAAATGCTTTTTTTAGAAGCAAAAAAAAAAACAAACAGAAAAAAAACCACCAACCTCCCCCCCACCCCGCCCCTTTAAAAAAACCAACTGATCAGAAGAAAAAAATTAAGAGCTGGGAAATAAAAAAAACTAAGGTTCCCCAAGCCCCAAAGAGCTCAAAGGAAAGCAGAAGAGTTGAGAGGAAGTGGATGAAAGGCAGCAGATAGGCCCAGAAGCTAAGGCCAATCCTGTTCCTAAGGGGGGCAGGGGAGGGGAGAAGAGGCCTGGAGAAATGGTTTCCCAACCCCAAGGCGATGAAACATCTTCACTACTGCTCCATGGGGAAAGCTGTACAGAGAAAGGACTTCATTTCTAAGAGACTTAAAAGAGCCATCCTAAGTTCTTCCACTTGTAAGGATGCACCGGGTACTTCTGGGGGCTAGTGGGTGCTGGGAAAAGAAGGGGGAAATGTATGTGTGTTTCAGGGCCACGGGAACTAAGGCTGCCCCTGGAAAAGGAAGGGAATTGAGGCCTAAGTGGAAGAACCTAAGCTGGGTCCTTCAGAATCTCAGCTTCATGGATTTCTGAGCTGCTCTGGGACAGAAGGCAGTCTGCACGCCAAAAGGGCAGAAAGGTTCCAATCCTAGGTTACTATGGCCTCTTCTATCTTATTTCTCCCAAATTCTGGGCTAGAACAAGAAGGAGTTTAGAGTTGTCTCTTGCCTTGATGGCTTCCCAAAGACATCATAAAATACCTGATGAGGGATATGAAGAGAGGCTAGAGATTAAGAAAGGACCAATGTCCTCTGGTGATACCGGACAACTGTGAGGGACCTTCAGTGCCAGTCATTCCCTGTCCACAGGAACAGGTGTTATGATATGAGGGGGCCACAAGTAGGCTTCTGTAGAACTACATGCTAGTGGTATGTGGATTAAACCACTGGTTGCATGGGGTGGGTTTGGGGATAAGCATGAAGGGACCAAACTAAAGATACTAATAAAGGACAAAATAGGGCCTGATGGGAGGTGGGGGAGACAGAACAGACTGTACAGTAGGAATAAAGATCATACCTATTTACAGGGAAGTACAAAAGACTGGTAATGAGTGGATCAAATTGAATGGGAACCCTGGGAAAGGACAGAAAACTCCTCCCTCTTGCTGGATTCCTCTTCACTCCCCTACAATGACCTATGCTATCCTGAGAAGCTGCTCTACAGTTACTCAGTTAATTCTCCAGGAAAGGTAAACCTCTACCCAAGAGTTAGGATGGCAAGAATACAGGTGAAGTAACAATCAGAGTTGGAGGAAGCTAGCAGTGGAGACCGGGCTTGAGTAGCTGCCACCAGTACTGTTCTCTACAGCCCCTTCCCAAACCTCATACACACCTCGGATTCCATTTAATTAAAAAGAGGGCAGGTAAATCAATCAAAACCCCCATAAAACAAGTATCACAACTGAACTACCATCAATTAAAGTGCAAACTGCAGGGGATATAGTGGCTGGGGCTGAGGCCATCTGAAGACCAGAGAGGAAAAAAAAAAAATGCATATGTATAAGTCAGAGGATGGGTGTCAGAAACTGGTCCCTCCTCCATTTAGATCACAGCAGAGCCAAAGATGCAGGCAACCAGTGAAGATTCTTTGGAGGACTCTGGAGTCCAGAACCTCTCCCACTATGGGAGAGAAGCTACCTAAGTGGCTGGGTGAGGGGAAAGTAGGCCTGGGAAGAGTTCCAGAGCCACAGACGACACTGCATCTCCACCTCTTCCACCTCTGCCCAGTTAGCTAACAAGACTCCCACATGGTGCCCAAGAGCTTGCCTTCCATTCTCACCTCTACCTAGAAACACCCTCCACAAGGCCAACTTATGGATACTGCAGTGTTTTCAAACATGAGAAACTCCAACCAAATAAAACAAAAAGACAATGTTTCTTTACTCCCTCCTGCTCTGAGCCTTACTTTCCCCCAGGGCCTTTAATGTGACTGAACTGAAAACCTCCTTCCTTCTTAGTTCCTGGGTTCACCACCTTCTCCACCCTGGGGAGAGGAGGAAAAGGGGATCAAGAACAGAGACTGACCAAAAGCTGAAGGGAAAGGGGCAGGAGACAACGTTTTTTGAAAAAATGGGGAAGAAAAGGAGGAAAGGTAAGTAGGTCACTGTCTTGCACCTATAATACAAAGTGGAGAAAGTTTGTTTTGGAAGGTAAGTCCTGGGGGATCTGACCTCCAGGCCCCAGAGTAGGGGTAGGAGGCCAGTGGCAACAGCTGCCTGGTGTTGTTGCTGAAGCGTTAAAAAGTGCCATGACGGAGCTGTCAGGAGGCAGCCCTTGGGAGCCAGGGCTCAGTGTGCTGTTACCGTAGGGGCTGTGTGCTGAGGGGTGGGGATGGAGGTTATTTCTTAGCTCTCGTGCTAGCTTCATACTTGTTTGCTGCTAGCCACCCCTCAGTTGCTACAACACTGGCTCTTGTTCTGCTGGGACTGCTCATGGAGATCCACACCCCGGCTTCGGCCTGCTGCACCCCCCAGATTCTGGGGTTCACTCTTTGGCAACTTCTTAGCTAGAGATAAAAACAGAAGGGAACAAAGTATGGTAGATTTTACTCATCCCCAAAAAGATTACAGGGTGGGGAGAAGTGGGGGAAAGGGGAGATGGGAGAGACTAAAGGAATGTTCTAAAGGGGGGAGGGTTCATTGTAAACTATATTGAAGATGAGGGGGCTCAAGCTGCAGCCAAAACATGGAGGTCATGATGTAAAGTTACAAGGTATTTTCACACCTAAAGTTTTCACAAGAGGAGACACTCCCATTTAATCCTTATGACTTGGGTTATCCATCCTGCCTAGACGTCAGGGGAAAAAGATAGGAAGACCTCAGGCTGCTCTGACCTTACCTATTGCCAGGAAGAGATCGTTCACGTTCATAGCTGTCTTGGCTGAAGTCTCCATAAACAATAAGGTGTTGTCATCTGCATACGCCTGGGCCTCCTGCAAGGGGTGGGGTGTACTGGTACTCAGACGGTAGGGCAGCAACAAGTACTGCCTTTCCACTCCCATGTAGCACCAGGGGTAGGCAATATCCTAGGTTCCCTCCCCTTAATTGACCCTCTGAGCCAACTGGCCCCAGAACCATATTTCGGTGATAACTCCCTCAAGGGATGACCCATGGTCTAGACCACTTAATCCTATAAACAGATGTTAGGAATCTTAAGTACAGGGGAGAAGGTCAGTTGGTTGGGGGCTTTGGGGGTCTGACACTTGAGTAGTCCCTTACCTCAAATTCAATTGCTCCCTCCTTCCTCTTTTCACACTGGTACCCCCACAGCTGGTACTCCCACAGCTGGTACTGGTACTCCCCTACCCCTCTGCTCTGGAATTTTCTTCTGACTCCTCTAAAATCTCCTGGCTGTCATTAGGGTCACAGAGTTGCTGTATTTAACTTGGTGCAGAACTGGGGAATGAGATGATGAATGTCCTCAGATGAGGTTTTTAGAGAGGACAGGTTTGGAAAAAAAAAAGAGGTCCCAAGCACAGAGGGAGTGTGTTAGGGACTCTATGGCCATCTTACTTCATACTCCACCATGCGCTTGTTGGCCAGGTCCGCTTTGTTCCCTGCCAGGGCAATAACAATGCTAGGACTGGCCTGTCGCTGTAGTTCCTTTACCCATGTCTTCGCTCGGGCAAAGGTTTCCTAGGAAAACACAAAGACAAGAATGGGTAGGGTGGAATGACTGCCAGTCTAGGCCCATCACCTTCAAAACCCAATCTCACAACTCACCTCTTCTAAGCAGCCTTCACTCACTGAAACCACCTGTCTCTGGTAACTCATTACCTCTGTCTTCTCAGCACTTGGAAGCATACTTTGTATTCTTATTTGCTATTTCAAGAACCGGTTTTCTCTCCCCCACCTAATTAATTCCTATAAATAAAAGCAAGGACAATCTTCTCAGCCCACTTACCTGATTAGTAATGTCATAAACCACAATTGCAGCCTGGGCACCTCTGTAGTACATGGGGGCCAAGCTATGGTATCGCTCTTGCCCAGCTGTGTCCCAGATCTCAAACTTGACTGTTGTGTCATCTAGACAAACAGACTGGGTGAGGAAGGCCGCTATGAATGAGAGAATGGAGGAGAAGTTGCTGTAAGTTGGAGGATGAATGGGAACATTCCACCCCCCCTTCAAAATATCTCCACTCTCAGTCTAGGACCAGTCACCACCCAGGCCATTCAGCTATAGGAAAAGTTTAGCATTCTCTTCTTGTATAAAAGAAAGGTTTAGTGTTCTCCTCCAGATCCAGGAACCAGAATTAAGACTGTTCTCAGTTAAGTCCCTCCTGCCAGAAGTTTCCCTAGCTAAGGCATGGGGCACGTCATAAACTCTGAGGACAAAAAGAACTAGAAGAGTCCTCCCTCTTCTAACCAAAGGAGAGGAGTATGCAATAATGACAGAGATAATAAGCCTCGGATAAAAGTCACATCAAGAACTGATTAGAGGATTTTAAAGTCTGAAGTGAAGTCCCAACGTTATCAATATTATTTGAATGTTACTTTTTCATATATTCTTCTGGCCCAAGAACACATTTCCAAGGTGACTAATAAAAGTGGGGAAGAAGTAACATGGGAGTTCTCAAAAAAGATCCTGTTTTACCAGATGTGGGCCTCAGGATCATGAAGCTTTTTGAAACATACATGTGTATATTGCCACCAACCTCACCCTACCTCCAATCATAATCAGCAGATCTAGGGTAAGGCCTAAGCATGCATAGGATGAAAATGTTCCCTAGGTGATTCTGACGTACATTTTTGATTATGAACAATTGCCCCAAACCAACCTTGCTCAAGATGACACTCAACTGAACCTCACTGGCATTAAGATGAGAGTGGGAGGAGAAAAACAGACTGAGATAAAAAATTAGTAGTTTCCTTGGTATGTAAAGGCCAACCTTTCTACCTTTCTTCTAGAAGTAAAAGGATGAACACAGACCTGCTTGTTGACAATAGCAATTTTTGTTTCATAAAGGATTTCCATTCCAGGGAGCTAAGAGGGCCAGCTCCACAATCAGGTCCCTACATCTCCCTGCAATAGCCCTTCTAAGCATTGAACCTCTTCTCTCCCTGAAGTACTCACCTCCAATGGTGCTCTCCTGGTACTCGTGGAACTGTCCTTTGACAAAACGTAATACCAGGCTAGACTTCCCTACTGCAGATTCACCCAGTAGGACCAACTTGAACTGGCATATTTTGCTGGCCTGGGGCTGCCCATTGGGCCTGGCTGTGCTTCTGCTAGTCATGGCGAGATTATCAGAGTGGGAAAGGGTAGAGGGAGGGGGATGCCACAAAGCGGCAAAGGGGGGAGGGGGGAGGGAGGGGACTTCCAGGCTTCAACAGTCCTGCAAGAAAAAAAGTGGATAAAATTAAACATGGGGTCATTTACAGCTGTAATCACCCCCCCCCCATTTTCAACCCCTCCTTAGCATATGGAGCTCCTGGGACAGGTATGAGATCTAAGCCACAGCTTCAACCTAAGCTGAAGCTGTGGCAATGCCAGATCCTTAACCCACTGTGCCAGGCTGGGGATGGAACTTGCATCCCAGCCCTCTCAAGATGCCTCCAATCCTGGTGTGCCACAGTGGGAGCTCCAGCTGTAATCACCTTTTTTTTTTGTCTTTTTAGGGCCGCACCCTTGGCATATATAGAGCCCAGGCTAGGGGTTGAATTTGGAGCTGTAGCCGCTGGCCTACACAACCACCACAGCAACTCAGGATCCAAGCTGCATCTGAGAACTATACAACAGCTCCATAGCTCACGGCAACACCGGATCCTTAACCCACTGAGCAAGGCCAAGGATGGAACCTGAGTCCTCATGGATACTAGTCAGATTTGTTTCTGCTGAGCCATGACGGACACTCCTGTAATCACTTTTTAAAGAAAGGATAGAATCTATTTCCTTGCTCCTATGAGGACCTTTTATAACCACCCACCATTAAAAGGCTACACCACTGAGAGTCCCAGGCAGCTGACACTCAGTTTTAAGAGTAGGAAACTATAAAATAAGAATTGCATCTAGGGTTTGGTGAAATGGAGAGACTGAAAACTATGAGAGTAGTTTTGTTTCAGCCACATTCACGGCATGTGGCAGTTTCCAGGCCAGGGACTGAACCCATGCCACAGCAGTAACCTGGAAGCCACAATAGTGACAATGCCAGATCCTTAACCACTATGCCACCAGGGAACTCCAAATTTTTAATCTCCCAATCAATCCCCACTAGGTCTTCAAAGAATAACAAATTGATCAACTTTTCATTGGCCCGAAGAACACACAGATCCACTTAAAAGTACCCTAGATCCCTACTATCTCCTTGGTGTCCCGCTGCTGTCCTTTTCGACCCCCTCTACAGAAATTCACTCTGGAGGTGTGGGATAAGAGTCACCTCTCTTAAGAGTAGCAGGATAGCTTCTGGCTCAACATCCTTCATAAACAACGATTTCTTTCTCTCTTTTTTTGGGTCTTTTTAGAGCTGAATCTGCGGCATATATTCCCAGGCTAGGAGTCAAATTGGAGCTGCAGCTACCAGCCCACATCACAGCTCACAGCAACACCAGATCCTTAACCCACTGAGCAAGGCCAGGGATCGAACCCTGGTCCTCATGGTTCGTTACTGCTGAGCTGAAACAGGAACTCCCACAACCATTTCTAAAAAGTTATTTCTGAAAGTCTAACCTAGGGTACAATTATCAGAAAATCTTTTTTCATTTTTTGTCAAAGGTAAATAGATAAACAGACCACATTCAGAATTAACTCTTTCACTTTGCTTCTGCCACCTACCCAAGTCTGAACATCTATCAAGTCTGAGTCAGTAGGCTTGACATTCAACTTGCAGCTGTCCTCCTGGTGCTTAGGGATTAGAATACCCTCCACACTAAATAACAGCTGTAGCCCTCCAAATTAGAGGCAGAGAAAGAAGGTGTACCTTCTAAACACATGCAGAAATCTTCAGAAGAGAGTATAGGGGAAAAATCTTCAATCAATAAATACTTGATGAAAGAATAAAACTGAACCACCTTCTCTACCTTCCAATTGGCTAAGAAAGCTGGTGGTAGTGGAGAAGACAGAGAAAGAAAAAGAGAGAGAAGTTGGGGCTTTGAATGTCCAACCATCCAAACCTGAATATTTTTCATCATCCTGCCTGTGAGGGGAAAGCAACTATGAGATTCAAAGAAGTGTTCGCATAAGCAAAGCACGTAAAACCTTTCCCCCAAATGTAAATATTGCTAAGGTTGTACTTTGCTTGTTCAAAGTAATTTTTTCCTCCTCCAAAGTTGATTCCAAAGAGTCCACAAACATCATATTCTATGAAACACAGAGGGAAACATTTTGTCACTATAGCAAACTGCTTTGGGATCAAATCAGGATTAAGAATCTCTGCAATGCTATAAAGACAGAAAAAAGAGGAGTTACTGTCATGGCTCAGCGGAAACAGATCTGTCTAGCATCCATGAAATGCAGGTTCCATCTCTGGCCTCAATCAGTGGGTTAAAGATCCAGCGTTGCTGTGAGCTATGGTGCAGGTCAGACACAGCTCAGATCTGGCATTGCTATGGCTGTGGTATAGGCCTGCAGCTGTAGCTCCAATTAGACTCCTAGCCTGGGAACCTCCATATGCCATGGGTTCGGCAGTAAAAAGAAAAGAAAAAAAAAAAGAAAAGAAAAACAGAGTTCCCATCGTGGTGCAGTGGTTAACGAATCCAATTAGGAACCATGAGGTTGCAGGTTCAATCCCTAGCCTCGCTCAGTGGGTTAAGGATCTGGCATTGCCGTGAGCTGTGGTGTAGGTTGCAGACATGGCTTGGATCCCGTGTTGCTGTGGCTCTGGTGTAGGCCAGTGGCTACAGCTCTGATTCGACCCCTAGCCTGGGAACCTCCACATGCCATGGTAGCAGCCCTAGAAAAGGTGAAAAGGTAAAAAGGCAAAAAGGCAAAAAGCCAAAAAAGCCAAAAAAAAAAAAGAAAAGGAAAACCATACAGGAGGAAGTACAGAGGAACAAAGACTGTGGCATTCGAGTCACTGAATTTATCTTATGATTCTGCTTACTACCTGTACATTTGTTTCCTCATCTGTAAAATGGGATAATAGCCTATGGCCACCTACTTCATAAGGTTGTTGTGAGGATTAAATGAGATAATACATCAAAGAACTTAAATATCTGACATTTTAAAAGTGCTTCATCAATGACTATTAAGCTACTAATCATTATTAATATGACATCAAGAAAATTTCCCTGAGACTTACCTTCCACTTTGATAAAATGGAAAAAAACACCTACCTCACAGAGTACCATGAGGATCAAGTGAAAGATGTGTTTAGCATGTTAATAAATAGTCAGACAGGTATAGTTATTTAGTGGCCCTGATTCACAGAAAAGATTATTAAAGAATATCTTAATATTAGTTGTTATCAATATATTTTTAAAGAGCAGCCATGATATAAAAGAGGCAGAGAAAAAAAAGGGAAAAAAAGTGTAAAGAGGAAGTTAACAGAAATGAAATAGAAATAAGAACTCAGAAAAGTCCCAAAGTAGACTAGATTAAGGAATAGGAATGTAAGAAGTTACTCTGATCCTACTGAGTATTCTGCAGTTCTCTAGGCCAGTGAGTCCTAAGACTCCAGATATACACGTGCTGCTTTGTGATGAAGTTTTCAATAGTCTATGATGAAATAATTCTTAAAAAATGATAGAGCAAGTTTTTCAGAAAGCTAATTTATTCAGCTTAAAAGTACCCTTTTACAGAGTTCCCATTGTGGCTCAGTGGAAATGAATCTGACTGGTATCCATGAGGATGCAGGTTTAATCTCTGGCCTAGCTCAGTGTGTTAAGGACCTGGCATTGCTGTTAGCTGTGGTGTAGGTCGAAGACACAACTTGGATCCTACATTGTGGCTGTGGCACAGAATGGCAGCTGTAGCTCGGATTTGACCCTAGCCTGGGAACTTCCATATGCTGCAAGGGTGGCCCTAAAAAGAAAAAAAATTTCTAAAGTTGGAGGAAAAAAACACATGGTTGGGAGTTCCTGTTGTGGCTCAGTGGTAACAAACTCGACTAGTATCCATGAGGACATTGAGTTCAATCCTTGGCTTTGCTCAGTGGATCTGGTGTTGACATGAGCTGTGGCATAGGTCATAGTAGCTGCAGCTCTAATTCGACCCCTAGCCTAGGAACTTCCATATGCTGCAGGTGCAGCCCTAAAAATAAAGAGCAAACACACAAACAAAAACACACAGTTGATCCTATTTCTATAAAACAAAGCAAAATTCTGCAAAGAAAAAGATATGGAAAGATACATACTCATCTATTAACAATGAAAAGAGTGGGACTGAAGAAAGTGGTACATGAAGAACTCAGATTTTTTTTTTTTTGTCTTTTTAGGGCTGCACCTATGGCATATAGAGGTTCCCAGGGTAGGGGGTGAATCGGAGCTGTAACTGCTGGCCTACACTACAGCCACAGCAACTCCAGATCTGAACCACACCTGGCAACTTACACCACAGCTCATGGCAATGCCGGATCCTTAACCCACTGAGCAAGGCCAGGGATCGAACCTGTGTCCTCAGGGATACTGGTCAGATTCGCTTCCACTGAACCATGATGAGAACTCCCTCAGATGTTTTTCATTCTACATAATTCTTTCTTTTTCTAACAGGGAAATACATGTATTTTTAAAGTTTAATGGTGGTAGAGCAGGATCCAGCACTGCTGTGGCTCAGGTTGCAACTGTGGTGCAAGTTCAATTCCTGGCCATGGAACTTCCTCATGTTGCTGGTGCAGCCAAAAAGAAAAATAGTTTCCTACATAACACCCCCACCCCTTCTGTATAAATGCTTAAGAAATAATAGTGTTGGGGGAGTTCCCGTCGTGGCGCAGTGGTTAACAAATCCGACTAGGAACCATGAGGTTGCGGGTTCGGTCCCTGCCCTTGCTCAGGGGGTTAAGGATCCGGTGTTGCCGTGAGCTGTGGTGTAGGTCGCAGACGAGGCTCGGATCCTGCGGATCCTGCGTTGCTGTGGCTCTGGCGTAGGCTGGCAGCTACAGTTCCAATTAGACCCCTAGCCTGGGAACCTCCATATGCCGCGGGAGCGGCCCAAGAAATGGCAAAAAAAGACAAAAAAAAAATTAAGAAATAATAGTGTTGGAGTTCCCGTCATGGCTCAGCGAACATGAATTTGACTAGCATCCATGAGGATGTAGGTTCAATCCCTCGCCTCCCTCGGTGGGTTAAGGATCTGGCATTACTATGAGCTGTGATGTAGGTTGCAGACATGGCTTGGATCTAGTGTTGTAGCGTAGGCCATCAGCTACTGCTCCAATCTGATCCCTAGCCTGGGAACTTCCATATGCCACGAGTGCAACCCTAAAAAAAAGACAAAATAATAATAATGACAGTAATAATAATGGTGTTGATAGGAAGTAGTAAGCTTTATAAACATACTTAGGTGGAAAAATTAAAAAACCTCCAAATTTAAATTAATTGGTCCATCATGTCCAAAATTCTAGGAACCAAAAGTTCCCACTGTGGTGCAACTGGATTGGTGCCATCTCTGGAGCACTGGGATGCAGGTTCAATCCCCAGCCTGGCACAGTGGGTTAAGGATCTGGCATTGCTGCAGCTGCAGTGTATGTTGTAACTGAGGCTCAGATCTGATCACTGGTTTGGGAACTCCATATGCTGAGGGGCAGCCTTCAAGAAAGAAAGAAAGAAAATTCTAGAACCAGTACTGCAAGAATCAGTATTAATTAGCTTCTTCTTTTTTTTTTTGTCTTTTGTCTTTTTTGTTGTTGTTGTTGTTGCTATTTCTTGGGCCGCTCCTGCGGCATATGGAGATTCCCAGGCTAGGGGTTGAATCGGAGCTGTAGCCACCGGATCGTTAATCCACTGAGCAAGGACAGGGACCGAACCCGCAACCTCATGGTTCCTAGTCGGATTCGTTAACCACTGCGCCACGACGGGAACTCCCTTAATTAGCTTCTTAACCACTAGTCATAGTTCTTTAGCTCTTTTCATCCTCGAACACTTAAAGCAGTGTTTCCCAAACTGTGGGCTGTAAGCCAATAGTGACCTTGAAATCACTTGGTGGATCACGATCAGTATATTTTTTAAAAAAAGAAGAAAAAAAGGAAAAAAAAAATCAGGAGTTCCCTGTGACTCAGCAGGTTAAGGACCCAGCATTGTCACTGCTGAGGCTCTGGTTACAACTGTGGCGCAGTTTTGATTTCTGACCTGGGAATTTCCACAAGTCCTGCATGCTACAGGCATGGCCAAAAAAGAAAAAAAAAAATCAAATAGATTGCAAATGAATGTAAGAATCATAAGAAAATGATTTACTGTTTTATTTGCGGGTGTATGTACACACACTGAATTATGATATAAAAAAAAATTTTTTTAGGAGTTCCCATTGTGGCTCAGTGGTCATGAACCTGACTAGTATCCATGAAGAAGCAGGTTTGATCCCTGGCCTCGATCAATAGGTTAAGGATCTGGCGTTGCTGTGAGCTGTGGTGGTAGGTTGCAGATGTGGCTCCGATCCTGCATTGCTGTGGCTGTGGCTCAGGCCAGCAGCTGTAGCTCTGATTTGACCCCTAGCCTGGGAAATTCCATATGCTGCAAGTGTGGCCCTAAAAAGAAAAAAAAAATTTTTTTAAATGAGCCATAATCCATTGTCACGGCTATGTCATGGGTTCGATATCTGGCCCAAGAACATCCACTTGCTGTGGGTAACAGACAAAAGAAAAAGCCATGATCAAAAGTTTAAAAAACAATACTTGGGAGAGATCTGACACTGAAAGATGGGTTATTAGGAAATCTACTTTCTGTCCAGCCTATAAAAGCACTTCCAGGTGAAATTAAGATGAGAGCTGAATATAACTCTCTAGGTTCTCTAACCCTGATAGTAAAGTTATGGAGTAATTATGAAAATGTAAAGCCAAAGTCAACTGAGGCAGTCTCGTGCAGTGTTAAAAGCCGTGGAATCAGGCAAGCCTGAGTTTTACTCTCTGTTTTGCCAATTACCCCACTGCGGTCTTATGCCGCTCACTCCCTCGGCTTCCTTATCTATGAGGATCCAGAGGTGGTGTAGAGAGGATAATAAGTGAAAGTAGCAAAAGACAGAATTTGAATTCATTTCCAAAGTTTTGGGTACATTTAAGAAATTTGTTTCTCTTAAGGCTTCTCAGCATCTGTGAGGATGAATTATTTTTAAAAACACATTTATGTAGGTCTTCATACCTACTGGTTCATAGCAAAAGAAGCTAGGCCATCATAGCTACACTTTAAAACAGAAAACAGATGACATAATAGGAAAAAACCTACAGATGATGAGATGATCAAGTTTCCTTTAGGTGACATACATTACTATACTCTTAAAAAACAACAGGAAAAGTTATTAGATTCTTGGACTTACTCCCTCACATTTTTATCTATTTCAAAGCATGTGATCCTAGGGGCAGAACACTAAGCCTCAATGTTACTACTCTTCAATATGAAAACATGGGAGTTAGAATGGACTGAATTCTCATGAGCACACATCACTCCAGGCCTGGGAAAACAGTAGGAGTTGGAGAAGTGTGAAGATAGGAAACATCACAATTATTCAAATTGCAAAGCCCATGGTCACTAATCCTCACAGATGGTAAATCAAAACAGAGCCCATCAGCAACCAGCAAACTTGCTTGAACTGTCAGAGATTAGTAACTACTGGGTTAGAAAAGACTATCTCCCACCCTAATGTTTTATCTCATGAATATGTCTTAACTTCTCAGTTCACAGTAATTGATGGGCTGCCCATCTCTGTGCTTTGATTTTTTTTTTTTTTGGTCTTTTGGTCTTTTGTCTTTTTAGGGCCGAAGCCATGGCATATGGAGGTTCCCAGGCTACGGGTCTAATCAGAGCTACAGCCGCTGAACTATGCCAGAGCCACAGCAACGCGGGATCCGAGCCGAGTCTGCAACCTACACCACAGCTCATGGCAACACCGGATCCTTAACCCACTGAGTGAGGCCAGGGATTGAACCCACAACCTCATGGTTACTAGTCGGGTTCATTAACCACTGAGCCATGACAAGAACTCCGACTGTGCTTTGACTTTTAATCCCAACGTATTAATAAGGGTACCATGTTTCTTATGCAAAGCTAGACTCTCAAAAGATTTGGGGTACAGAAATAGGAATTGATTTTCTCCTATTTCAGCGATATTATTTTTGCTAATAGTTGATCCATCCAAAGGCAAAAAATAAACCACAGCCAACCACTCAGATGGTGTGATTATTACCTTCAAACCTGATGCAAAAAAAAGGAAGGAGGAAGTTTTTCTTCCCTTCAACCTTTTCAGTCCAGAAGAGAAGAAATCAGACTTCCCTTAGAAGTTCAGCTCCACAAGAATGGCTTATCAAATGACCATTAACTAGGGAAGACTGGAGTTTCTGTTGTGGTGCAGTGGAAACGAATCCAACTAATATCCATGAAGATGCAGGTTTGACCCCTGGCCTCTTTCAGTAGGTCGGCGATCTGGCATTGTCATGAGCTATGGTGAAGGTCACAGATGCGGCTCAGATTCTGCGTTGCTGTGGCATAGGCCAGCAGCAACAACTCTGATTTGACCCTTGGCCTGGGAACTTCGATATGCTGCAGGTGTGGCCATAAAAAGCAAAAAAACAACTAGGGAGGATTAAGGCTTGACCATGGCATCAGTTCACTGGGGAAGGGGAAAGTAGAGGATGAGGGGGGTCAAGTTATTTAGTGTGGGTAGCTCTCCTAGTAGCAAAGAAAAACATAAATAGAAAAGGTTTCTTACGGAGTTCCTGTGTGGCATAGCAGAAACGACTCCGACTAGGAACCATGAGGTTGAGCGTTTGATCCCTGACCTGGCTCAGTGGTTTAAGGATCTGGCACGTGGCTCAGATCTGGCATTGCTGTGGCTGTAGTGTAGGCCAGCGGCTATAGCTCCAATTAGACCCCTAGCCTGGGAACCTCCATATGCTGTGGGTGCAGCCCTAAAAGGACAAAAGACCAAAAAAGAAAAAAGAAAAGGTTTCTTAGCCTGCCAACTACAGAGAAGTCTGTCATCTATCAATAGAGGCTGAGTTCCAGGTATAGAGCCACTGAAGACAAGCCCCTTTCCAAATGCCAGCCCTGTAGGTTCAGTTTGCCAAATAAGGGGTAGTCTATGGGTCACCTAGTCCAGTCTCTGTATTTTAAGGTGAGAAGACTGAGGCAAAAAAAGAGAGAAATCAATCAACCTGCCAGGTGTTACCATTCAACCGGCTATCACACAACTGCTTAGTAGCAAGTCTTCTAGCAAGTACTCCCAGTCAGGTACTCTTGCTTCTATTATACTACTAAACCTCTTAAGGAAGCAGGGGATGCTGAACTCTGAATTGAAATCCAAAGAAGAGACCAGAGGAGTAAGAGCTTACATCCCATAGAGTTTCTGCCTCTATTCAATTTGGCTAAATACTTCCTATGGGTCTAAAAAAATAAGTTAGAATGACCCAAGCCTTCCCTAGGAACTGGAATCCAGTCCCATATCCTTCTGACAGGAAGACTCACTCATTACTATGCCTCTCCAGAAGGTCTTGACCAACCCCTGCCAGGACAGCTGAAATAGAAACAATTCAGTGGAAGGTGCTAAGGAAAGTAGTGGTAATTTCTGCACGATTCAATGGGCCTTGAGATTAATGTGAGATTTACTGGGTAGAGAAAGCAGAAGCCAGTAAATAACTCTCCAACTATGTCTATACCCCAATTACCAAAATCTTTTTTTTTTTTGTCTTTTGTTGTTGTTGTTGCTATTTCTTGGGCCGCTCCCGCGGCATATGGAGGTTCCCAGGCTAGGGGTCGAATCGGAGCTGTAGCCACCAGCCTACGCCAGAGCCACAGCAACGCGGGATCCGAGCCGAGTCTGCAACCTACACCACAGCTCACGGCAACGCCGGATCGTTAACCCACTGAGCAAGGGCAGGGACCGAACCCGCAACCTCATGGCTCCTAGTCGGATTCGTTAACCACTGCGCCACGACGGGAACTCCCCAATTACCAAAATCTTAAACTGAGTTCCACTACTTGGCTCATGGCGTTGATCCAGAGTTAACCACTGAGTCAATGGCTTAAATGAGATCCTTCCACTTCCCCCACCCTCTCCCTTATATTTCCCCAAGAGGCAAAAACATTCTTAGCTCTTATCAGCATGGTACTGCAAACTCCCTATTATTGACCTAGGAAAGGTCAGAATGCCTTTCCCCACTCTATCTGCCTAGCAAACTCCTAATGTATCTTTTAAGGCCAAGCTCAAATGTCACCTTCTCTGTGAAGTGCATAATTACTCTCCAGCCCCAGCAGAATTCATCACTGCTTCCTGGAATCCTATAGTATTAAGGTTGTATTTCTATCACAGCATTTATTACATTATTATACTACATGAGTTAACTGTGTCTGTCCGCTTTGCTAAACTATGAACTCCTCACCAAGTGTGACTAATTTTTATGTCATCTTGAATCTCCAGAGCAGAGCACAATGCCTGGTCCCTAGTAGGTGTTCATTAAATGCTCCATAAATTAATTTAGGCCAAAACAATCCTGCTTCCTTCTTCCATCTACTCCTCTCCTTCTGTGCCATCTGGATACATTAATTCCATTTAGGAAAGCTTTTAATCGGCCTCAGAGAATCTCTTGCCTCTTTGTGATCTTCCTTGGATGGAGGGCCCTCTTGGGACCCAGCCCACAAGGTACTGTTGCAACTCACATGGGCTAACTGCTTTTCCTGTCACCCGTTACTATGCCTCAGATGGCCTAATCACACCAAGTATGCAGTCCTTCCACTCTAACACTGAAGCAACTGTGGCTAAAAACAAAGTTCTCTGATGTTAGGTGTTCAAAAAAGCTTTGGGTCAATATCTCTATTAACTCTCGAATTTGAGAAATACAAGTTTTTGTTTTTGTTTTGTTTTGTTTTTTTAAATCATACCATCACAGAGCTAGAGGACACTCTGAAAAGGTACCTACTGCCCCTCAATAGAAACTACAACCTGGCCCCAAAATCTGCACACACTGCTCACCTAGGTGGCTCCTTACTCAGTTCAGTTACTATCAGTAAATGACTAAATCTTTCCTAAAACATTCTTGGGAAGTGGGAGTGTATTTGTGCAGGGTTTTAAGGTATCCTTCCTCCTAGAAGGCTGTTGCATTTCATTATTTTAAATTCATTCTCTTATACTTTGGTTCTTTTCCAATCTGAAATGCCTTAGGATAAGGGAGCAGGTTGTATACACTGGATTCTCCTACCCTAAGTCCCCTCATAAGTCAAATTCATATCAATGCACACAAACAAGCAAACTATAGGAGAGCAATCCTTGCTTCTGGGCAAAGTTAATTAATAGTAGAAGAGATGAGGTAACACTTCAATGGCAATGGGAAAGTCCTCTTCTCCAAATATATTTCAAATATATTTTTTAACTTCAGATATACAATTGAAATTCTATATTGATAATTCCACTCCTTAGCTTCCTCTTAAGAAGCAAATACTCTTGGAAGGGTTAATACTTTAAGTGATTGTTATTTATACCTGAATATGGAGCAATTCCAGATTTCCTTTTTTTCTTTCTTTTTTTTTTTTTTTGCTTTTTAGGGCTGAACCTGTGGCTTAAGGAAGTTCCCAGGCTAGGGGGTCGAATTGGACCTGCAGCTGCTGGCCTACACCACAGACATGCCGGATTCAAGCTGCATTTGCCACCTACACCACAGTTTGTGGCAACAGTGGACCCTTAACCTACTGAGCAAGGCCAGCACATCCTTATGGATACCAGTTGGGCTCTTAACCCACTGAGCCACAATGGGAACTCCTCCAGATCATTTTTTGAAGGAAAACTTTGATTAAGGAAAAAGTGGAAAAGACAAGAAAGGATATATAGAAGAAAGTGACAAGATATCATCAGGATGCAGGAAATGGCAAAGCCTAGTGAGGATTTAGAATACAAATACACACATACACATCTACACAATTTTCTCTAGGACTGGCTTTGTAGGAGAGAAAATAAAAGCTCCAGGGGTGGGGTGGGGGGCAATAATCCAGGTTTCTGAGGGCACCGTACAAAGGCTGGGCACATTATAGAGCTTCTAAAGCCAGTAAGGGCAAATTCAACTAAGAAGGTGGTATAGTAAATGTCCCAGCTGTGCTGAGATTTAAAGGAAAACTGATTTCAAATTCAGAGAAATTTGGAAGCTTCTTCTATCACTATAGAAAGACAGATACAGGGGCCCCTTAGGAGAACTAGCCTCTTCTTTTGGGATAATGAATGGACAGTCACATACTCTGAACACGCAGAGACCATGAACCAGAAGATAGAAGTCTCAAATTCCTCACTTCCGCAGAGATGCCAATAATTCACTCAAACGAAATGATTCACTGATCTTTCCTGCCCATAAAAGAAAAAGAAGTTTTGGCCATCTATTTGGGCATTTCCTAGAATACCCACTACACAAAGTGTGTGTGTGTGTGTGTGTGTGTGTGTTTAAGGATGTGAGGGATAACCCAGAGCACAACTCTCTGCTTGTCTGAATTTGATAAAAGCAAGACAAAATGAACTGCGAAAGGAGCACAATAAATAACAGAGTATCATCTCAGAAGGGAAACTGTAAGAATGAGAAACCAGAGTTTGGTGGGAACATGAAAACAGAATTGCCTTGTGTGGCATATCCCCCAAAGGGAAGTAAGATCAGTCTGATCTGCTATCTCTTATCTCTGACCTTTCTGGATGAAAGGAGGGAGGTATATGTGGGAGGATTTATACTTTTTATACTTCTGTAAAACTTGAATATTTAAAAATATGTACATATTACTTTTCTAATTAAGAAGAAATGTCGTTACAAAATATGCTGGTATAAAAGGGAAAAAGAGGGAAGTATAATAAGGGAAAATCCAATAAGCTCCAATCTATGGAGGGGACTAATGAGGTCAGTAGAGCATTCAAAATATATGGGAGGAGGGGACTCTCACGTCTTATTAAATCCATCTTCCTTTTCTCTACTCACCTCCTTCCCCAAGTGCCTCTCCATCTGACCCAACTTTCTAATAGCTCAGAGACCCGGGCTCCTGAAGAAGGAGACAAAGAACAGGGGTGATGCCAACCTTCTGGAATGGAATTTCTCACTCTTCCCCAAATCCCTTCCTCAGTGATATCACCTCATATTTCCAGGCTTGGTTCCACCTAACCATTACCTGCCTGGGAAATACCCCAAGTCCAAGTGCCACAAAAGTTTCCCCAACTATGGTCAGAAGGTCTCTGGATGGCTGCGGGATCCCTAAGTCCATTTCCAGTGCAGAAAATAAATCACTGATTCTCCACTGCTGGGTCAGAGACAAGGTATCCAATAAAGACCACATTATTAAGTAGGAAAGAAACGAATGAATACCCCCAAAGCCGACTCTTAGCTTTTTCACAGGACATGAAACAGGAGGTAAGAAGAAACAGAGACTGCAGTCTAAAGTGTGTGAACGGCCAACAGTTAGAGAAAAAAAAAATTACTTTTGTCTTCATTGGCTACCCTAGGAGTACCAAAAAACTTCAAGTTACCACATCTCCACACTTAATGGGAACAAAAGCATGAGTTCTCGCAAGACCCTGAGCCTCTAGCTCACCCTTTAGCATTCCCAGCAGCTCCCATAACTGATGCGAGACCCTGCTTCCTTTGCTCCAGTTCCAAGTCTTCTAGATTAAGAAAGCTCTCTTGGCTTGTCTCGGTTCTCCCTCACTGAACCCAAATCCCTGTCGGCTCAACTCTGGAGCACCCTAGTTATTTTTATAATAGTCACTTTGCTCGAAAAGAATGCCTCTTACACAGCTAAGAACCCTTCTCTGGCCCTTCCACTGAGACCTCTCGAAAGAGCCTCAGCCCCGGTTCCCCTCGGGGCCCGGGCGTCGGGCTTGACCCCTCCTCACCTCCCGGCAAATGGGCTTACCTCACCCGCCGCCCCATCCCATCTCCCCAGCTCCTCCCTCTTCGGCGAGGCTCAAAGAGGCCTGCCCCTGCCCGCACGCGAGCCGCGGGCCTCCCGCGCCGGCGCCCAGCCCGGCAGCCAACACTACCCAGCCGCCTTCCCGACTCACCAACTTCGGGCTCCCAGCCCGCCCGGCCCCCTCCTCAGCGCCCCCATTAGGCCTGCTGGGGCCCGGCCCCCTTCTCCCCTCTCCAGTGGGCCACTCCAACCCCTCGCGGAGGCCTAGACCCGCCTCTGCCCTCAGGCCAGGCCGCTCTCCTCTCCGGGGCGCCTCCGCCCCTGCCCTTGCGGGCTCCATCACCCAGGTACCTGGGGCTCCGTCTCCCCCGTCGGGCCCAAGCCTGTGTCGAACAGACAAACAGCTGCAGCTCAACCAAACCCTCCTGCCCCTCCTCCTCCTCCTCGCCCTGGGGCGGGGGCCCCAGCCAATTGCACGACTACCCGCCTACCACAGAGGGTGGGCTCTGTGCGCCCTAATCCGCCAATCCTCTGGAGAAAGGCGGATCTCTTTCGGCGCAATCACCAATGAGTACGAGAAAAGGACTGGACAGACGGGTCTCTGCACCAATACAGAGAGGGAAACCTTGGAGATGGACGAGGTGAGGAGCCACTAAAGAGTGAGCTCCCCGAGATAGGGGGCGGTACGCCACTAACAGGCGTGTACCTCAACCAATAAACTCTCGACATCCTCATGACCCCGCCTTTTGACTCATAAACATCTAATCAGGTGAGCGACGGAGGCGGGTCAAAGTGAAATTTTAACCAGTACTTCGAAAATTCGAGACTTGAATGGCAGGCAAGGCGGGGTCGAAAGGCTTTGGAAGGCCGCTACTGACCTCCGCCCCTCCCCCGTATTCGGCCGGCCTGCCTTCAGCGCCACGCCCTCTATGACAAATTCGCGGGCGTGAAGGGAAATACTTCTCTCCGGGACCTGGAGCCTGGGAATTTAAGTACCCTTCACATCGGTGCTTCCTCCTTCCAGTGGGGCTCCGAAGGGTGGCCCACGGGCAGTCTGAGATTTTTTTTGGTGAGATGAAACAATGGCAACTCCTAGAAGTGGTAACTTGAGGAGGCTTTAACCCCGTTATAGTAATTTTTCATAAGACGATTGATATATTCTCAATTGTACGTAAATATGAATAAACTACTTTGGAAAACTTTACCGTTTGTGATATGAAACAAAAAGGAAAAAAAAGGGGAGCTTCCTGGGAAATGCAATGTCAATGCAAATTCCCATGGAGCCCAGTTCCAAACATACTGCTGCTCCTAAACCCTAACCTTGAAATTCTGGAACTGGCACCTCGTAAGTATGTGTATGGGATATATGTGTGTGTGTAGGTGTTGTGGGGGCAAGGAGAGATGTAAGTTTGTGGGGAAAGAGAAGTAGGAAATACATAAGCTTCGGTTTCCCCAGCTGTAAAATCAGGGCAATAATTCCCACCTTGCCCACCCTGGGCACTATCCCAGTTGCATCACAGAGATCAAAATGGGGATGGGGTGGGTAGCCCTGCACAGAGATTAGGAAAAGGAGTCTGAAACCAATTATCACATACATTCATATTCTCTCACACACCATTCTTTCAGTAAAACACAAAGAGATGAGCTATAAAACTAAGAACTTTTTTTTTAATGAATTATAAACTAAATTACAAATAATGTTAACAGCAAGAACACTCAAGGACAAAAGGTTGGAGGAAAGAGACAAAATCATAAAAAGAAAAAAAATTTTTCTTAAAAACATTTGCATTATAAACCCCAAGGTGCACAGGGCAACAAATCCACCCATTCTCACTTAAAAAACTACTATAACCTGAAATATAAATATAATTGTTCATCCTTCTTTTAAAGAAATATTTTTTCCCCAATGCCCCCACTCAGTCACAGCCCTAAAAAAGTGTCAGCATTCTCAAAAGGATGTCTAAACCTTAACTTTCACTCTTATGAGGGTGGCCTTCAGAGGAAGATAGGACTTAGCACCTGAAGAACTAAGACTCTTAAAAGGAAGAGAAAAATTCAAACATCTTTCACTTGCCTCTTAAGGCCTCAGTGAAGCATTGTCTTTGTCCCAGAGCCTCCCAGACACCTCTTGCCTGTAGGAGGGACAGGCAAGAAGACTAGGAGCAATCATTTCTACTGCCGCCTCACTAGCACCACAGAGACTGGGAGTCTTGAATCTCCCAGACTGTTAGGTGAGATGAAACACTACAACTAGGGCATAAACTGGTTGGATCTATTTTTTTAACCTAATTCTTTAAAACAGGCCCCTCCCTATGTTTCTGTTTTGCTTGGGTTTCAAAAGTTCCAACTTAGCCCCGCTGTTATCAGTTAGCTTTACGCAATGGCTGCAGGAGATTTGGGGTCTCCCAAACACAGAAAATAATTTCTGGGCTTTCAGAGACTGGATGGCAATCCCTGTGTGGTGGGAGGAGAAAGAGTCAGTCTTTTTTTTTTTTTTTTTAAATACCAGCTCTCATAAGTAACGACTAAGAGGAGGGGGGGAGGGTGGTGGAGGCTGACTTAAGTGCATCTAATACTGAAGCTTCCTTTCAATTTCACCTATTGCTCCCCTCTACCCCCTGTTTCTCCAAAGTTGGCTGGCTGAGAGGAGCAGGTGAGTGCTAAGGCAGCTAGACAAGAACAGTGGGCTAAGAGCCCTGGGCCAAGCCAGATCAGGCCCCCACTGGAGGAGAGGGTGAGACGAGGGGTAGGGTTCACAAAGGCCATCAAAGTCGAAGGTGAGGTACTGGCTTGGTCACATCCTGGAAGAAAGGGTGAGCCAGAGCTGCCTTTGCTGAAATCCGCTTGTTGGGGTCGTAGTGCAGCATTTGCTGGAGGGAGAGATGTATGCTGAGTTCAGTAACGTGATAATGGACTAAATGGGCAGCAGGTATCTTGAGAAATTGGGAAAACAATTCCTTTCACCCAAGGTAGAGTTCCCATTTCCCCCCTCCCTATATCTAACAGGTGCGCCAACAGCCATAGGGAAGCACAAGCTAGGGAAACGCTGAGACCAGGAGTCCAGGGCCTCATTCTTCCTTCACCCTGGAAAAACCCAGCCCTGGGGGAGTAAATGAGAGGAAATGGGTGCCCACCCCCCACTCTCACCGATAACAAGCTCCGTCCATCTTCATCCAGGGGAGGCACAACTTTGCTAAAATCTTGCCTGGCCCACTTAGGGAAACTCGGTTTATAATCAGGCATGGAAGTAACTCCTGGCCAAACCACCTCATCTGGGGTCCCGAGAGTCCGAAAGATCCGGAAGAGCTGGTCGATCTCAGAATCTCCAGGGAACAGAGCCCGGCGGGTCACCTGAAAATGGGGAGAGAGGAAAGGCCGAGACCCACATTGACGTCAGTCACAACTGCCCATTGGATAATGGAGGTTCCCACAGGCAATGGAAGTTCAGCAGGGCCCCATGACTCCCTCCCCAGGGTCTTTCATGGGGTCAGTCACACAGAGCCTGAGACAATGAAGTCCCTTCATCTGTCTCCTTGCCCCCTCCTTCCTTCCCCCAACCATGGCTTTGCAGATCCCCAAGGCTGGGTGGGGCTGGGAGGGGGTGAATGTCTGGGGTGCCACTGACATGTAGCAAAGGGATCCCAAGCCACTCACGGGGTGTGGGGTAGACACTGCGGTCATCCCCCCTCCTTGTGATGCAGCCACTTCTAGATAGGAGCACAGCGGGCAGAGACTGTGTCTTCCATTTCTTCTGTGTTCCCCACAGCACCTAGCATGGTGCTGGGTACATACTAGGTGCTTAACAAATATTTTTTGATGAATTGAGAGACGAATATGGGCAATTGTAAGATAATGTACTGGGGGATAAATGCACATTATATGTATGTATATATATATATATATATATATAGGCTAATGGTCTCCAAGCCCCCAGTTACAACCCAGATAAGGGACCATAAAATATATGGCTGATTTGATTTGAAAACTCAGCTCACTCCACTGTTGCATTAAACGGGATGAGAGCTCCCTTACAAGACTGGGCCTTAGGGATCCTTCAATCTGAAAAGCCAGAGGTTGAGGGGGGGTATGATCTAAGCCTGCAGTTTAAAGAAGAGTTGTGAATACAGCGAACACCGTTGGCCTCACCACTGTGTTCCAAGTGCCCTACGGTAAGGTCTACAGGCCAAATAAAGGAGATGCTAAAAGGAACTCATTTTCCCAAATATAAGCAGGCTAAAGCTAAAATGGCTGCAGAAATGATTTAGCTCAGTTTGGAGATAAGACATGAATGCTGGCTGCTAGGGCTGATTGAGGCTAGCCTAACATTGTGGCAGACATTGAGGATGACAGTCCTATTCTTTCCCTACCAACCTCCTTTGTGCTACTCTAGAGGAGGGATCCTGTGATGAGAGAAGGACCATGAGCCTGGGCCAAGAAACAGTTCTGTCGTTCCTGAATGTGGGGAGGAGTGGGCCAGGTGGAACTCGGGCATGCCTGCATACCATCTCAGCAAAGATGCAGCCCAGGCTCCAGATGTCCACGGCTGTAGAGTAGTATTTGCAGCCCAGAAGGATTTCAGGTGCTCTGTACCACAAAGTCACCACCTGGGGACAAGAGTAGGGAGGGGAAGGATAGTATATGGGGCATGGAGATTCCAACATCTCAGCTCCTCGACACTATGCTGCTGACTCTCAGCCTCTTAAAAGAAGCTTTTTTTCCTCCATCCTTTCCTTCCCTCTGATGTCCTCTAATAACCGGGACAGCTTCTTGTCTGTTTGTTTTTGCTTTTTAGGGCCACACCCTCGGCATATGGAGGTTCCTAGGCTAGGGGTCCAATCGGAGCTACAGCTGCCGGCCTATACCACAGCCACAGTCATGTCAAATCCTCAACCCACTGTGCAAGGCCAGGGATCAAACCCGCAACTTCATTGTTCCTAGTAGGATTTGTTTCTGTAGCACCACGACGGGAACTCCTGGGACAGCCTCTTATCCTATAGTAGCCTAGTCCATGGTCCTTGGAACCCCAAATTTTCTGAATCCTCAATTTGCAACTTTCTTGGAAGACTTGAGGCAAGCAGTCATAATTTTGATGGTGTACCATCCAGCTCTCCTAGCTTATTATCTATCAAAATATGAAGTCTGTGCATACTCTAAGACTTCTTGGGGCATCAGAGATAACTTTCCATCTAGTGAGAGAGAAACTGCTAGCCAGATATTTTTAGTAACTTTGTGAATGTCCCTGTTAACACCTCCCAAGAAATTCAGAGAAGACATGCAGAGAGGAGCTCACCTCATGGGTGTATGTACGAACAGGGACTCCAAAGGCTCTGGCCAGTCCAAAGTCTGCTAACTTGATAGATCCTTCTGCGTTGATAAGCAGATTCTGAGGTTTAAGGTCTCGGTGCAAGACCCGATGAGAATGGCAAAAAGCTAGCCCCTGAAGCAGCTGGAACAGATAACTCTGACAAGGGGAGAGAAGGGACTGTGTTTTTCCACCAAAGTGAGCAAATTAGGGTCTGCTCTGTGCCTCCAGAGTTTCTACTAAAGCCTTTATTATGTTAGATTGTAATTAAACATTTACAAGCTTTCTCCCATTGGACTATCAGCCCAGTGAGGATAAGGATCAGGTCTTATTCAGTTTTTTGTTTTGTTTTGTTGCTTTTTAGGGCTGCACCCTCGGCATATGGAGGTTCTCAGGCTAGGGGTCAAATTGGAGCTGTAGCTCCCAGACTATGCCATAGCACAGTAACACAGGATCCGAGCCACATCTTCGACTTACACCATAGCTCACGACAACGCCAGATCCTTAACCCACTGAACGAGGCCAGGGATTGAACCTGCATCCTCATGGATGCTATCAGATTCATTAACTGCTGAGCCATGACGGAAACTCCCTGTCTTATTCAGTTTTGCATCTCTTTTCCATATTCTGTGTCTAGCACATTGAGGGTCTTCAATAAATGTGTTGGATAAATGTTTATTGATAGATTAAAAGTAGCTCCAGGAGTAAAGAACCCAGCAAAACAGACAATAGAGACTCACTGGCTATTTCTCCCACCAATTTTTTTTTTTTTTTGAAGAATTTACCAAGTGCTCTCCAGTCCCATTTATCTGAGTTTTGTTGTTTTTTGTTTTGTCTTTTTGCCTTTTCTAGGGCCGCTCCCGAGGCACATGGAGGTTCCCAGGCTAAGGGTCTAATCAGAGCTGTAGCCATGGGCCTATGCCAGAGCCACAGCAACATGGGATCCAAGCCTCGTCTGCGGCCTACACCACAGCTCACGGCAATGCCGGATCCTTAACCCACTGAGCAAGGGCAGGGATCGAACCCGAAACCTCATGGTTCCTAGTTGGATTCGTTAACCACTGAGCCACGGTGGGAACTCCACCTTTTATCTGAGTTTCATCTCACCTTCCACCTGAGCTGCTAAATTGACTCACAAGAGTTTCAACTTTGATTCTTCTGCCCAGCCCTAGGGTTAATAAGCATAATGAGCGGTGAAAGAGACACACACACACACACAAAAGGTGTGTGTGATTGTGTTTGCGTGATAGGGGGATGACGGCTGGGAATGAAGCCAAGATCACAAATCATCACTCAGTCTTAATTATCTGTCTTAAGTGCCCCCAAGACATGCTCATGTTGGGGAGGAACTGATGAGAAGGATTACCTTTATGAGGGGAAGTGGAATGCCAGTGAGAGCAGAGGCATCCATGAATTTCTTGAGATCCTGGTGCAGAAACTCAAAAACCAGGTAGAGTTTGTTTTCTGTGTGAATGACATCCAGCAACCTAGGGAAGGGGGGTGTCCAGGAACAGAGGTGAGGGAGAGAAATGTCCAGACAACACAAACAGAACACATCTTCCTTTACTGTCAGAGCACCTCCCGGATGCATACTTACTTGACAATATTAGGGTGGTTAAGCTCCTTAAGCAGAGAGATCTCTCGAATGGCAGTACTGGGTACACCCTCCGTCTCACTTGGAGAAGTTGGGGAAGCAGATGGGAATGTGGTTACAAATATTCCTTTTTCCCCAGCCCAGTCATGACCCCCCAGAGACACCACCCCAGCATCCTCTAGGGAAATGAGAGAAAAGGGGTGTCAGGGATTAATTCATGGGTGGACAGGAAGGGCTTTTGGACACATTAAGGTCATTATTTCTTCTTTTCCCAGGGGTAGATTAGCAAAGCCTCCTGGTGAAAGTGAAGAAGGTTAACTGGGGAAAAAAAAGGTGGGGGTGGGGGGAGTAGCAGCACCCAGCCTCCGAGAGGGGCCAGTGAGTTTCAACTGCCATTCTTTTGAAAGAGGGAGAGAATTCTAAGATGAGGGTGGGGTTGAGACAGCGAGGAAAGTTCGTATTCAAAAAGTTGCTCTTTACCGCTTTCTACAAAACCCAACTCCACGGGGAGTCCTGGACCCCAAATCAGAGGCCTCCTTCCTCTTCCCGAGTCTTTCTGACTGTACATTTTCGGGCATCACCCGCCTTTGGAAAGGAAATTTCCCATGGACTCTACACTACCCTATATTCTCCACAAGGAAACCCTGTACTGTCCTTCAACCTACCTCTCCACTTCAAAAGAAGTCCCTCCCTACTACCTTCCGGTCCCTGGATGGCTACCCGCCTGTTGGGGTGGGGGTGGGGGGCACTCAAGGAGCTCCGGAGTTAGAGGAGTCCCAGGTACAGAGGCCACTCACGTGTCCAGGCGGATTTTTTTAAGCGCCACCACTTCTCCCGTCACCTTGTTTTTGGCTTTGTACACAACTCCGTACGTGCCCTCTCCGATCTTTTCCACTTTTTGGAAGTTCTCCATGAAGCGCTAGCGAGTCGAATCAGCCCGGCCCTGGAGCGGGGGCCTGGGAACCCAGCAGAAAGCGGCACCCAGCTCTCGGGGGCCGAGGAGGGGGAAACAGGGCCCTGCACCGCGGCCCCAGGTCGGGATGGAACGCAGCGTATCTCTCGCTCTTGTCAATTTGTCCAACTTGAAACAATGTTGCCGCCTCCCCCCGCCAGTTCCCTACCGCCACCAGAAGCCCCGCCCCTCCTTCCCGCGTTTCCCTGGCTCCGCCCCCGGATCTTCCTATTGGTTAACGTCAGAGTGGGAAGGGCCCGTCCTGCGCTCCGCCACGCCCCAAACGACCCTTCCCAGCTCAAGTTTCTGAGGTGTATTAAGTCAAGTTTTAACCTAGGTGGGAAGGTGAAATATCGTGTTCCTAGTATTTGATTTGGGCTCGAGTTTTCTACTTGTACTTTGAGTCTGTAGGGATTTCCTAATATCTTTTTTTTTTTTTGTCTTTTTGCCATTTCTTGGGCCGCTCCCGCAGCATATGGAGGTTCCCAGGCTAGGGGTCTAATCGGAGCTGTAGCTGCCAGCCTACGCCAGAGCCACAGCAACGCAGGATCCGAGCCGCGTCTGCAACCTACACCACAGCTCACGGCAACGCCGGATCGTTAACCCACTGAGCAAGGGCAGGGATCGAACCCTCAACCTCATGGTTCCTAGTCGGATTCGTTAACCACTGCGCCACGATGGGAACTCCGGGATTTCCTAATATCTAAACCGGGTTTTCACCACCCTTAGGAAAATGTGCACTGATCTAAGATTAAATTCCACCTAGCCCAGGGAACCTTCTCTGAAAAGCAGGACGCTGGGAAGCTCCTTGTAAGGGCTTCCTGGACCTCGGAGGAGTCATTGCCTCTGTCAGCCTATCCTACACAATCTCTGTTTTTGGATGCAGGGTTGCTGTTTCTACAGTCTTTTTGACAGGTTCCTGGTTTGACTCACAATAGATTGATCCACTCTCCCATGATGGATTGTGTGTGTAGGGTACGTGTTATGCTATGTTGCTGCTCTTCAGTCAATTCTTTGGGCGGGGGAGTGTTGAGAGTGACCCTGTGAAGCCGGAAACTGTCACTGCGTAGCAAGATGTCCAGGGACCAGGATCCCTCCCCAGTTCTGCCTTTCTCAGGTCCTCCTCCTCCTCCCAGGCCTCCTCTGGAGGGAAAGGGGGAAGGGCTATGCAAATGAGCACCCCTTTCTTATATAGGGGCTTGTCCTTTGCCCCAGTGCCTTTGGTTGCTGGAAGGAAGAATACCATGGATCTGGTGCTCAGAAAATGCCTTCTCCATGTGGCTGTGATGGGTGTCTTTCTGGCTGTGGGGGCCACAGAAGGTGAGTATGGGGAGTGTGGACATGAGCAAGTGTGAATTTGGGGTTGCACACCTGCTCTGCTTTTCCCCTCCCTAATGGGAAATACCAGCAATGCCTCAGACTTCTCCCTCCCATTTGATTTAGTGAGGACATGGGCACATGAACTCTCTCTCCACATGGAGATTTGGGACTGAGCCTAAAAATAATCCCATCCGCTTGGAAGGGCAAGAGAAGAGTGGGTCTTTGTGGCCCTAATTCTGAGACCCGTGGACAGTGAGCTGGAGGAGGGGATCCAAGGGGATAAAATGAGAGGGAGACTCTTTTAGGCAATGTCTCAGGCACTTGGGATAGAGTATTTCCAATGAGTAACAAGAGAATGTGGTATTGAATAGAGGGTAAAGAGGTACCACATTTCATCTTTGGGATGGGCATGGGCAAACACAGGCTTTTGTTCTGGGGCTGGAAGTCAGGCAGAGGGGTCTCAGCTGAGCATCACATGAAAGGGCTCTGGGGGATTGTGGCCTCGTGACAGCAGCGAGGGGTGGGGGTGGGAGTGGTGAGAGGGTCTGGAATGTCCCGTGCTGCTCTGAGGAAGGGAGGGTTGGAAGTGGACAAAGAATGGGGCATCTTATGATTCTCTTGCTCTAGTTGTGGGATGCTCAGTGGGATGATTCCAGGTCTCCCCCAGCAGAATCGACCAGATTTCTGGTACATGTTAGAAATGGAGTTAGGATAGTTTCTGGTATGCTGAAATATCTACATCGAATCCTAGTCTACCACTTTCTCTAGACCCCTGGTCTCATAGACTTCTAGGAACTTCTTCTTGATCTGACTTCATTCCTGGTGCAGTTTCAAGTCTTTTCTTTTACTATGTTCCTTATTGTACTCTAGACACATTCTGTTTGTAAATGTCCACCTGAGGTTCTTAAAAATATTGTGCTTTTTGGAAACTTTTTTTTTGTGTGTGTGTATGTGTCTCTTTAGGGCTGCGTCAGCAGCATATGGAGGTTCCCAGGCTATGGGTTGAATCGGAGCTGTAGCTGCTGGCCTACACCACAGCCATAGCTATTCAGAATCCAAGCCACATTTGCAACCTACACCACAGCTCACAGCAACACCTGATCCCCTAATTTTTTTTTTAAGTCATAAGAAGACATTTCTAGATATTCATGAAATTTCAAATGGATGGGTTTGGTAACTTTGTTATGAATTAACATTGTGTTTCCTCAAGAAAACATTCAGGTGTTCCTATTGTGGCTCAGCGGTTATGAACTGGACCAGTATCCATGAAAATTCGGGTTTGATCCTTGGCCTTGCTCAGTGGGTTAAGTATTCGGCATTGGCATGAGCTCTCGTGTAGGTCAGACGCAGCTCAGATCCAGTGTTGCTGTGGCAACTGCAACTCTGATTCTACCCCTAGCCTGGGAACTTTCATATGCTGTGGGTGTGGCCCTAAGAAGCAAAAAAAAAAATCTTTTTGCAGATACATACTGAATTTGTAGGGTTTAAAATAACATGATGTTGGGAGTTCCCATTGTGGCTCAGCGGTAACTAACCCAACTAGTTACCATGAGGATGCAGGTTCTATCCCTGGCCTCACTCAGCTCTGGTGTAAGTTGCAGATGCAGCTCGGATTGCTGTGGCTGTGGCATAGGCAGGCAGCTGCAGCTCCCATTTGACCCCTAGCCTGGGAACTTGCATATGCTGCAGATGCAGTCCTAGAAAGAAAGAAAAAATAACATCATGTGTGGGATTTGCTTTTAAGTACTTTAGCCCGAAACAAAAAAACAAAACAAAACAGGGAGTTTCTGTCTTGGCTCAGTGGTTAATGAATCCAACCAGGAACCATGAGGTTGTGGGTTCGATCCCTGGCCTCGCTCAGTGGGTTAAGGATCTGGCGTTGCCATGAGCTGTGGTGTAGGTCGAAGACACGGCTCGGATCCCGCGTTGCTGTGGCTGTGGGGTAGGCCAGTGGCTACAGCTCCAATCAGACCCCCAGCCTGGGACTCTCCATATGCCGAAGGTGTGGTCCTAGAAAAGACAAAAAGACAAAACCAAAACAAACAAACAAAAGCAAAACACAACAAAGGACTGATAAAGCAAATGTGGCAAAATGCTGATTGTTGTTGGATCTGGGTGAGGCATATGGAGATCCATCATATCCCTTTTTTTCAGACCAATCAATCAATCAGTTGTAATAATTCATTTGCCCCCATCCCCAATTTCCACCTCCCTCTGATCCACCTTTCTGTTTGCCATAGTGATCCTTCTAAAACACAAATCTACAAATCTGATCATGATCAAAAAGCTTTTGCAGGGTGAATTTTATGGTATTTTTATTTATTTATTTATTTATTTTTAGGGCCACACCCGTGGCATATGGAACATCCCAGGCTAGGGGTCTAATTGGAGCTATAGCTGTGGGCCTACACCACAGCCATAGCAATGTCAGACCCGAGCCACATCTGCGACCTACACCACAGCTCACGGCAGCACTGGATCCTTAACCCACTGAGTGAGGCCAGGGATCGAACTTGCAACGTCATGGTTCCTAGTCGGATTTGTTTCCTCTGCACCTTCAACGGGAACTCCTATGGTATTTTAATTATATCTCAATAAAACAAAGAAACAAGATCTTCTGAGATAACCTTGTCTACAGGCTAAAGGCCAAACTTCTTTGCCTGTTACTCAAAGCCCCCACCCTATCTTGGCCTTATCTCTATCAGTGTACATCAACCACATTGCTAGTGGTCCCATATCATGCCATGTGCTTCCATGCCTCCGTGCATCTGCTCATGCTGGGCCTTCTGCCTGGAATGCTTTATCCCACAGGCCAACTCCCTGCTGAGTCTTTCCAAATCCACCAGAATGGAATTAATCTGTTTTAGTCTGTCATTTTGTTGTACTTCATGCATGTCTGTTATGGCTCATATTAAACAGTGCCTTGAATTTGGGTAATTTATAGGGTATTTACTACAATATATGTCTGCTTCATCTTCTTTAACTTGAATCCCTTTGGGACTTTTTTGTTTGTTTGTTTGTTTGTTTTTCCATTTCTGAAGTTCTTTGCACCTAGCACAGTGCCTGGTATGTGGTGGGTATTCCATAAATTACAATGCACTTTGAATCTGAGAGTGAGTGTATGACATGGGACAGTGTTATCCCCTGAGAAGGGAGTGAGTGATGACCTTAGACCCTCATGGTACCTTCTCTTTAGGGCCCAGAGGCAGGGACTGGCTTGGTGTCTCAAGGCAGCTCAGAACTAAAGCATGGAACAGTCAGCTATATCCAGAGTGGACAGAAATCCGGGCACCTGACTGCTGGAGAGGTGGGAACTGGGCAATTTCTGAGGAGGGTACAATGGCAATGGGGTGGGGAGAGGGGCAGGAATGGATTGAATGTGGCTTGGGAGGATAGAGAGGGGAAAGGCATATGAAGAGGGGAAGCCAAGAAGTCTCAGCTAATGCAGCTGCCCTTTCCAGGTGGCCGGGTATCGCTGAAGGTCAGCAATGATGGGCCTACACTGATTGGGGCAAATGCCTCTTTCTCTATTGCCCTGCACTTTCCTAAAAGCCAAAAGGTGCTGCCAGATGGGCAGGTCATCTGGGCCAACAACACTATCATCAATGGTGAGTACTTTTCGACTCTAGGCTTCATTCCTAGGGCTCAGAATCCCTGGTATCCCCAATGAGCTCAAGGAGTGCCCCTTCTGCTTTTTTTTTTTTTAATAAATTATATATGTAATATATATTCATTGCAGAAAAATTAGAAAACACAGGTAAAGAAAAAAGAAAAAAAAATTAATAGTCCCCTAAATGAGACCGAAGACCCAGTGGACATAGAAGTTGGACAGACTTGGATTTAAACTTGTTAGTAGTATGTGACCCTGGGAGAGTCACTTTATAGCTTTGTGCTTTTATTCCCTTATCTGTAGAATGGAGATGACACCTACTTTAAAAGCTTGGTGTAAGGATTAAAATGTGATGACACATAAAGAATTTAGGAGTTCCTGCTGTGGCACAGTGGGTTAAGAATCCAACTGCAGTTGCTCGGGTGGTGGTGGAGGCCTGGTGCAGTGGGTTAAAGGATCTGGTGATGCTGCAGCTTCAGTGTCAGCTCAGATTCAATCCCTGGCCCAGAAATTTCTGTATTCCATAGATGCGGCCATAAAAAAGAAAAAAAATTAGCATCATGCCTGCCCTAGCCTATAGTACAGGCTCAATAAATGTAAGCTGGTGCTGTTATTTTCACTTTTTTTTACAATTTTTTTTGGCCATACCCACAGCATATGGAAGTTCTTGGACCAGAGATCAAACTTACGCCACAGCAGTGACCCAAGCCACTGCAGTGACAATGCAGGACCCTTAACCTGCTGTGCCACAAGAGAACTCTTGTTGTTTTAATTTTTATCCCACTAGCTAGAGCAAATCATTCTAAACATTTGCTACATGGCCTTCCAATCAATCTCTTTCCTATGTAAGCATACACATGGGAATCTTTGTGTTGTTTTTTTTTTTCCTTTTCCTTTTTTGTCTTTTTAGGGCCACACATGCGGCATATGGGAGTTCCCAGGCTAGGGGTTGAATCGGAACTACAGCTGCCAGCCTACACCACAGCCACAGCAACGCCAGATCCAAGCTGCCTCTGTGACCTCCACCACAGCTCATGGCAACACCAGATCCCGGACCCACTAAGCAAGGCCCTGTATTGAACTAGCATCCTCATGGATACTGGTCGGATTCATTTCCACTAAACCACAATGGGAACTCCCAGGAATCTTTAATTATAGTTTCCATTTTCCCCACTCCCACTCCCCATGGGTTATACCAAGGGGTATATATTTTGTAGCTAGGCAATATTCCCAGAGCCCTCTCTGGGAGCCATGTTAAAGGTTTCAATGTATGGTAAGGAATGCTAGGGCTTGAGGGTGACTTAGTATCTTCCTTTCAGGGAGCCAGGTGTGGGGAGGACAGCCGGTGTATCCTCAGGAACCCAATGCTACCTGCATCTTCCCTGATGGGGCGGCCTGCCCACCTGGCCCTTCGTCTCAGAGGAGGAGCTTCGTTTACGTCTGGAAGGCCTGGGGTGAGAGACACCTCCTCTGCCATATCATCCACACCTGGATTCCCCTCTTCCCACCTCATCCCCTTCCTTTTGGTTCCACCTCTTAACTCCGTGAGTTTCCCCAATCTTCACTTCTCCCCGGCTCCTTCCTCTTCCACAGCACTTAGCCAATCTATGATACTTCTGGGAACCTTTCTCTGATTATAGTCCCCAGCCAACAGAACCCCTTATTAGAATGCCTTTCTGTCCCCTGATCTGTGAGCTTCCAAACACCCTCTGAAATAACCATCCTCGATACAACTCCCAACCTCCCTTCTCTGGTGTCCTGTCTCTAATCTTGTGCCGGTCCCCTGTGACCAGTAATCCCCTTCCTTACTCTCCTCTCCAAAAACCTCAGGCCAGTACTGGCAAGTTCTGGGGGGCCCTGTGTCTGGACTGAGCATTGGGACAGGCAAGGCAGTGCTGGGCACACACACCATGGAAGTGACTGTCTACCACCGCCGGGGGTCCCAGAGCTACGTGCCCCTGGCTCACTCTCGCTCAGCCTTCACCGTTACTGGTAAGGATTTGGGAAGGGACAAGGCCAGTTGCAGGGCAGGAGAAGGTGGGAGGCTTCATTGGACAGAAAAAGGGAAAGAGGAAATGGTGTGTAAGCTTTGGGGACAAAGCCAGGAAGACCTGGGCAGAGGAATGTGGGGCTTCAAAGCCATTGAAGGGCCAGGCGGCTTGGGATTAGAGGGTGTGGCTACGAAAGGAGAAGCTGCGGCCCAGGCCTTGTTCTCACCTTTTCTGGCTCCAATCCCAGACCAGGTGCCCTTCTCCGTGAGTGTGTCTCAGCTGCAGGCCTTGGACCGAGGGAACAAGCGCTTCCTGAGAAAGCAGCCTCTGACCTTTGCCCTCCAGCTCCATGACCCCAGTGGCTATTTGGCTGGGGCTGACCTCTCCTACACCTGGGACTTTGGAGACAACACTGGGACCTTGATCTCTCGGGCACTTGTGGTCACTCACACTTACCTAGAGTCTGGCCCTGTCACTGCCCAAGTGGTGCTGCAGGCTGCCATTCCCCTCACCTCCTGTGGCTCCTCCCCAGTTCCAGGCACCACAGATGGGCCTGCGCCAACTGTAGAGACCCCTGGCACCACAGCCAAGCAAGTGCCTACCACAGAAGTTGTAGGTACTACACCTGGTCAGAGGCCAACTGCAGAGCCCTCTGGAACCACAGCTGTGCAAGTGCCAACTGCAGAGGGCATGGGTACTACACCTGATCAGGCACCAACCTCAGAAGTCAGGGGTACCACACCTGCAGTAATGCCAACTGTAGAGCCCTCTGGAACCACAGTTGCACAGGTAACAACTACAGAGTTGGTGGAGACCACAGCTGGAGAGGTACCAACCCCTGAGCCTGAGAGTCCAGATGTCAGCCCATTCATGCCTACAGAAGGTCTGACAGGTAAGAGAGCCAGTGTGAATGAAGCCCATTGAGGTGGGACATTTGTCAGCACTCTAAAGAGCCGAAAGACTTATTCAGGACCCAGATGTCACCTAATCCTTAGCTTAGCAATCAGGTCCCTTCAGAATCATCACTGGCTTTAAAACTCCTCAAGTCCCTCTTAATGACACAGACTAGATCTAGAGTTCAGAAACCCAGGGTCTTCTCCTAGGCCATGAGGAAAGAGGTTGTTGCTTCACTGCCCATGAAGAGTTGTTCCCTGAAAGGAAGGTCAGGGAGCAGTCTGTGATAGTTTGCATAATATTTATATCTCATTTTCTGATTGTGAATGCATAGAAATCTTTCCCAGGTTCTGACACCACTCCACTTCCCACCCTTGGATTCCCATCCCAAAGTAGGTCTACCTGCAATTGTGGTAGGTACACTGAAAAGGGAGGAATGAGATAGTAACACTATGATGAATTAACATATGTCAAGTGTGTAGCCCAGGACCTGGCACAGTGTGGGGTGTGCTAAACATTAGGGTTGTGGGGTTTTTTTTTTGTTTGTTTTTTTGCTCTTTTTTAGGGCTGCACCCATGGCATATGGAGGTTCTTAGGCTAGGGGTTGAATCACAGCTGTAGCAGCTGCCCCATGCCACAGCCCCAGCAACGCTAGATCTGAGCCCTGTCTTCGACCTCACTACAGCTCATGGCAACGCTGGATCCTTAACCCACTGAGTGAGGCGAGGGATGGAACCCACAACCTCATGGCTCCTAGTTAGATTTGTTTACCACTGAGCCACGATGGGAACTCCACATTAGGTATTTTTAAAACTCCAGCTCTCCCCCTGTGTGACTCTGAGGCAGTCATTTCTCCTTTGGAGCCTCCGTTTCCTTATCTATAAAAGATATCCTAGGTCTTATCTGATGCCAAGCCTGGATCCAGTAGCTCTGGCTCTACCTGGAAAAATGCCATCTTGCTTCTGTTTCCAGGCGAGTCACTTGACTTTGCCTCTTTTATCCACCCTGCCAGGCTCCCAGAGCCCCCTGCTGGATGGCACAGCCACCTTAATCCTGGTGAAGCGACAAGCCCCCCTGGATTGTGTTCTGTATCGCTACGGCTCCTTTTCTCTCACCCTGGACATTGTCCGTGAGTCTTGCTGTCTTTAGGGGCTGGTGGAGGGAGGCATGAGCTACCTATGGTTGCCCAGTGGAAGCACACCTTGGAAGGAGTTACTCACCTGGACAAGAAGAATACCAAATATCAGGGCTTTCATTTGATGGCATGAGGATGGGGAGGCAGCCCTAGGACATTCCTGTCTGTGGGCCTTTGGGAAAATGGAGAGGAATCTCAGACTTAAATCTTGCAACTTTGCAGAGGGTATTGAGAGTGCTGAGATCCTGCAGGCTGTGCCATCCAGTGAAGGGGATGCATTCGAGCTGACCGTGTCTTGCCAAGGCGGGTGAGTGTCCACTGGCTGCCCTGAGACCTCTTGGGTTGACTGTTGCCCTGCTCTCTGGTGTCCAATATTCCTTCCCAGACTCCCTGACATGAGCTGACATCTCTCTCAGACTACCCAAGGAAGCCTGTATGGACATCTCATCACCAGGGTGCCAGCCCCCCGCCCAGCGGCTGTGTCAGCCCGTGTCACCCAGCCCAACCTGTCAGCTGGTTCTGCACCAGGTGCTGAAGGGCGGCTCAGGGACCTACTGCCTCAATGTGTCTCTGGCTGACACCAACAGCTTGGCAATGGTCAGCACCCAGCTTGTCATGCCTGGTAGGTATCCGACAAGAGGTAGGATGATGAAGCAGAGTGGCAGAGGCTATTTGACAGGAAGCAGATACTGACACCAGCTGTGCCTGGGATTCTGCTTATGTAGGTCAAGAATCAGGCCTTGGGCAGGCTCCCCTGTTCGTGGGCATCTTGTTGGTATTGATAGCTCTGCTACTTGCATCTCTGATATACAGGTAAGAGCCCCATCCCACTCAACCCCCTTATTCCTTATTACCACCACTCACTTTTCCTTAAGGGAAGAAGGACCACCACCCTCTTCAAAGCATAGTGTCCAGGAAAGAGCCTAGTCTTGGAAGTTAAACAGGTGTGGGCTGCAGTCTTGCTGGTGAAACCTCAGGAAAGTAGCTTAACCCTTCTGAGCCTCTGAAAAGTAGGAAAACTAATACCTGCCCTGTGTAATCCTGTTGTCAGGAATCTAGACAATGTGAATAAAGCACCCAGTTCTGAAGCAAAGATGCAATAAATGATGATTTAGATGACTGTTGTTATTAAGGATATTAAGAGTAGAGGTGGTTGGGCGAACTGAGTTCTCTACCTATAAAAAGGGCCGGTCCCCAGGCCTGACGTGCCAAGGTCCTCAAGGCAGGGAAGCGTGTAGGGTAAGAGGGGAATGGACAGAGGATCCCATAAAAACAAGAGAGGGTGAATCCTGTTGGTGAGAAGAAGGGGAGGAACTCAGGATCTAGGCTAAGTAAACCTGGGATATGGTTTATCCTCTTTGGAGAAGCACAAACAGGCTGCCCTTGACCATTGCTAACCAGTATCCCCCTTCTGCTCCCAATATCAGGCGCAGACTTATGAAGCAGGACTCGGCCCTCCCCCTCCCCCAGCTGCCGCATGGTAGATCACCCTGGCTGCGTCTGCCCTGGGGCTTCCGCTCTTGCCCCGTTGGTGAGAACAGCCCCCTCCTCAGTGCGCAGCAGGTCTGAGTAGGCTCATGTGCTGTCATGCTTTACCCAGGTGGACAGCAATGTCCATCTTTTCTCCCATCTTCCCATGGGGATTACTATTGCCTGAAATAAATACTCAGAACCTTGTGCTGTTTTTTCCTTGTTTCTGGGAGAATCTGTGTCATTTAAGGAGTGGAGGTATAAAGGAAGGAGGTGTACCACTTACTTAACATTTATCCCAGTGGGAAAAAAAAGTTATTTTATTCAGAGAGGCACTTCAATATATTTTCTGTGGTGTGTGTGTGTATGTGTGTGTGTGTGTGCATGGGTTCATGGGGAATAGTGGAGGTTGTGCAGGATAATAAATACTGTGAGGGTATTACACTCCCCTGAGCTGGCAGGAGGGTGTGGCAGCAATGTACAGAGCCTAGGGAGTAGAGTCCAGGGACAATGAGGTGGGTTCAAGGCCAGCTTGGAGGCTGAGGTGTCCCCCCTCAGCACAAGAAGCCAAAGAAATTGGAAGAGCGGGGGGGCGGGCCCACGAGCATGGGCATCTGGTTCCTGTGGGTGATCTTGATCTGGAAGGGAAGGGGGCACATTCAGAGGCAGGGCCTGGTGCTTTGCGCTGGCCCAAAGCAGGGATCTGGGAGGAAATCTGTGGAGTTCAGAGTGGATTTCCACGGTCCTGGAGAGGCCATGGTAGGACGGCTCTGGCTGAGAAACCAGGATTTGAGAGGAAGGGGACACAGGGGAACTTCAGGCCTCAGGAGGAAGTCAAGAAGCTGTGGAATGGAAATTAGGATCCATGGACCCTGAGGGTTGGGTTTTGGCAAGCACCGGCAATACTCACCGTACAGGGGGTCTGCATCCACGGTTCTCCATCGATTTGCATGGGGAGGGTTTTTGTGGTGCTGTGTGAGGTCAAGGCAGATGGGTGTCAATTTCCTTACCAACTGACTACCAACACTCTCTTCTCGGGTTGGCTTTGAGACCCTTTGTGACTGAGGAAGACCTAGTAGAGTCCCTCCTCACATTTTCAGGACCCTCTGCTTTTCTGGCCCCACTCCTTCCCTCAGAGCCCCTGGCTGGAGTTTTCCTTACTGGAAGGTGATCTCAGAGCACTTGGCCAGCCGATGTCCAGCATTCTTGAGCTTGGTATAGATCTGGCCCATCTCAATTGCACCTTCCAGCCCTACTACTTCCAGGCGCTTGTCACTTAGGTCTGGAGGTGGGAAGGAAGGAGACAGGTTTCATAGAAGCAGGGTGCCTCCAAAGAGACTTGTACCTTCCCCTTAGTCCCACCCACTCGGCTCCCAAGGCTGCTCCTCTTACCTGGTACACAGGTTTTCAGGATATCGGGGTCGGTGATGACTTTGGCCGTGGCGCCTAAGGCCTGGTTGATCCCGTGGATATCGCCATGCGGTCTCTTGGTATCACCCCACAGATTGGAGCCACCATGAGTGCTTGGGATGTTCAGCACTGCGATACCTTCTAGGGACAGGTTGCTCAGATCCAATGGTTTCCCACAGATCTGAGGGGATGAGAGCACAGGCCCTTACCCCACAGCATCGTTAAGGGTATGACCCCTCCCTCCACCAGATAAGAAACTGGGTAAGCTAGGATTTGGAGGTTTGTAAGGGATGGAGAAAAACAGGGACTGGTGAGTCTTGAGAACTTGGGAATCAGGATTGGGAAGCTGGGAGGTCAAAGCATAGGTTCATGAATAAGGGAAGTTCTGGAGGGCACCTGTCGATGGAGAAACTAAGAAATTAGAAGTTAAAATGGGGAGTTCCCATCATGGCTCGGTGGAAAAGAATCTGACTAGGAACCATGAGGTTGCGGGTTCAATCCCTGGCCTCGCTCAGTGGGTTAAGGATCCGGTGTTGCCGTGAGCTGTGGTGTAGCCCGCAGACTCAGCTTGGATTTGGCATTGCTGTGGCTGTGGTGTAGGCCAGCAGCTGTAGCTCCGATTCGACCCCTAGCCTGGGAACCTCCATACACCGAATGTACAGCCCTAAAAAGCAAAAAATAAACTAAAAAAAAAAGTTAAAAAGGATATGGGATTGGGTCTCATCATACCCACCTCAACTGTCAAAGATTCCTCCAGTTTTTTGCATGTTGAAAAGATGGATTCAGAAGTGGCAAATTCGAAGTACCATAGCTTGTTCTTCATTCTGTGTCGGCCCCAACACCAGGCCCAGTAGGGAGGGGACAAGTTACACAGGGCTGGCAGAGGTGGGCTAAGTGACAGGGAAGGGTGTCAACCTCCCAACCGCAGTCCCATGGGGAATGGGAAGCTTGGTTGAGTGGCTTCCTAGAAGTGTCACTGCCCATCTAAGCACTGAGTCAAACTTGGTCACAACCTGCTTCCTGCCACGGTGTACACCGGCACCCACCCCCTGCCCCTCACCTGCTGTTGAACTTCTCAGGATATTTCTCTCGCATGATGTGGAATCGGTGAGCGATAGAGGCATCCTGGGGAGTTTAGGGCATGTGAGATCAGAAGCTGCCTCGTCTCTCAGCACAGAACCCTCTCTCTTACTCTCCAGTTTGGGAGCAACATTCTTTTCTTGCAACTCACACCACTGTACCTCACTCCTGATTTCCCTGTGTCACAGCTCCCTTCCCCTCCCCTTCTCCTCTCCTCTTCCTTTCTGACCTCCGCCTGCTTAACTCCCACTTCCTCCCTTCACCCCCATGTCCCACGCCACTGACCACACCGATGGAAAAGTAGTTATTGATGATCTGAAAGGGGACTGGGTCGCTCTTTTCTTCAGTTTGTTGGGGTATCACCTCCACGGACCATCGATCCATGTGTACCACCTTACTTGCCTCTAAATCCTTGAGGATCTTCCCCAAATTCTGTCCCTCATAACCTAAGGATGGGGGAGAAGACAGGTTAGCACTGAGCCGCGGGTCTCAGATGGACTTCCTCTCAGCTAACAGTTTCACAAATTCCCAGGAATCCTTTGTCCTGGTTCTGCAGACCCTTCCAACTCTAAGTAGTGAAAGGCCAGGCTGCTCAGTCATGGCTCCTATGGACCAATCTTTCTTTATTTTTTTTTAGTGGAAGTTCCCAGGCTAGGGGTCAAATCAGAGCTGCAGCTGCTGGCCTACTCTACAGCCACAGCAACACCAGATCCAAGGCACATCTGAGACTTATACCACAGCTTTTGCAACACCGGATCCTTAAACACTGAGTGAGGCCAGGTATTGAACCTGCATTCTCATGGATACTAGTTGGGTTCTTAACCCACTGAGCCACAACAGGAATTCCACCATGGACCAATCTTAAGGCCAGACTCTTGCTGATCTTTTTCTCCACACTGTAACCATCACGGAGGGTGAATATTTCCAATATGTGTGCACCTCTAACAATAATGCTAAAGTTCATACAGAAGAGTAAAGAAAATAGCCAGGGAATGAGTTTCTGTTGTGACTCAGCGGGTTAAGAACTCAACTAGTATCCATGAGGATGTGGGTTCAATCCCTGGCCTGTTCAGTGGGTTAAGGATCCAGCGTTACCGCAAGCTGTGGTATAGGTCACAGATGCAACTTGGATCTAGCATTGCTGTGGCTATGGCGTAGGCTGGCAGCTGCAGCTCCGATTTGACCCCAAGCCTGGGAACGTCCATATGCTACAAATGTGCCCCTAAAAAAAAAAGAAAAAAGAAAAAAAATGCTTACAAATCTTATATTTAAAAAGTGTAAAAAAAAAAAAAATTCCCCAAACAGAATTAGAAGTTCCCTAGTGGCTCAGCAGGTTAAGGATCTGGCATTGTCACTGATGTGGCTCTGGTGCAGCTATGGTGCAAGTTTGATCCCTGGCCTGGGAATTTTTGTAAGCCTCAGGTGCAGCAAAAAAAAAAAAAAAAAAAAAGTCAATAGAAAAATGGGCAAATAAGCTAATCACAGAAGAAGAAATATAAATGGCCAATATACATATTAAAGATGCTCGATATTACTAATAATTACAAGAATTGTAAATTACAGCTGTAAATTAACTTTTGTTGCCTATCAGATTGACAAACTAAAGAGACAGAGAAAACCAAGTGTTAACAGGATTACGAGTAAACTGGCACTTTCATTTGCTGTTAGTTGGAGCATAAATTGGTATTTCATTTTTAGAAGGCAACTTGGCAACTTTTATCAAAATGTTATCAAATTTTATCAAAACATATCCTTTGATGCAGCAATTCCACTTTTAGGAATTTCTCCTACAAAAACATACATGCACAGAGATAGACGAACAAGGATATTTGCAGAGATACTCACTAAAACACTAAAATTGGAAAATTGGAAAATTTGGAAACAATCGAAATTCCCATTAGGAGGGGGAGTTTACATGAATCATGCCAAACCCATGCCACGAAGCTATAGAAATCAGAATGAAATCTCTATGTATTAACATGGAAATTTCTCCAAGACATGTTCAATGAAAACAGAGGTCCCAGGACAATGTGTGTGGTATGATTCTATTTATGTTTGTTTAGAAGGGGGGGTGTGTGCATCTGAAAACTGAAGAATGGGTGCAAATAAGAAACAATGGTTATTTCTAAGGAGGAACATGGAATTTGGTGGGGGGATAGGGAAGATGTGCCCTGTATGTGAAGATTTATACATTCTACTTTTTTTTTTTTTTTTTTTTTGCTTTTTAGGCCTGCACCCGCAACATATAGAGGTTCCCAGGCTAGGGGTCTAATTGGCACTACAGCTGCTGGCATACACCAGTGCCACAGCAATGCCAGATCTGAGCTGTGTCTGCAACCTACACCATAGCTCATGGCAATGCCAGATCCTTAACCCACTGAGTGAGGCCAGGGATCAAACCTGAAACCTCATGGTTCCTAGTTGGATTCATTTCTGCTGCGCCATGAGGGGAACTCCCATTTTACTTATTAAAATCTTTCAAAGTGGGAGTTCCCGTTGTGGTGCAGTGGTTGGCGAGTCCGACTGGGAACCGTGAGGTTGCGGGTTCGGTCCCTGCCCTTGCTCAGTGGGTTAAGGATCCGGCGTTGCGGTGAGCTGTGGTGTAGGTTGCAGACGCGGCTCGGATCCCGCGTTGCTGTGGCTCTGGCGTAGGCTGGCGGCTACAGCTCCGATTGGACCCCTGGCCTGGGAACCTCCATATGCCACACGGGAGTGGCCCTGGAAATAGCAAAAAGACAAAAAAAAAAAAATCTTTCAAAGTGAAAATGCACTGATGCATTATTTGTGTTTTTCTTGTTTTGTTTTGTTTGCACATGCCCTTGTTCCTGGGCCGGGAAGTGAATATGCACCGCAGTAGTGACAATGCTAGATTCTTTGTTGTTGTTGTTGTTGTTGTTGCTATTTCTTGGGCCGCTCCCGAGGCATATGGAGGTTCCCAGGCTAGGGGTTGAATCGGAGCTGTAGCCACCGGCCTACGCCAGAGCCACAGCAACGCGGGATCCGAGCCGCGTCTGCAGCCTACAGCACAGCTCACCGCAACGCCGGATCGTTAACCCACTGAGCGAGGGCAGGGACCAAACCCGCAACCTCATGGTTCCTAGTCGGATTCGTTAACCACTGCGCCACGACGGGAACTCCAATGCTAGATTCTTAACCTGCTGAGCCACCAGTGAAGTCCTATTCCTATGACTTTTTTTTTTCTTTTTTTAGGACTGCACCCGAGGCATATGTAAGTTCCCAGGCTAGGGGTCAAATTGGATGTGGGGCTGGCAGCGTACCAGAGCCACAGCAGCACAGGATCCGAGCTGCATCTGCGACCTACACCACAGTTCAGGGCAACGGCAGATCCTTAACCCACTGATCAAGGCTAGGGATCAAACCTGCATCCTTGTGGATACCGCTGAGCCACAACAGGAACTCCCTACTTGTGTGATTTTTTTTAAAAAATAAAATAACTAGTAAAATGTACATACTCTCTGAGCCAGCAATTCCACTTCTAGAAATCTCCCCTAGAGAAATTCTCTCTCTCTCTCTCTCTCTTTTTTTTAAGCTTTTTAGGCCTGCACCCTCAGCATATGGTAATTCCCAGGCTAGGGGTCTAATCGGAGATATAGCCATTGCAACAACGCATCTGCAACCTACACCACAGCTCATGGCAACGCTGGATCCTTAAGCCACTAATCGAGGCCAGGGATCAAACCTGCAACCTCATGGTTCCTAGTTGGATTCGTTTCTGCTGCGCCATGAAGGGAACTCCTCTCCTAGAGAAATTCTCACATCTGTGTGTAGAGATAGACTGCCCCATGGTTTGTAACAAAAACTGCTACCCAAATGTCTATCAATATGGGACTAGTTAAATAAATCATGACATAGTCACACAATGGAATGCTGTTTAGTAATAACCAGAATGAGGCAAATCTTAATTGTACTGAAATATACTGATAACCAAGATGAACTGTTTAGTTAAAATAAAGAAGAAAAACATCAATGAGATGCTCTCAGTGCTTAAAGACATATCAGTATGTGTCTAGAGAGAAAAACATGGAGGAATAGACTCCAAAACTTTAGGGAGTAGATTACAGGGAATGTTTACTTACTAGGCATGTATGTCTAGAATGATTGAATTAGTATTGTTATTATTATTTTTTTAACACAAGCATTATTACTTTTGCAATCGGGGGTAGAAAAGATTTTTAAAAAGTCTTCACTTCCTCACATTCCATCAGTGTAATTTGCCTTTCTCCATACCACCCTGCTGAAACTCTCTTGGCAAAGACTGTCGATAATTCCTGCCAAAACCAGTAGTATATCTTTAGCTTTTCATTTTAACTCAAGTTTCTCGCTTGGCCTCTAAAATATCACTAAGTTACAGAGGACCCACTCTGTTTCTTCCTAGTCTCTGTGGGAAGCAGAACAATGGCCCCTCAGAAACGTCCACATATTGGGAGTTCCCATTGTGGCTCAGCAGACACAAACCAGATTAGTATCCGTAAGAATTCGGGTTCCACCCCTGGCCTTACTCAGTGGGTTAAGGATCTGGTGTGCTGCAGGCTGTGGTGTAGGCTGCAGATGCGGCTTGGATCTCCCTTTGCTGTGGCTATGGCGTAGGCCCTCAGCTGTAGCTCTGATTCGACCCCTAGCCTGGAACTTTCATATGCTGCAGTTGCGGCCCTAAAGAAGAAAGAAAGCAAGCAAGAAAGCAAGAAAGGGATAAAGATCCACATCCTAATATCCACAGTCTGTAAATATGGTACCTTAAATGCCAAAAGACATTTTGCAGATGTTATTAAATTAAGGATGTTTAAGATGGGGAGATCATCCTGGATTATCTGGCTTGGCTCTATGTAATCACAAGGCTCCTTATCGGTGAAAGAAGGATGCAGGAGAGAAGAGCCATGGAAGGAGATGTAACAATGGAAACAGAGTTTGGAATGGAAGGGGGGCCATGAGCCAAGGAATCCAGGCAGCCTCTAGTAATTGGAAAAAATAAAAGCAAAGGACTCTCTTCTAGATCCTCTAGAAAAAATACAGCCCTGCCAACACCTTGATTTAGCACGGTGGAAACTTATTTTGCAGTAGTGCCCTCCAGAACTGTATGAGAAAAAAATTCATGCTGTTTTAATTGTGGTGACTTGTTACCGCAGCAACAGGACACTAATACAGAGCCCCTTAGTAATTCATCATCTTCTGTTCAATACTTAAATAGAGTGTTTACCAGGATCTGGCTGTCTTTATCCACCTTCTCTCTCTTTTTTTTTTTTTTGCTTTTTTAGGGCCGCATCTGCAGCATATGGAGGTTCTCAGGCCAGGGGTCCAATCAGAGCTACAGCTGCCGGCCTATGCCACAGCCACATCAATGTAGGATCCAAACTGCATTTGCAAACTACACCACAGCTCATGGCTATGCCGGAGCCTCAACCCACTGAGCCAGGCCAGGGATGGAACCTGAAACCTCATGGTTCCTAGTCGGATTAATTTCTGCTGCACCAAGACAGGAACTCCCTCTTCTTACCTCTTTCCCTGGGGAACTCATCTACTTTAGGATGTCAGTTACCTCCCAGGAGCAGATGAGTTTCAAACACGTATTTTCAGCTTTGATTTCTCTCCTCACTTCCTAACATCAATTTCTAACTATCCACCACACATCCCCATCTGGGTGCTCCACTAATACCTCAACTCAATATGTCCACAACTGAATCTACCTTTCTTCCTTAAACCGGTCCTCCTCCTGTATTGCTTATTTTAATTCATAGCACCCCCATCTGCTCAGTCCACAGACCTAGAAAATATCCTAGACTTGTCTTTACCTCCTCCTCCACAGTCCATTAGTTACCTAGTATTGTGGCTTCCACCTCATGACTCCACTGGTACTGCCTTTGCTTTTGTGCTCATCATCTCTCTCCCTCTCTCTCTTTTTTTTTTTTTTTTTTTTGTCTTTTGAGGGCCACACCCCCAGCATATAAAGTTCCCAGGCGAGGGGTCGGATCAGAGCTGCAGCTTCCAGCCTACACCACAACCACAGCAATGCCAGATCCAAGTCATGTCTGTGACCCATACCACAGCTCATGGCATTGCTGGATCCTTAACCCACTGAGCGAGGCCAGGGATGGAACCTGCATCCTCATGGTTACTAGTCAGATTTGTTTCTGCTAAATCATGACAGGAACTCCCAATGTGCTCATCATCTCTTTACTAGGCTACCACAATCGAGGTCCTGCCTCCTTCCTCCAATCCATCCTTCTAGAACTTCCACAGCAGTATTCCTTTCAGTGACCCCTCTTCAAATCTTATGATTTTTTTCAATATCAACACAAATTTTCATTAGTGCTATATTGATATCATTATTTTCTTGTTTCAGAGAGAATTAGCAGAAACAGATATGAGAGTCTCATTTGCAAAACACAAAGTCAGGACTCAAAATTCATGATTTCAAAGTCTAATACTTTAAATTAAAACAAAGTCAGATACTGAGAATTTAAAAACCAGCCAAAATACATCCAGACAAAACTCTCCTTGAAATAGACACATGCACCCATATGTTCATTGCAGCACACTTCACAATAGCCAAGACATGGAAACAACCTAAATGTCCATTGACAGATGAATGGATTAAGAAGATGTGGTATATATACACAATGGAATACTACTCAGCCATAAAAAAGAACAAAATAATGTCATTTGCAGCCACACAGATGGAACTAGAGACTCATACTAAGTGAAATAAATCAGAAGGAGAAAGACAAATACCATATGATATCACTTATATTTGGAAACTAATTTATGGCACAAATGAACCTTCCCACAGACAAGAAAATCATGGACATGGAGAACAGACTTGTGGTTGCCAAGAGGGAGAGGAAGGGAGTGGGATGGACTGGGAATTTGGGTTAATAGATGCGCCTTTGGAATGGCAGCCTGCTGTATAGCACTGGGAACTGTATCTAGTCACTTATGATGGAGCATGATGGATGATAATGTGAGAAAAAGAATGCATATATGTATGTGTGACTGGGTCACCTTGCTGTGTGGTAGAAAACTGACAGAACACTGTAAACCAGCTATAATGGAAAAAATAAAAATCATTTTAAAAATAAGAAAAAAATAGAAGTTCTCGTCATGGCTAAGCAGTTAATGAATCTGACCAGCATCCATGAGGATGCAGGTGTGATCCCTGGCCTTGCTCAGTGGGTTAAGGATCTGGCATTGCCATGAGCTGTGGTATAGGTTGCAGACGCGGCTCGGATCCTGAGTTGCTATGGCTCTGGTGCAGGCTGGCAGCTACAGCTCTGATTAGACCCCTAGCCTGGGAACCTCCATATGCTGCAGGTATGGCCCCAGAAAAGACAAAATGACCAAAAAAAAAAAAATTAAAAAATTAAACCCAAAAAAGAATGTATATATATATATATATATATATATATATATATATGTGTGTGTGTGTGTGTGTGTGTGTGTATGACTGGGTCACTTTGCTGTACAGCAGAAATTGACAGAACATTGTAAATGAACTATAATAGAAAATAAAAATCTTGGAGTTCCCGTCGTGGCTCAGTGGTTAACGAATCCGACTAGGAACCATGGGGTTGCAAGTTCAGTCCCTGGCCTTGCTCAGTGGGTTAAGGATCCAGCATTGCCGAGAGCTGTGGTGTAGGTTGCAGATGCAGCTCGGATCCCGTGTTGCTGTGGCTGTGGCATAGGCCGGTGGCTACAGCTCTGATTTGACCCTAGCCTGGGAACCTCCATATGCTGCAGGATCAGCCCAAGAAATGGCAAAAAAAAGACAAAAAAAAAGAAAGAAAAGAAAAATCTTAAAAAATAAAATAATAATTAAAAAAAAAAGGCCAAAAAAGGGATCATATGTTTACATGCAAGATTTAAACTGTAACATGCAGAAATATTTCTACTTTCTGAAATTTTTTTCTTTTTTTGGTCTTTTTTAGGGCCGTTCCCGTGGCATACGGAGGTTCCCAGGCTACAGGTCGAATCAGAGCTGTAGCCGCCTGGCCTACGCCACAGCCACAGCAACTTCTGATCTGAGCCAAGTCTGTGACTTACACCACAGCTCACGGCAACACCGGATCCCTAACCCACGGAGCAAGGCCAGGATCAAACCCGCAACCTTATGGTTCTTAGTCGGATTCGTTAACCACTGAGCCATGACGGGAACTCCTGAAATAATATTTTAAATAAAGAGTAATTTATATTATATACAAAGTACAATAAATTTTTTTTCTTTTTTTTTTCTTTTGCTTTTTAGGGCCGCACCCTCAGCATATGGAGGTTCCCAGGCTAGGGGTTGAATCAGAGCTACACCTGCCGGCCTTTGCCACAGCCACAGCGATGCCAGATCCAAGCTGCATCTGCCGCCTATACCACAGCTCACCGGCAATGCAGGATTTCTGACCCACTGAGCAAGGCCAAGCATCGAACCTGCATCCTAATGGATACTAGTCAGATTCATTTCCACCACGCCATGATGGGAACTCCCCAATTTTTTTCTTTTAGTGACATCTTTCATGAATTCAACAGTTTGCTGTGCTTCATGATTACACATTCGAATGCCTCAGTGGCTAGAAAGGTAACCTGAATGAGTAAATGGAAGCTGAGGGGATTGTGGTAAATTGAAGAATACTTGACTCATTTCCTAGAAATCGCCAAGGTAAACAAAAATGTAAAACACTGCAAGGCGAACTATACAGAAGCACACAAATTATTTCTGTAGGTTGTCGGCTTTTGACCTCTGGCAGGATAGACTTGGAAGCTCCTCAGCACAGCATTCACAACCTCCATAATCTGAACCCTGTGCAACCCAGTCCTCCTTCTTCCCATTGCCCAGGGTGCATCCAGCTGTGCGTCCCAGCCCTAATGAATGACACACTTTCCTTAGTGTACATGTTGTTTGGTGGTTCCTGTAGCCTCACAAAAATTCTTCAACCTGGAATACCTTTCATGCTCCTTAGCAGACCTCTCTTCCACAATCTCCTGCAAGATCTCAGAGCTGAACTCTGAACCAAAAGCCTCAATTCTAAGACCATTTCAATCTCCCCCACAATGACTTCTTTTTTTTTTTTTGTCATTTCTTGGGCCGATCCCGCGGCATATGGAGGTTCCCAGGGTATGGGTGGAATCGGAGCTGCAGTTGCCGGCCTATGCCACAGCTACAGCAACTCAGGATCCAAGCTGTGTCTGCGACCTACACCACAGCTCATGGCAACGCCAGATCCTTAACCCACTGAGCAAAGCCAGGGACCGAACCTGCAACCTCATGAGTTCCTAGTCGGATTCATTAACCACTGAGCCACGATGAGAACTCCACAAAATGACTTTTTTTTTTTTTTTGCTTTTAGAGAAGGGTTTTTATTTTTGTTTGTTTGTTTGTTTTTATGACTTCTTTATCTAATGATACCATCCCTCGACCTTCCTCTTTGAAAGGAAAGAGACTAGAAATGGGAGCTCAGTTAGGAGTCTGTCACAACAGACTTGGGAAAAATTATGATGAATGAATGAATGACCCTTGATTACAGTTGACTCTTGAGTAATGCAGTGGGTTAATTCATGTTTAACTTAGAGTAGGCCCTCTGTAGCCATTGTTCCTCTGCATGCACGGACCCAGCCAACCATGGACCGTGTAGCCCTGTGGTATTTACCACTGAAAAATACCCACATATGAGTAGACTAGCTCAGTTCAAGCCCATGTTGTTCAAGGATCAACTGTGATTGGTTGAATAAATGAATGAATGATGGCCAAGCTCCCTGCTAGCTCCATCACTCAGCATCTGGCTTCGCTCTTATAAAACCTTCCTTATTCTCACATTGTCCTCTCCACCCCTATATTCTTTGATTCTCCGAGCCTTAAGACTCAGGAAGAAACAGAAGGATATTTTTAGGTTTATGGGGAAGAGGACTGTCACCCTTGACCCTTCCAGGTTCAGACGGTGGTCCTTGCTTTTTCCAAAGCTCTTTTCCTTTGGGACAATCCACGTGTCTTCGTCTCTCTTCTCCACTGACCCTCTTTCTACACCAGATGCCTAGATGTCTTCTCTATGTGCCTGTTCCTTCCTGCCCAACTTCCCCATTCCCCAGGAAAACAATTTCTAAACACTTACCTCCTCCCCATCTTAGGCAACGAGCTAGATCATTTCCAGTGCCCAGGGGCAACACGGCAACAGGAGGCACAAAAGGCAAGTTGGCTTTGTCTGAGGAGGCAGGTGATGAGATGGATGGAGGAAATTAGCTCTGGAAGGCCACTGCCCCTGTGCCCTGCCCAGAACCTCTCCCTGCACTGACCGATGGTCTCTAGGATCCAGCCTACTGTGCCATCTCCACCACACACCAAAATCCGGTAATCAGGAACCTCTCTGAAGAATCTGAGCCTGAGACAAAAGGTGAGAGAGAAGATGAGGAAGGATAACAGGACTGAGGCTGCCCAACTCCTGCACAGGCAGAGTGCTTCCTGTCTCTCATTTCTTACAACCCCTATCCCCCCACACCCGCTTCTTTTTGTTTTTTAGGGTCGAACCTGCAGCTTATGTAAGTTTCCAGGCTAGGGGTCCAATCAGATACAGCCACCCCCCTACACCAAGGCCAGAGCAACATGGGATCCAAGCTGCGTCTGCAATCTACACCACAGCTCACGGATCCTTAACCCACTGAGTGAGGCCAGGGATTGAACCCGAATCCTCATGGGTCCTAGTTGGGTTTGTTAACCACTGAGCCATGAAGGGAACTCTTAAAACCCCTTTTCCTTTTGTCAAAAGGCTTGTTTCTATTAAGGGTAGAGAAAAAAATACAATGGGGAAAGCTATAGCCACTCAGTGGGGAGGGAGAAACTCATCTTTCCATCCTTTGAGAGCAGAACAAAGATGAGCCAGAGTATTCAGAGATGGGGATATGCAGTAAAAGCAGCCCTCTAAAGTCGTTTCTTGGGCTGCCATAGTCCTCCCCTCCAAACATGCACTCTCTCCTGCTCTCTTCCACCTTATGCAGATAGGCAGGGGCACAAAAACACTGAGATAGAGTCCCTAACCTCTACTTACCCTGGCTCAGGACCATCCTTGAGGAGGTTGAACACTTGTCGAGGGTTTAGTAGATACTGGAATTTCCAAAGCACCCTACGTGGGGACAAAGGAGAGCTCATGGCAGGGAATGGATATTCTGTACCCCACTCTCTTGACGTCCTCCTCAGGGCATGTCCCCTCCATTACACACAGATTCCCAAACTCTGAAGACCCTGGACATGGCTTCGTACCTCTCCCCTTGCTTCCCGCCACTCTTGGGGTTGACAAAGACCAGAAGTGGGTGCGTGTTAGAAACGGGGTCAATCTGCATTGAGGGAAGAAAATAAGGAAAGCAAGATTTTGCCAGAGTGAAGAGGGGCCCTGAAGACAGGGGCAGAGGGCTGGCATTCCCCCCATGAGGTTCTCCCTTCCTCTACCAGGGAGGGGCTTCTGGAGAGCAGGCCCCATTCCCCAAGTTTCCCACTTTATTCCCTCCCATGAGGTCCCCACCACAAAGCCCGAGCCTCTTAGCCCTGTACCCGCAGAGCCTCAGAGGTGCTCAAATTTAAATCGTCTGTGGTCTTCTGGCTTGTTTTGCTAACTTTACGTTCCTGTCCAGAGGCCTGGGAAGGGAGGAGAGCAGAGAGAAGGGAAACTGCATTGTGTGACTCTATAAACAGTTCAGACTTGAATCCTAAAAATATAGGCTTTCGGCTCTAAATGACATTGTGGGTGCATGTGTAAATTGAGGAAACACTCCTGTCCCCAGCTGCTGCCCAAGGGTCTCACCAGGACACTGGGATAGATGGAAGATGGAGGCAGGATGTGATCACGGAGCAGCCCACAGTCACACTCATGGCCCATGGCTGGTAGGCAGTCATCGTGGATCTGAAAGACAAGGCAGGCACGGAGGGATCATGGAGGGAACCCCATCACCTCTTAACTTGGGGTCTGGTACTCAAAAGCGGTGTCGGGAGCAGGGCAACTGTGATGTAAGAGAGATGTGCTGGAGGAGGCCGGGGAAAGTGGGCAGTTTAGGGAGGTCCCCAAAGCAAGGCTGGAAGGATAGCTCCAGAGCTGACCTCTAGGTGGCACCACACACAATGCAGCCCAACCAGACTGTGGTAGATCCGGATCTTTTTCTGACAGCGGTCGCATCGCCCAGATTCACAGCCTCCTCGGACCCACACATGTGTTTGGACCTTAGGGAGAATGGCAGTCCCTTGTCTGAGAGGGTCTAAACAGAGACTTAGGGAAGGGCTGAGGGCAGCAGTGGGCTAAGGGCCAAGGCCAGGATGTGGGTGGTGATGGAATGGGCATGGGGTCACTCACACCAATGTCCTTCCGAGACTTGGCATAGGTGCTGACTTCACAGGGCAGGGCCTTCATGGCACACTGGTCATGAACAGTGTATTTACATACTGGGCAAGAGGGAAGAAGGTCAGAGCCTTAGGTGCAGCCCCTCCCCCTATTTCCTCCTTACCTGCGGCTAAGGCAGAATCACTTACTGAAATGAGACCTCCAACCCCTGGCTGTGAGGGTGTGGTAAAGAGTTAAAATTTAGGGTGGGAGCTCACCTCGGAGACTTGTGCCTTTTGCTCACTCTTCCCCCTAAAAGAGCAATCTCTACCAAACGCCCAACCCCACTCCATTCATATGACAGGAACTGAGCTGGACGATGTAAAGAAGGTTCAGATATAACAAGAACGATGACGACAAGATAATAATAATAGCTAACTTTTATTGCAGACTTAAGAGTATATATACATGCACTGCATGAAGCACCTTTCTTGCATCAACTTATTTAATGCTCACAGTTACTTCATTTTCAACTGAACAAACTATGACTTAAAGAAGGTATGTGGCTTTCCTCAAGGTCACATAACTAGTCAGTGGCAGAGCCCAGGATCCAAACCCAGGTGTCTCTAAGTTCTGAGTGCCGTGTTCCCCCAGATAGCCCGGCTGCCCTTCTGCTCCCACGCTCCCAGGCCCCATCACTCACGGTTACAGCTCAGCCCCTGTTTGCCAAGACCAATGCTCGACTCGCACAGGTTGCAGTAGACTGGTCGGGGGAACCTCTTGGGTCTCCACATGTGCTGCCCATTGTCCTTCAAGGTCTGGGAGGGCACAGCAGATGCTGGGGAGTGTCTAAGCCCTTAGAGGGCCAACCTCTGGCAAGCACAACCCAAGGCAACTGTTTTACCCATCCTCACCATCTCTCCTACTCACCATCTCCAGACCCAGCAACACGAGCAATGGCACGGTGGTGGCCCCAGCCCGGAGCCACTCAGCTAGGGAGACAGAGCCACTTCCATCATAGTCAATCTCTTTCATCATCTCCTGTAGAATCTGAGCAGAGAATGGGGGGGGGGTGGACTTTGGGTGTGAGTAGCCCTTCAGATCTGACACCTCTCCAGCCAGCCTAGCCAGCCTAGCCAGCCTAGACAAGGGCACCAGACTGCCTGTCAGAGATGGGGTAAGGCTGATGAGGGATGCACCAGGGAGAAGGTATAAGAAGAAACATGCAGGAAAAATCGCCTTACCGGCCTCAGCTCAGACACATCCCAATCCAGGTATTCAGCCATTCTCATCATCTGTATGATGATTCTGTCCACTTCCTGGGGGCCAAGAGGATAAGAACCACAGCCATATCCCACCTCACTACCATCACCCAAACTCTCCTCTAGAAATCAGGGTCCCTGAATTCCACCCGCAGACCCCCTCTCATTCTCAGGTGCCTCTGCCAAGTAAATGAATGTCTATGTGTGTTCGTAGGTTTGCAAGGCAGCCCCCAATTCATGACTCCAGCATCCTCTTCTAAGGGTCAAGAGCTTGGGGCCTGCTCCCAAATTTAGTCCTACTAGACTCAACTTCTCCCTCTAGCTTCCTCTCTTTCTTAAGATCCTGGAAGAGTTGGGACAGGAGAGCACAGACAAATGGACACATACTCCCTTGCCCAGCATACAGGTCCCCCAACTCACTGAGCTGTCCAGGATCCCATTTCTGTCCGTGTCGTACAGCTTGAAGGTGACTGTGGGGTGTTTTAGGGGGCCAGGGTCAGTTTGTGAGGGATATCCAGAGAACTCATAACAGAATACAGGGGAAACAAAGAGATAAGGAGAGACCTTTTGGATGAAGAGCCCAGGACTTGGGGCTGAGACTGAGACAGCAGACAAAAAGGGAGGGGAAACAAGCCTGGATTCCACCCTCACTGCACCTGATAGGGCAGACGATCCGTACCTCCCAAGAACATCCCCGGCCACCCACATGACAATACACAAGACATGGGAACAGGGGTGACTAAGGCAGATGGCATTAGGTATAAGGAGCCTGGGGAAACAGAGGAAATGGGTCCATTCTCTGGCCCCACCTTTGTCTGGCCCTGTCAGCCTTTAGGAATCCTGAAAAAATGAGGGAAGGAAGGCTGGGGGAATACCCTCTCTCCTTTCATCTTTCCTCCCCTCTCCCAGTCCAGAATGGCAACTCACACTCTAGCTTGTCTTCTGGCCGGCCGCCCTCCAGAAGGGAAAAGTAGCAGGAGACATCACTGAGACACACCACATCTGGTTACAGAAAAGTATCAGATCTGAAGTTGGTGCTCCCTCCAGTCTGGCTCTTCTCTTGTCCTTTGTTTGTTCTAACTCTTCCCTTTAAGCTTCCTCCCTCCAGCTCCTACAGCAGCCTGGCTACCCTCTACAACTCCCTGCCGACCCTGCTCCCCAACATATGACTCAATTCAACTCCTCCCCCCAATCCACACTTCATTTGACTTTTCTGCCAGAGGCCCAGCCCAGTCCCACCTATGTGACCATACCTCTTTTTACAGTCTCTTCTAAGCAGTAACTAGTCTGGAAGGATTGAAACAGTGCCAGGCTTAGGAGACTAGGAACACTATCCACTTCCAGATAGATTTTCAGGAATTGCTGGAATCCCTCGTACCCAATGGCCTATGATGAGAGCAGGCATTACCCTGGGGGGGTCTGAAGGATGAGAGAGTTGGGGACTGAAGAATTGGGAGTGGTGGGGTCAGTGACAGTAAGTGCAGCCTTGAGAAGCATCCAAGGCAGGAGTATGGTTTCTTGGGCTGAGTCCTGAGTTAACAGAATCTCTGGTTTTGTCCTAAAGCGGTAGCTGCAGTAACAATGGATGCTGGGGTATCCAGAGAGAGGATAGCAAGGGTTGGGCCCAAGAATAATCCCTGGAAGTTGGGCATCCCAATGGAGTAGCAAAAACAAAGATGGGAGGAGTTGGTGAAGGAAAGGATTTCCCAGCTGCCACTCACATCTCCTTGGAGATATTCAGCCATTTCACCATCCTCAAAGAGCTTTAGGACATCACTGACCTTTTTGGTAGAGTCTAGGGTGAGACGAGAGGGGAAGCAGAGCATTAGTTGGGTTCAGCTCTCCCTGCCCTCTCTGAGAGTCCCACCCAGACCTCCAATAGGAAAGAAGAGTCTGGTGAGATGAAAAAAGGAGAAATTCCAAGAAGAAACACAGAAATACAGAGAGAGAAACATTTCATATCCTCCAAAGCCGTTGCCCTTTTTACTCCTCTTCTCTGAGATTTGGAGCATGCAGTCAGGGTTCAGAGAAAGATGGGTAGAGAGCTAAGATCCCAAGCATCTCCTCATTTCCCTCGGGTTTCATTCCCTGCCAGCCATCTCTTGGGAGGATCCTCAAGGCCACTGGGGGAAATAGGAGGAGCTGTGGGGGCTGAGGAGGAGGAGGAGGGACTATCTAAGTGTAACGTCTCCAGAACTGAACAACTGAGTGGAAGACTCACATTCCATGTATTTTTGCAGCTGGGCAAAATCACTGGGGCTTATCAGCCCCCTCTCCTTGGACATCTTTTTTTTTCTCTTAAGGATGACCAGAAAGACAGCCTGGTAGTAGCGCTCCCGGAGCCGTTGCCGGGACCTCTGCTTCCAGGGGTGGGCCTGCAGGAAGATGACAAGAGCATGTGGCAGGACTAGCCAGTGCCTCTACCTCTTTGCTTCTGTTTACACTGTTCATTTTCCACTCCTACCATTATTTCTGTTCTTTCCTCTCTGAGTCCCTCCCTAAGTTTCTTCCTTTCCAAGTGTTCCTCTCCCCTGTCTCTCTCTCTCTCTCTCCTTGCCAGTGTCTGTCCTATGTCTCTTGTTTTTCTGACTCATCTCTGACTTTCTCTCCAACATTTCTGGTTCCTTCTCCAACTCTCTGATTTCTCTCTCAGTCTGTCTTGATTCATCTCTGATCACCCTCACCTCCGCCCCCACCCCCGCTTTCGCAGGCTATATGTGTCTCTGTGAGTGCTGCCTCTCGTCTGCTTCCACCTTTTCTCCCTCCACCCCAATCTCTGCAGTCTCTGCCGGGCCTGCGCTCTGTCCCATCTCCCTTCGGATCCCGCAGTCCCAGCCCTCCGGTGGTTCTCACTGAGATGGCGGCACGCCACCAGGGGCACGATCCCATCTTGCTCCGCCTCCAGCCGCGGTCCCCGGCCCCCGCTCTGGCACCCACTCCCAGCGCCACCCACACCCCGCAACGACCTCTAGCGCTTCTGCCGCGCGCGACACAGAACCAGCTCTAGCCGGGTCCCCAGCCCCGCCCCGCCTCGCCTGCGTCCTGCAAAGTTCCATTAGGGAAGGGCGGGGAACCGGGCAGAGAGAGAGCGGGAGGAGGTAGGGAAGAAGGCTCCGAGCATCTGCCTGGCTTCTCCGTTCCAGGAGGGTTGTGTGAGTGCAGGGACCTTTCTTCCACCCTGCTAGGTTAGCAGTGTTTAGGGAGCCTCAACTTCCAGTTAGGAGATACAGGGACCAAAGAGGAGCCATCACGTGGATCACTAACCCAGGGACCAAGGTGCAGAAGGCAACTTGCCTTGAGGATTCAAGAACAGCAATGACAATAATACCGTACATTAGCATAAGTGCAGCAACAATTTGGAGTCAAACAGAACTGGGATTAGTCATAGCTGGGTTCCATTCTTAGCTCTGGTACCACTGCCCGACTTGGGCAAATTACAGTTATACAATGAGGCGAATGATACCTATCTTTCATAATTGTAAGGATTAAGTCAAAGGATATATATAAAGTGCCTAGTATAACACCTGGCAAACAGGAGGCCGACAAGGAATGGTGGTTATTATTGTATTAACAAGTAAAATCAAATTCTATGAGACAAGAAATCATTGGTATAGCCATTCTACAGATGAAGGAACTGGAGCTTAAAGAGGTTGGGGCTTCCCAAGGCGGGTGGTAAGTAGAGGAGCTAAGGCTCCAACCCAAGAACTGCATGGCAGGGGCCACACCTGCCTCCCCCTTTCACACACTTGGCCTTCCTTTCTGTTCCTCAGGCACGCCAAGTTCTTCCCTGCTCAGGGCCGTGAGACTCACTGTTCTGTCTGCCTGGAACACCCTTCCTTACTCTTGGCAGAGCTGACTTGCCTAAACTGAAATGTCAGGTCCTCCAAGAGACCTCCCCTGATTATTCTGTCCTAAAGGAGCCCCCTCCTTTGCACAGCACCCTCCTTTGTTTCCTGCATCGGGACTGATCACTAATGGAAATTTTCTTGCCAATTTATTTGCTTCTTTGTTTACTGTTTGTCTTCTACCAAAATGTTACGTTTCACAGGGCAGGAGCTTGTCAATTTTGTTCACCGCTGTATCCCCAATACCTAGAGTCCTTCATGTTGGAAGTGCTCCATATTGACTGTACAGAGTTACAACTGTGTAAAATTAGGGAGTCATATTTGGGGACTATTAATCCAACTATGGTTAAATGGAATGCCAGAGTATCCATCCTGACAGTCAGGGGAATGTGAGACAGTTTGGAACACATACAGTAGGTGCGAAATAAATATTTGTTAAGTGAATGAATTATTCTAAGAAGGACTTATTGTGGTACTCCATTCAAGGCTCTGACCTTTTCTCTCCCCTCTGCCCATCCGCCCACTTATTGAGGGTTGTTGGGTCAGACTTAAGGAGGCAGTTGGGGCCTACTAGAATTTCCTTTCTGATGGTGCAAGAACGTGTGTAGCCTCTGCCCCTGGGCCATCTCTGCTGCTCACCTCTGTGCAGTATACCATTCCTGTTCTGGAGGCTTTCTGAGGAACACTTTTTAATTTTTTTGCTTTTTAGGGCCGCACGTGCTGCACATAGAAGTTCCTAGGCTAGGGGTTTAATCAGAGCTACAGCTGCCAGCCTACACCACAGCCATAGCCACAGCTACCCGGGATCTGAGCAACATCAGCGATCTACACCACAGCTCAGAGCAACGCCAGATCCCCGACCCACTGAGCGAGCCCGGGGATTGAACCCATATCCCCATGGATACTGGTCGGATTCGTTTCTGCTGCGCCACAAAGGGAACTCCCTGGGAACACTTAGAAGGGGGTTCTGGGACACTGATATCTGGAGGAAGGACTCCACCCATCTGGCCCTTTTCTATAATCCAGCTTCTACTGCCAACAGATCTAATGAATACATAATAGTCTTATGGCTAATGGGGCCTGTATGGCTTAATTAGCCTCTCTGATTATCTCTGGGGATTCTTAGATGGCTCCAAAGTTCTAGGAAGTGGAACCTGAGGGAGAAAGTGCCAGGAAGAGTGCAAACAAGGGACGAACCAGAGAGAGGACACAATATTTCTCTCTTGCCTCTCTTTTCACAATAACCCTTCCTAGCCCCCCTTAAATGGAGTATACAGTAGAGGTTAAGAGAATGGACTTTTGAATTAGATAGCCATGGATTAGAATTCTGTTTCGTAGATGAGTTATTTCATCTCCCTGAACCTGTTTCCTCATCGGTAAAATGGGTACTGGAGAAATCAGACACAATGTGGGGATTAAATAAGGTAATAGATGCAATATACTTAGCAAACTGTATGGCACAGAGAAAGTTATAAACATTAGCTTATTATTATTATACAAGGGTGATACCCAGAGAAACACATCTGGTGACCAGGAAAAATGGTGCCTTTGACCAGGAAGGCATAAATTCTAGAGACCCCCAGCAGCAGTGAAGCCCAGTTGCATGCCTCCCCCGTTGTGTCATATCTCAGGCGAAGACATGTAATATCAGGATCCTGTACTTTGCCTCTAGGAGGGTAAGAAGGCGGCTACAGAAACTAGACTGTCAGGGTCCAAGGACATCCCTGGGCTGGGACTTTGGATATAAAGGCTCCTGGGGGTTCTTTTAGTAGTCCAGGGCCTTAAAAACCTGGAACAAGTCCAATTTTGTCCTGCTCCATCCCAGCCCTGTAGCGATAACCTGGACTAGTCCAGGCAATGCTAGGTCTGGGAGGGTGAGGTCTGTGGCCCGCCCGCCAGCTATTTGTGACTCACCCTTCCCTCCTCTCCCTGCCCGCCCCTACCAACTTGGGATGAGACAGTAAGAAGCTGACTTGGAGGCAGAGAATCCTAGAACATCCTCAGAGATGGGAGGCGCCAACTCTCTTATTTTAGCAGAGGAGGAAACTGAGGCCCAGAGAGACAGCCTCTTTCTCAGGGTCACACCCAAACTCTAGATATTCTGTCCTTAGTCCAATCCATTATATCTCAGTGCCTCTGGTCTTCTAGATCTTATTTTAAACATTAAATGCTAAAATTGCTGGTAACCAAGAGATAAATATGATTTCCACAGCCAGTGCTAGCATTTAAAGTTTCTTCTTTCACTTCAAGATTCATTGCTCACATTCCTAGTCATGTAGGTTTAACATTACTCTAAGAATCAGCTATACCCCCAGACACTCAGACTGACCCAGCGAGGAACCCCAAGGGGCAGGGCCTCCCCTTTGGGGGTCCAGGCCTGATTACCTGGACTTCTGAATCCCTTCACTACCCCAGGGTTTGCAATCCTCCTCTTCCTGAGGATTGGGGGAGGGTCTTTTTTTCCTGCCCATCCCTGCTACTAGTCATTGGCCCCTGAGAAGGAATCATTTGGCTTGAAGCCTTAAAATCTGTTAAGCCTCCACAAGCATCGCAGATGGTAGTGTTGCCTGATAAAGGTGGTGGTGTTTGTGTGTGTGTGTAGGGGTGTCATTGTGCAGTACAGGAGGAAGTTACGATGTTGGCATGGTTGGGGGATGTGGGCTCGAACGTTATGAGGTTGAGGAGATGCCCAGCAATATTTGCATTTCTTCCTCAGTAAACCTCATTTCCTCCATTTAAAGGTGAAAAGTGGGATTGAGACCCAGGTAGTTTCAGAAACTTCCCCGTGACAGGTGTGGAAAGGAGAGGGGTGGGAAGTTGGGGACCAGGAGGCCAAACAAGAGCCCTTCTTCACCCGTGCAGCGCTGCGGAGGTTCCAGAACGGACTTTCCTCCGACTCGGGTCCCTAGGAGCCAGCTTCAGCATCCGTCCGTTCGACTGGGAGAGATGGAGGGGAAGGTCTGGGGCGGGGGAAAGCTGCCTACCGGGTTCTGGGCCAGCCCTCCCGCTGCCCCCCGCTCCTGGCGCAAACCCTTCTAGCTACCTACTCCAGCTGTCACGCTTCCTCCTTCTCGGCCCAGCAGCCCTACCCCAACCCGTGGGGCGTCCCCTCCCGCGGCCCCTGCCCCCGCCTGCTCCGGTGCGGAAGGGCGGGAGGCAGCGGGGGGCTCGCGGGGGTCTCTACCTTGCCTGCGGAGGGCGCGCGGTCGGAGCTGGAGCGCCGGCGCGGGAGCTGGAGCCCGAGCTGGGCTGGAGGGGACGGGCCAGGCAGACGCGGCCGCCGCGGGGCCGCCCCGCTCCTGACGACACAGCCGCCCGCCCCCCATCCCGGCCGGCCCGCCCGCCCGCCCGCGCCGGTGCCGGGCGCCCCCAACTCCGTGAACTTCTATTTCACTAGACCCGATTCCCCCTTCCCCGAATATCTCCAGGGCTCTGGTCTGTGCCACTTTCTCCACATTCCTGCGCTACTCAGCTTCCCGACCCCGTAGCAGCTCTGCTTGTATCTTTCCGATCCCCTTCCCCCCCCCCCAGTCATTCATAGCCTCTCCCCGCATCCCAAACCTGGGAGGCCAAGATAGGGGGCGGGCCCGCTGATGACACACCTTGGCAGTTGCCCACCCACCCAACGATTCACCTTCTTCCTAACTGCTGCCATCAGGGGACTTCCTCTGCATCCACCATGGATTGAATTCATACTCAGGAGATCGGGCAGCAGCAAGGCCAGAGTTCCAGACTGCACATTCTAAGACCAAACACCTCCCTGCCACCATGGGCTCCACAGAGCTTGACACGACTTGAGAGAATCTGCCCACCTTTGCCTCCAGGTTCCTCACCTCCGTTAAACCCAAACTTCAGATGTGTCATATTTGTTTTCCAAGCCAAGGACACCTCCTTCTCTCAAGACTCAGATTCTTCCCTTAATTCTGGGATCGAGAATGCTAAAAGCATGCTGGTCTGTGTCGACCCTTTCTCCAGTGCCCCAACCCTCCAGGCAACCCACTTTACCTGCTAGTCTTGGCAGGTGGTGTAGAAAGCCCTGGCCAGAAGTCGGGGTGAAGAGATCCTTTCGGCTCCTCCCGTCTGGTATCTGTTCTGGAGTTAAAGCACTTGGAACAGCATGGATACTGGTAAGGCTGGTAGAGCAAGGGAGACAGACAGAGGCCTAGGGACTTACTGGTAGGAACTGAGGACCTAGGCATCCTGTTCCCTGGCCCCGCCCCAACCTTGTCTAACCCCCTCCTACCCTTCAATGAAGTAACATAAGTAACAAAAGCTTGAGCTCCTGGAATCTTCCCTCTTACTCCTGTTAGTGGAAGAGAGGGGGAGGGGAGAGCTCTGATTGGAAGGGTGTGTGTGACTGTTGCCTGTTGCCTGTTGTGTGTGTATGTACACACATACAAACACACATATAATATATACATACTTTTGGTGGGGGATGGCGAGAAGGAATGAATACAGGAGGCCCTCTAGTGGAAACAGAGGGATCTAAGCAGTTCTTGACTGTTTCAAGATAGACTTGTTGGAAGAGAATCCTCCATTTTTATCAGAAATACAGCTGCTGAGTAATAGGGTTTGGAAGTATTGTTGTTGCATCTGAACTGGAGTCTGAGGCAGGGGTTGGAGAGGGCCTCTGCTCCTGTCTTCCCTCTAATCTTAAAAAGACAAGGACATTCCCTCTAAAAAGGACCAGGATCCTGCCACTCCCCATCCTTCCTCTCCCCTTCTTATATGACCTCCTTAGTCATAGAATCATAAGTACTTTTGAAGGCTTATTATGCACCAGGTCTGTACTTAGTTCTGCAGGACATCCAAAGACATAGCCCAGCTTAGGGACCGCACCAAAGAGTGGCTTGCTGTGTGTGGCTGTACGTGTAAGGCCTTCCCACTGTAATCCATCCTAAACAAACATACAGTAGAAGTAAGAACAGATCCCCTAGCCCCTCTTCCAATCAGTTTTCTGCCACTGAGCCCCTCACATAGAAATCCTGGAATGATACTAAGCCTTAAGTTACTCAGCTTTCCTTGCAAATAACACTTGCAGTGCTATCACCCTATGTATGACTTGTGTTTCTTACTCCATCATTCTCAGCTGTGTGCCTGCATGAAGTTTAAAGATGCTCCTTTTAAGATATTTTTTTAGACTTCAAAGTGGGTCATGAGGTGATTTAGTATGGAATAAGCTGGAATCAGTCATACTCTAGACATGTGTCTTCTTTAGGGTCTGGGCTCCATCATACCCCAGTTATTGGTTGGGGTGGGAGGAAGAAAGGCCAAGAAACATCTAAGGAGGAGGCGTCTAATGCCTACAGTTCCAGGTGCTCATTTCTTTAATCAACCACATCATAAAAATCAGAAAGAAAGAAACCACAATGAACAAAGGGAAAGGAAAAAACAACAGCCTTGTTCTCCCCAGCCTCTTCGTTCCCCTCTTCCTCCTCAGGGTGGTGTGTTGGGGGGGGGGGCACATCCGGGGTTCAGGGTTGGGTCCCAGGCAGGTCTACTAGGCAGACAATTGAGTTTCATTTCCTGTCAACCCCAGAACTGAGGCAGGATGACTGAGGGCATATAGGGGGCCTAGGATTGGGTGGTCAACAGGAGCCACTTTAGGACTGCTTCTTGCAGAAAGGTCCATAGATTAGCCCACTAGTACTAGTCCTAGAACTTCTCAGTACTTCTCAGTACAGTAAGGACCAATGCATCCCACTAGTTTTTATAAGCTTCATCTTACTCCTACCTTTAATCATTAGTAACAAGGCTACGGACAGGATACTAAACCCAGCAGGGCTGAAGCACCTTTGTTGAAAGAGCAGGGGTTAAAGATGGCAGTGTTACAACACTTGCAATGACTTTGTATTGAATGCAAGTCAGTTTTTAAATGAGTCTTTTTGAGATCTTCTGAATTGGATCTCTGGTGGGACTCGGAAAAGTGAAGTATGGGAGGGAAGGCAAGCCGTGACCCTAGAAAACTTCTCAAGTTTCATTTCAAAGCTGTAGCAAGTTCCTGGTCAGCCACTGCTGTTGTTGTTCTTTAAGTGGGAAATGCAGACTGGTGTAAGAGGTGGCCAGTAAGTCCTTCTGTTGGATATCAACCTAAACCAAAGCGGGGGATTTGGAGGAAAATAAACGAGTGAATAAGGAAAAAGCAACATGAGGGGAGAAGGGGGCAGGGCAGACACCTGAGGAGAGGAACCTGTAGACGGCCCCTCCCAAGCTGCAGGGGAAACGAGTTCAGCAGGACTTGGCCCAGAAGGAACGAGATTTGCCGAAAAGAGAGGGGGAGGGAGAACCTTTGGGTTGTCTAAAGAATTGGGAGGCACGGGGCAGGGCAGGGCTGCAGAGGGAGTGACCGCATGGCCCAGATTATTGGCGCATTGCCCTGCTTTGGATCCCCAGTCACAGTGCCTCGGACGAGGTTAATTAGAATACTAACTGGGTCCGCCCAGAAGCCTTCACCTTGCCCTCCTGACCCTGGGGCCAAGCCCGAGAAGGGTCCCGAGTCGAAGGCCAGAGCAAACTGGGGCCGTAGTCACTTCGTCGCCCGAGTCTCCGGGACCGCTCCAGGGGCAGAGCCAGGCCAGGGCTGCCCGCCCAGCCTGGCCCGCCGCCTCCAAAGCCGTAGAAGCCGCGGGCAACTCTGAGGCTGCGGGGACAGGTGACTGACCGGCAGCGTCCTCCGCCATGCACGCCCCTCTCGCGGTTCTCGGTTCGAAGGGTCGAGCTGAGCGGCCAAGGGCAATTAGCACGCGCTTTCGACCTCCCCACCTTCTAAGAGAGGGTCAGTTGGGGTCTTCGCCCCCAACATGGAGCGTCCCAGTGCGTTCCCAGAGCTACGCTGCCCCGCCCCAGGTCCCCCAGATGCTCTGGGACCTGGGTTCAGGCTCGGGCCTGAATATTCTTCCTTTTCTCACTTATTAGCCCCTCCTCCCTTCCTGGGTGCAGGTGGGCCTTGCCCCCTTTTCTCTCGCAGGTCCTAGACGGACGAAGAGTGTCTATGAGGAAAGGAGCTGTGCCTCGGAACTTTTCTCGGCATCCAGAGAACTGCTATATACGCAGCAGGCGCTCACTTAACGGTATCAGTGGCAGTAAAAGAGCCCACGGGCTCTTAGATTAAAGTCTTCCGCTTCTACTCGCTTCCTCCTCCTCCACTTCAGTCTATGAAATGGTGTACTCTCCCTTTAAGACTAAAATGGTGGCTTGCTGCGATCCACTCCACTTCCGGTGGGGAGGGGGGCGGGACCCCAGCCCGCTCACGCCGGAAGTGGTTTGCGTTTTCAAGATGGCGACTCCCTATGTAACTGACGAGACCGGCGGTGAGTGCGGGAGACGCGGAGCCGCTTCTCCCCGGGCTCTCGGGGCAGGGGTTCGGACTTGGAAAGGGGTCTGTGCCCCGCCCATCCCGGGGCCCCTCCTTTGCCCCGCCCTCCGGACCGCCTTCCCCATTCATTCTCTCCTACGGGGTGTCACCTGCGCCCCCTTCTGGTCTCGTGTTTGGGGGTCTCCGCTTCCGGTCATCCAAACCCAGGGGTCCTTCAGTGCTGGTCTTTGCTCCGGGACCCTCGTGGACCCTTAGCTTTTCTCCAGCAGTTGGAGTCTCTATATCTGCTTTGGGTTCTTCAGCCTTGGGGGGGCTCCTCCACTCTCAGTTCCCTCCAATTCCTGCTCTTCCCCTCTTCCCCTCCCCCATCTCAGTATGCCTGCTTTTTGCCCTATCCCAGTCCCGTTTTAATTCTTTTTCTGAAAGCTATGTCTATTGGAGCCCTCCTCATTGCTGCATAGTGCTTTTTCCACTCCCTCATCTTCATCGTTGGGTCATTCAAGTTCAGAGGTGTGAAGGGAAGTGGAACATATTAAAACTTTCAGCTAGAGTTTTCTCCTTGATGGCACCACCCTTCTGTACCTTCTCTGGTGATGGTGACTGGAGTTGAGGGATCTAAGGAGGAAGAAGGCAAACAAGAAAGTGTTTAGTGGCCTTTAGCAAGCCCTCGGACAAGTTTATAGAACCCACTATTCCTTATGCATAGAAAAGAATTTCCAGCCTGTCTGATTGAGATGCTTGTGTCTCCTGTGTATGTGAGGTTTACGTGTTGAAAACTGAGAATCAAGATTTTCATTTTGGTTGTGTCCCATCCTAATTTCCTCATCTTTAGAAAAATGTGCATAGTAATATTTACTCAGTGATGATCAGATAAGATAGTGTATGTGAAAGCGATTTATAAACTGCTGTATAAGGCAAGGTGTTAACTGGTTTTTGTCACCCTCATTGTGTATGTGTATTCTGTAGAAGTGATGGTGTGTGTGTGTGCTTTGGTACATGCAGTCTGTTTTAAAATGTACCTTTTATGCTTCTTGCTTTGATGTTTTCCATGTTACATCTCACCCACCTCTCCTATTGTATTTAATGACGACCCAAGTCTCTGCTATTTCTCTGCAACCTCACATTTCATAGTGATACGATCTCTTCTGCTCTCTACATAGTAGGTCCTTCTTCAACTAATTCCTTTCAATGTGTACTTTGAAGACATTACTCATTTTCTATTTTTTTGGCGGCACGCATGATACTAAGAAATTCCCAGGCCAAGGATTGAACCCGTGGGATGGTAGTGCCCCAAGCTGCTGCAGTGATAATGCCATATCCTCAACTTGCTTTGATGTGATAATCCCCCACTGCGTTTTTTTTTTTTTTTTGGTCTTTTTTGGCCACCTCGGGGCATACGTAGTACCCTCCTAGGCTAGGGATCTGATCCGAACCACAGTTGCTACCTGTGCCGAAGCAATGGTAACACTGGATCGTTTAACCCACTGTGCCTGGCCGGGGATTGAACCTGTGTCCTGGCACTGCAGAGACATCACCCATTTTGTTGCACCACATTGGGAACTCCATAACTCCCTTTTCTTTCTGATTTAATGAAAATCCAGATATCACATCTTGCCCTACCCTCCCACCAAGAGGTATCTTCTGTTATCTCTATGTGGAAAAGGAGAAGGAATCACACTGCTTTTTTATTTCCCTAATTCCAGCCCATTGATCTACCACTGTCACTGTAATTCTCATAGGTATTGCAATGCAGCTAGAGCATTTTCTCTAAAACCTCAGGGCCATCATCCACTGCCCACAAGGACCCAAAGGTGTTGTATCATATTTTTTTCTCCATTCTGTTTCTCAGTGTCACCACTTATTCTCAGTAACTGCAACATCTTTGGAATACTCTTATCTTTTTAGTTCCTCCGAATGAGACCATTGACTTTCCTTTGAATTTTCAAACCAGTTACACATCACAGTCACTACAATCTGGACCTACTACATAGGACCTCACCTACGACACTGCCTCCCCCTTCAGGTGCTCCTCCATCACTTATTTTAGCTTCTTTACCCAATCACCTTTATTACTTATACACCCACAGAATCGGCTTTTTTCCCCTCCTTAGGTTCTCTGGTGCTTGACATTTCCCATTTTGGTGAGTCCACCAGTATGTTCATGACGACTTTTTTTTTTTTTAATTTTATGGCCACACTTTTGATCTGTGGAAGTTCTCTGGCCAGGGATTGAAGCCGAATCACAGCTGCGACCTACACTGTGGTTGTTGGATCCTTTAACCCACTGTACCAGGCCAAGGCTCAAACCCACAGTGACCTGAGCCACTGTAGTGGTATTCTTAACCCACTGTGCCATGGCAGGAACTTCATGACTACTTTTGATGCTGCCCTGCTAGACCTATGTGACAAGTCACTATATCATCATTGCTTTCTTCATTCATTTTGATCTTCTGTACTAAGTCAGCACTTCTGTTACCTTGATCATCCTATCACCTGTTTTCTTGGCTTCTGCTTCTAGGCCCTAGTACATGGCTAGAGAAAAGACACAGATAGTACACCTTCAGTATAATATAACTTAATGTTAACTTCAGCCAAGATCACAGCTTCAATTCTTTCTCGATTTGCTTACATTCTGCCATGGCTATTTCCCCTGCTTTTCCCAGAATTCTGTTACCATCCCTTTTAATGCTTCTTGTGGCAAATGGCCTCACTTTCTATTTCATTGAGAAATCAAGGTGGTTTGTTATTTTTCTTTTTCTTTCTTCTTCTTCTTTTTTTTTTTTTTTTTGGCCACACTTGCGACATGTGGAAGTTCCCAGGCCAGTTATTGAATCCAAGAAGCAGCTGTGACCTATGCCATAGCTGTGGCAATGCTGGATCCTTAACCCACCGTGCTGGTCCAGGGATCAAACCCACTCCACTGCAAAGACAATGCTGGATACTTAATCTACTGCACCGTGGGAGCTCTGTTTCTGCTTCTTATCCTGTTCATAGCCTGGTTTCTTGAATGTCAGGTCTACACATAACTACTTCTATTTCCTCACTGTTTTTTTATTCCTTAGCGCTTTACAATGGTTTATTTCTAGCACCAGCCTCTCTCCTGAGTTGCCAATTCCCTTTTCTAATTGTTGGTGAGTAGCTTTCATTCTTGGATATACTGTTACACCTTAAATCCAGTCTGACCATAATCAGTATCAGTTTTTCCTCCCTTATTTCTGTTAAAGGCACCATTGTTCTAGCCAACCCAGGATCAATATATTGCACCATTTTTCTCTCTTTCTTTTTAAAAAATTTTTAATAGATTTTTTTAGAAGGATTTTAGATTTATAGAAAAATTGAGAAAATGATAACAGACAATTCCCATATATCTTACACTCAGTTTCCGCTATTAACATCTTACATTATATGGTGTCTTTATTGCAATTGATGAAACAATATTCATACATTGTTACTAACTAAGGTCCCTACATTATTCAGATTTTCTTAGTTTTACCTGATTTTTTTCTCTGTTCCAAGAGCCCATCCAGGATACCATATTACATTTAGTTCTCATATCTCCTTAAGCTCCTATCAGCTGTGAGTTTCTCAGACTTTATTTTTGATGATCTTGAGGGTTTTGAGAAGTATCGATCAAGCATTTTTACAGGATACCCCTCTATTGGAATTTGATGTATTCCTCATGGGCCTACATGAGTGTTGGCTTCTCATGGGGACAACCATAGAAGTTAAAGTGGGGAGTTCCTGTCGTGGCGCAGTGGTTAAGAATCCGACTAGGAACCATGAGGTTGCGGGTTTGGTCCCTGGCCTTGCTCAGTGGGTTAACGATCCCGCGTTGCCGTGAGCTGTGGTGTAGGTTGCAGACGCGGCTTGGATCCCGAGTTGGTGTGACTCTGACGTAGGCCGGTGGCTACAGCTCCAATTTGACTCCTAGCCTGGGAACCTCCATATGCTGCGGGAGCGGCCCAAGAAATACCAAAAAAAAAAAAAAAGAAGAAGAAGTTAAAGTGACATTTTCATCATATTAAATCAAGGATAATATTACAAAGTTTTTTTTTACTTTTGGTATTTACCATGATCTCCTTGTTGCGTTTGGTAGTGTTTAGAAGATTTCTCCACTGAAAAGTTACTCCCCTACCCCCTCCCAATCCTTTCTATTTTGTACTCTTCAGAAGAAAGTCACTATTCACAGCCCACACTTAAAGAGTGGGGAGTTATGGGAGTTCCCGTTGTGGCACAGTGGAAATGAACCTGATTAGTATCCATGAGGATTTGGGTTCGATCCCTGGCCTTGCTTAGTGTGGTGTAGGTCACAGACACGGCTCGGATCCTGGATCCTGAGTTGCTGTTGCTGCAGCTGTGGCTGCGATTCTACCCCTAGCCTGGGAACTTCCATATGCCGAGGGTGTGGCCCTAAAAAACAGAAAAAAAAAAAATAGTGGGGAGTTATGCTCCCCTCCCTAAGGATGAAGTATTTATATGTATCACTTGGAATTCTTTGCAAGAGATTTGTCTCTTCGACCCCATTTATTTATTCAGTCATTTATATCAGTATGAACTTTGGGTTATTTTATTTATTGTGTTGCTCAAGTGTTCCAGCTTTGGACACTGGGAGCTCTTTTAGTTGGCCCCATGTCCTGTTGACATACTTCCTTCAGTGTTAAGTTTGTTGTTGTTTTAGTTCTTACTTTCTGACATTACAGGATGGTCCAGGCTTACCTTATATATTTCCTGCCCCAGTCCTAGAATCAGCCATTTCTCCAAGGAGCCCTTGTTCCTTTTACTGAAGAATGATATGGGATCATCTAGATCATAGCACTAGGTATTTTGTTGCTATTAACAAAATTAACTAGAGTGTTGTTTTTGCATTGTTTTTTACCCACTCCATTTGTCCAAATATCATTCTTCTCTTCCTACTGCCATTACCTTTATCCCATCTTCAATACTTGTTAGTAATATGGCCTGGGAATTTTTTATTTTTTATGGCTGCACTCATGACACATGGAAGTTCCCAGGCCAGGGATCAAATCCAAGCCACAGCGCAGCCTATGCTGTAGTACAGCAATGCTGGATCCTTAACCCACTGCACCACAGCAGAAACTCCTAGCCTGGGGATTTTAAGCATAGGGAATCCAAACTATAGTTTCTTTATGAATGAAACAGGAATAGTGAATTCTGCAATGTAGTAATAGTGACTCCTACAACAATAATGTGAGAATTAAAATTTAAATGAAATAATGTACATACATGCCTGGGAGTTCCCTAGTGGTTCATTGTGTTAAGGATCTGGCATTGTCACTGCTGTGGCACAGGTTTGATCCCAGGCCCTGCAACTTCTGCATGCCTGCAGCCAAAAAAAAAAAAAAAAGTACCCGTCTGGCACATAAAAAGAAATGGTTCTCTGTATGTGCAAAATATCAAACAGAATACTTGGGTAAATCTTGGTGCCTGACAAAATTCTAGTTTCCTTTATTGTGCAAATATTGCTGTGACCTCCTAAATAGCTGTCCTGCCTCTATCTCTCTGTTCCAGTTCATTTGACACACTGTTACCAGATAACTACTCCTTAAGTACAATTTTAATTATGTAATTTTTGTTAAGTATAATTCATCCACCCAGAGCCCACTGTTAAATTTGGCATTTACCTTTCTGTGCATTTTAGAAATATTTTTGGGAGTTCCCATCGTGGCATATCGGAAACGAATCTGACTAGGAACCGTGAGGTAGTGGCCCTAGAAAAGGCAAAAAGACAAAAAAAAAATTTTAATTTTTTGAATCAGATGGTATATATAGTTTTATATGTTGCTTTTTTTTTTTTTTTTTTTTTTTTTTTTTTTTTTTTTGCTCTTTAGGGCTGCACCCACAGCACATGGAAGTTCCCAGGCTAGGGGTTGAATGGGAACTGTAGCCGCTGGCCTACAGCATAGCCACAGCAGTGCTGGATCCCAGCCGAGTCTCTGACTTATACCACAGCTCACAGCAACGCTGGATCCTTAACCCATTGGAATGAGGCCAGGAATTGAACCCACATCCTCATGGATACTAGTTGGATTCGTTTCCACTGAGCCACAAGGGGAACTCCCTGTGTGTTGCCTTTTCGTTTAACCTCATGACATAAATATTTTTCCTTGCTCTGAAAACTCTTTGTAAACATTTTTTAAAATACTATCAGAGTGTTTTATTGTTTGAGCATAGACCCTCTCTTACCTTTCTTCTGTTATTGGACTTGTAGATTATTTCCAGAATTTTTATTATAAGAACTCTATGAATATTTTTTGCACAAATTTTTGGGAGTTCCTGTTGTGTGGCTCAGCAGGTTAAGGACCTGTCATCTCTGTGAGAATGCTGGTTTGATCCCTGGCCTCACTCAGTGCATTAAGGATCTGGTGCTTGCAAGCTGTGGTGTGGGTTGCAGATGTGGCTTGGAGCTAGTGTTGCCATGGCTGTGGCACAGGCCGCAGCTGTAGCTCCACTTTGACTCCTGACCCAAGAATTTCCGTGTGCTGCAGGTACGACCATAAAAAGAAAAAAATTTTTTTGGTGTGCGTTTAGGGTTATTTTCTTAGGATAGATTTCCCATAAGTACAATTACAAGATTGGGGAGTACAGACTTTTATTTATTTGTAATTAATTATAAAATTAATTCATATTAACTGTAGACAACTTAGAAAATATTTTCCTAACTAGTATAAAAGTCACATGCATATTTGGTAATTCTAGAACTCAAAGGCAGCTACAGTTACATTTCCTTTTAGTTTTTATTTTTATGCACATATATAGCATATCTGTTTAACATAACTTGGGGAGTTCCCGTCATGGCTCAGTAGTAAGGAACCTGATTAGGATCCATGAAGATGGGAGTTCGATCCCTTGCCTTGCTCAGTGGGTTAAGGATCTGGTGTTGCCTTGGGCTGTGGTGTAGTCACAGATGCGGCTTGGATCTGATGTTGTGGAGGCTATCGTGTGGGCTGGCAGCTGTAGCTCTGATTGGACCCCTAGCCTGGGAACCTCCATATGCTGTGGATGCAGCCCTAAAAAAACAAAATAATAAATAAATAAGTAAATAAATAGAATAAGAAAACCCATAACTTGGATCATCCCAAATGGCTGTACTTCCCAAAATTTGTCCTCAGAACATTTAATTGTCCCGTGAAATGTGCTATAACATAAAAAGCTGAAATGAAAACAAGATTCCATGGAGTTCCCTTGTGGTCAAGAGGGTTAAGTATCTGGTGTCACTGCAGTGGCTGTTGTCACTGCTGTGGCGAGAGATCCCCAGCCTGGGAACTTCTGCATGTCGTGGGTGTGGTAAAAAAAAAATTAGGTTCCTGTGGTCAAATAACCACTGTAAACCACATTCTCATCTTAATATTCATGTGAGGAGTTCCCTTCATGGCTCAGTGGTTAATGAACCCAACTAGGAACCATGAGGATGTGGGTTTGATCCCTGGCCTCGCTCAGTGGGTTAGGGATGCAGCATTGCCGTGAGCTGGGATGTAAGTCACAGACACAGCTTGGATCTGGCATTGCTGTGGCTGTGTTGTAGGCCAGCAGCTGCAGCAGCCATTCAACCCCTAGCCTGGAAACTTCCACTTGCTGTGGGTGCGGCCCTAAAGAGAAAAGAAAAAAAAAATCATGTGAATAAGAACATAAGTCATTTTAGTCTTAATGTTTAACCCAGAATTTCCTAAACTTAATTAATAATTTTTTGGGGTAATCCTTTTTAATAGCTTATGGAAGTAATGTTTCATATAACTAAACCTTTGGGAAATGTTGCTAAGTGATAGGACTCCTTATACTTTCTTGCTGAGTTAGCCAGATTGCTTTCTAAATGGTTTTACCACTGACAATATATGAATATACTGGTTTCATCATTTCTTTGACTGCATTGGCATTCCCATCTTTAAAAATTCTGTTGTTTTGATAGGTGAAAATGATATTTTATTGTTTTAATTTGTATTTCCTTTGATTATTAGTGAGGTTGAAGTTTTTGGTATTTTTTTTTTTCGTTATCACGTAGTATACAACAGTGTAAAGAGCACGGCCTTTGAAATCCATAGCTTGCCTTCAAATTCTGTTGCAGTTTACTGACATTGTAACTTTGGGCAAGTTATTAAATTTCTCATTATCTGTGAAATGAATAATCCTTCATGGAATTGTGAAAATGAAGTAAGAAATGTATGTAAGCACTTGGCATGAAGCAAGCACTCAATAGCTGCTGTTATCATTTTGGAATTGACTATCCAATTTACATATGGACCATTTGCTCCTCTCTAATATCAGCACAAACTACTTTTCAGTACAGTATCATTACATACTATGTCTCTGCCCAAACCCTCCAGTGAAACTAGTCTGTATAGTATAAAACTGATGGAACAGCAGTGTGCTGATATGTAAGCTTCAGCATAAAAACTGAGTTAGGAGTTCCCTGGTGGCTCAGTGGGTTAAGGACCTGGTGTTGTCACTGCTGTGGCTCTGGTTACAGCTGTGGTGAGAATTCATCCCTGGCCCAGGAATTTTCACATGCTGTGTGTGGCCAGAAACAAAAATAAACAAAACAACCCCCCCACCAAAAAAGAGAACTCAGCTATATGTTGCCTTTATGATCTTGGGACATATCTTTAACCTCTTGAAGACTCTTGTTTCCTCAGCTGTAGATGATAATAGTGTGCTCTTGTCTTGATCCATTGAGGTAGTGTATGTAAAGTTCCTAGTATAATGTAGTCACTTATTAATAAATGTTCTTTCCTAATTGTTCTTAACATACTGTGTTTCACACTGGCATCACTTTGCTTCTTATTCCTCTTGGAATGCCCTTTTCCTTCCTTTCTCTGCAAAAATATGAGCCATAGATTTATTATTATTACTACTACTACTACTAGCTAGTCTTTAACGTCAAGTCCCTGAGATTTTCCTAATTTCCTGGCACTTCCCCTATCAAATGGGGTCTCATTAGTTACATATTTATTCTCTTGAAATCTCTTATATGTATGTTTCAAGGTCTCTTAGGGATACCCAAGACATATATATGAATATTGCAATGTTTATTTTAGGTTCTCTCTCTCTTTTTTCTTTTTTGCCATACCTGCAGCATGTGGAAGGTCCTGGGCCAGGGATTGAACCTGTGCCACAGCAGCCACCAGAGCCACAGTGGTGAAAACACAGGAGCCTTAACCCACTAAGCCATCAGTGAACTTCCTACATTTATATTTTTGTCTTATTCTGTATTTGCCTAACTTGCCCACCCTCCTCCTTACTTAAACTGTAAATTTTTTTAAAGTAGGGGACATTTTCCTGATCTTGATAATCCCTATAATCCTTGGTATAGTATTTTCTCATAGGAGGCTTTCAATAAATATTTATTGCATTTAATTAATTTGTAGTCTAGTTTCTGACCACTCTTTTCTGAGGCTGTATTCTTGAACATAATTAGGGATTTCCAAATTGCCAAAATCATTAACCTTTTTTCTACTCAGTTCTCCTTTTCCTTAATCTCTCTGTGGTATTTCTTGAAGTTTTATTGAAGTATAGTTAATTTACAAGTCGGTGATAATTTCTGCTATATCTCTGCAGTATTTAATACTGCTAATCACCTGCCCTTTACTTCAAACTTTTGGTTTCCATGGAATTGGACTGTCCAGGTCTGTCTTTTCTAGGATCATTTCCTGCTGTTGCTGACGCTTTTTCCTCCTTGACAAAAATAATCATGACTTTTTTCAGGGTCATTCCTCCAAATTGTATCCTTCCTTCTTATATTTCCTCTGTTTCTATGTTAGAAACCACATCTCAGTCTTAGAGTCATTGGCCCTAAGGTCATCCTCAGGCTCAGATCTGTGACGCAGATCTCCTTTCTTAACTTTGAACAGGTTGACAGTTACTTCCACCTAACCCCTTGGAGTTCTTTCAAGCCTTGCTGTGCTGTCTCTTCACCGTCTTCCTGCCACCCCTGAAAACAAGACCCTTTTCAGTTTAAAGAAACAGATTGAGGATTACACAACAGCAGATGGGAAACAATGAGGCTTAGAAAGTCCTTACAGTACCAGTCTCTAACCTCTGGTTTCTGACTCTCTGGAAGATGCAACGTGGAAATCGTAATATTTTGCCCGTGGTTTTTATTTTAGGGTTAGGAATCGGCAAACCTCTCCCTTCTTTTTGACTTGACTTTTGGGTATCATCAAGGCCAGAGAACACCACCAAGATAACATGCAGTAGATGCTCCACAAACAATGATAATGGGCCATTTGTATCTCTGAGGGCTTCCATTTAGGCTGGTCATTCAAGAAGTTTTTGCCCTATCTTTTCTCAGGTTCCATCTTTACTAGTGTTAAACCTTCAACTATAATCTCTGCAGTTTGCTTCAATGTATGTTTCTAGCATTGTCCTTTTTTCCTTAATTCCATAGAAAACACTGCCTACCTAGAATTGAATTATTTTCACAAAGTTTTCTTCTCCTTTGAACTTTGTTTATATCAGTAGTTTTTATTCTCCTCCAAATTGTCCACATTCAAAAGTGATATTGTAATTTATTTATTTGTATTCTTATTTATTACCTTTCCTCCTCATTAGAATGCATGCTCTAAGAAGGCAAGACCCTTGCTTGCTTTATTTAGTCGTTATTGTACCTCTAGCTCCTGTCACAGTGCCTGCCACAACAATAAGTACCCAATAAACATTTAAAATCCATGTGTGAACCATGTTACTACTATATACCTTACGTACCCACAGGTATGTTGTGAAAAATAAGAGAAAACATGTGAATGAAAAGCACCAGATTAAATCCACTGTAGCACTTTCAGGGATTTCCTCTCATTCAAATCTTGAAAGTCTTCAGATCCTGTTTGCTTATTTTTCATAATGAATTTCATTTTCTTTTCAACACCCATAGAGACCATTTAAATCAAGTCTTCTTACATTGTAGCTATTGCTTTTTTTTTTTTTTTTTTTTTTGCTTTTTAGGGCTGCACCCTCAGCATATGGAGGTTCCCAGCCTAGGGGTCCCATTGGAGCTACAGCTGCCAAGCCACATGCTAGATCTGAGCGTCTGCAACCTACACCACAGCTCACGGCAATGCCAGATCCTTAACCCGCTGAGTGAGGCCAGGGATTGAACCCACAACCTCATAGTTCCTCGTTGGATTCGTTTCTGCTGTGCCACAACGGGAACTCCACAGTTCTTGCTTTCTTATTTTTCCTACCTTTTAGTTTATGTTACACATTTTCAGGTTAATCTTCTTAAAGCAATGCTTTGAGCAGATCATCTGTACTCCCTTAATGGCCTTCACTGTTCACCCACATTCTGAAGTTTGAGTCCAAACTCAAGAGGAGATTGGATATCTTTCATATTCTGGACTAATTTACTAGTCTCTTTTCCCATTACATATGCCTTTTGCCCAAAATATACTGGATTCTTCCTATTCCCTAGTATGGTACTTAAATGTGTTTATTCATTAATTTGAATTAATTACAGTCTTCTATGGGCCAGGCCCTTTGCTTCAAAGATCAAAGTCCCTGCTCTCAGGCAAGCAATTATGTTAAACATTAAATCATGATAAAAGGCCAAAACAGGTGCTATGGATGCACAAAGGGCAACTTCTCAACTGGTTTGGGGTGCGGAGGTCAGAAGAGGCTTCATTGAGTTTATACTTGAACTTGACCTTTAAAGACCAGTAGGAATTAGGTAACAATCAAGAAAAGTTAATTCCACGCCAAAGGAAAGAAAAACAAAAGGCATAGAGAATAAAGACACAGGTGAGATTTGTGAATATTTCAGTGGCTGGAGCATTGAGGGTGTGAGTGACTGGGTGCTAGGGCCAGAGACTAGCAAGAGCTGAGTCTAGAAGGCCTTTGTGTGTGGTTCTATCTTCCTTGCAAATACTCTTGAGGGCAACAGGAATCCAGGAAGAATTTTAAATACCTCTACCCAACTAGTCTGATTTGTCCTTTTGTTTATGGTATCCTTTGAGCCTGAAATATTTCCCTTTTTCCTCTTTCCTCATAAGCACACTCATCCACCTCCACCTGTCTAAATCTTGCTCATCTTCCAAAGATTACAAAGATGTTCTGTCCTCCATAAAAATATTTATAAGTTACCTGGTCAAAAGTAATTTCACGCTCCTTTGTGTACCCATTCTCCAAGCCATTGATTCAAACTTAGGTTTGAACCCAAAATAAGATTTTGATTTGTCTTTTTTTTTTTTTTTTTTTTTTTTAGGGCCGCACCTGCAGCATATGGAGGTTCCCAGGCTAGGGTGGCTGTCAGGGTAGCTACCAGCCTACACCACAGCCACAGCAACGCAGGATCTGAGCTGCATCTGCGACCTACACCACAGCTTTTGGGCAATGCTGGATCCTTAACCCACTGAGCAAGGCCAGGAATTGAACCTGCATCCTCCTGGGTTCTTTAACCACTGAGCCACGACGGGAACTCCCAAAATAAGATTTTTAAAAACCTCCACTATAACAACATTAGTGGGAATTTTGTTTTTCTTTTTATGGCCACACCTGTGGCATATGGAAGTTCCAGGCTAGGAGTCAATTTGGAACTGCAGTTGCTGGCTACACCATAGTCAGAGCAACACCAAATCCGAGCTTCATCTGTGACCTATACCGCAGCTTGCAGCAATGCCGGATCCTTAACCTATTGAGCAAGGCCAGGGATCGAACCCACATCCTCATGGTCACTAGCTGGTTTCTTAACCTGCTGAGCTACAACAGGAACTCCTAATGGAATTTTTTTTTTTTTTTTTGGTCTTTTTAGGCCTGCACCTGTGGCATATGGAGATTCTCAGGCTAGGGGTCGAATCAGAGCTTCAGGTGCTGGCCTACACCACAGACACAGCCACAGCAACTCAGGATCCAAGCCACATCTTTGAGCTACACCACAGCTCACGGCAACACCGGACCCTTAACCCACTGAGCAAGGCCAGGGATTGAACCTGCATCCTCATGGACGCTAGTGAGATTCGTTTCCGTTGAGCCACGACGGGAACTCCCCTAATGGGAATTTTTTAAAGGAAAAATTATTTACAATCTAAATCACCAAACATAACATTTAATAACTGAAGTCTTGATGCATATATGATTTTTTATTATGTTTTACATTCTACTATATCATATTAATGATTCTAATTTATCAAAATAAGATAAATTTTGGCCATCCTGTGGCATATGGAGTTCCTGGGCCAGGGATCAGACCTGAGCTGCAGTTGCAACCAGGCTGCAGCTGTGGCAACACTGGATCTCCAACCTATCTTGCCGGGCTGGGGATCGAACCCACATCCTAGCGCTCCCAAGATGCTGCTAATCCTCTTGCACCACAATGGGAATTCCTGTCATTATTATTTTTAATGGCTATATTATAAACCATTCCTATATAACTGGATGTGAAGTTTGTTTTAATTTTTATCTATAGATAATACCATAATTTTCACACGATTAATCCCCCTTCTTTTTTCTGGTTTTGTTTTTTCCAATTGAACTATTTTCTTATGCTGAATTCTCAAGATTAGGATGACTAAAACATAGTGTTTTGAATTGTCTTTGACTTTAACCTCTTTACCCCTCCCCCAGTCAGTGAATTACCAAGCGTTGAATAATGTATATGGCATCATTCTCTTCCTTTCCATTCCCAGCCAGTACTGTCTCTCATGCCAGGATTATTGCAGTCTTTTTTTCCCTGACTGATTTACCCGGTCTCCACTGTTTTCCCTTAACAATTCATCTTTTCATCATGCCGGATTAATTGCCCTAAAACTCTGCTTTGGATAAAAGATTCTTTCATTTGATATTCATTGAATACTTGCAGTGTGCCAGATAGTAAACTCCTTAACTGGCATTTCAAGGTCTGAACATTCTCCCATTTACTTTATTATTATCATTATTATTGTTGTTTTGCTGGCCTATGCCACAGCCACATGGGATCTGAGCCTCGTCTGTGACCCATACCGCAACTTGCAGCAACACCGGACCCTTAACCCACTGAGCGAGGCCAGGAATCAAACCCGCATCCTCATGGATACTAGTTGGGTTACTGCTGAGCCACCACAGGAACTCCCTCCCATTTACTTTGCATCAGCCCTGATTCAGCCAGATTGGTTTAGTCACCATCTCCTGAACATTCCCTTCCCTGAAATTTTGTTTGACTATGATTCTGTTTAGACCCCAATCTGCTTCCCTTTTCATTTACCTTAGTTTGACTCTTCACAGCCTGGCTCTAGGCTCAGGCCTTCCAGAGCTTCCATGGAGCCTCTGTTTTTAATTCTTGACTTTTTATTCTTTGTCTTTAAACTGTCACAGCTTAGTAAACAGTATCCTCAGTGGCCCTCTTTTATTTATTTATTTATTTTTAATTTTTTGTCTTTTTAGGGCCACACCCATGCCATATGAAGGTTCCCAGATAAGGGGTCCAATCAGAACTGTAGCCACTGGCCTACACCACAACCACAGCAACACGGGATCTGAGCCGCGTCTGTGACCTACACCACAGCTCATGGCAACGGCAGATCCTTAACCCACTGAGTGAGACCAGGGATCAAACCTGCATCCCCTTGGATGCTAGTTGGGTTTTTTAACTGCTGAGCCGTTATGGGAATTCCAGTATCCCTCTTTTATTCACTAGATAAACTCCAAATTCCTTGACCTTGTTTTTAAGGCTTTCTAAGACCTGGGGCCATTTTTAATTTTCATCCTAGCTTCATGTTATTCCCCAACATGAGCTGTCTGATTCTCCTGGACTCCTCTGCTGTCTGTTTTCTACATACTCCAGGCCATCCCCACATCCAAACCTTTCTTGGCTTATGTTTGTTCTTTCCCACATCCCCTCAACCTGTCAAATCATATCCCTTTTTAAGTTTTAATTTATTAATGATTTTGCATTTTGAATAAAAGCCCAATTCATGTAATGATGTATAATCCATGTGGGAGGCTCTAGACTTTACTTTTTTTTGGCCACTCCCATGGTATACAGAAATTTCTGGGCCAGGGATTGAACCCTCACCAAAGCTATGATGACACTGAATCCTTAACTGCTAGGCTACCAGGGAGCTCCCGTTGATTTCTTTCCCTTTTTTTTTTTGGCCGCACCTGCGGCATGTAGAATTCCATGGCCAGGGATTGAACCCTGGCTTCAGTTGTGGCCTGTGCTACAGCTGCAACAATGTTGGATCCTTAATCTGCTGTGCCACAAGAGAACTTCCTAACTTCTTATTTTTAAAATATTTTTTACTTTATTTTTTCTTTCCTTTTTTTTGTTTTTGTTTTTTTTACAAAAGTGATACTTAAAAAAAGGAGAAGAAAAATAAGAATAGCACAAGATATAAATATATGTGTTTAAAAATATATATTGTTACATAGTTAATAAAATTATATATTATTGTTAATAAAAATATATATTATTAATAGTTAATAGGTTAGTAGTTTCTACTACCTCTTCTTCCCTGTTATTCCTCTTAAAGTAACCAGCATTAAAGTCTTTGTATCTTGGTGTGTGTCCTTCCACACTTTTCTTTGTTCCCATGCACGAACTGTATGGACCTCTAAGTGCTGCTTCTTGCCCAACAAGAATGGAAGCATACTGTACACCAGTGCCCCTCAAAATGTTGTCCAGGACCCTTGGGAATTCTCTAAGATCCTTTCCAGACGTCTGCCAGCATAGCTATTTTGGTAATATACTAAGACGTTATTTGCCTGTCTTACTGGGTTGACATTTGCATTGAGGGTACAAAGACAATGGTGGGTCAAACTGCTGGCCCCTTAGCACTACTCAAGGTGACTGGCACCAAACCGTACTAGTCATTGTGTCTTTCACTGCCACTTGCTTGCAGTAAATAATGCCACTTTCACAATATCCTTGATGATGCAATAAAAATGGTTAATAAAATCCTGGCCCTTTAATAACATCTTTTTATTTATCTATTATTTTCCCCAGCTTTATTGAAATGTGATTGACTTATAACTTTCTGTAAATTTAAGACGTACAATGTGATTATTTGATACACATATATTGCAAAAGGTTTACCACATAAAGTTAGTTAACACATCTTTTACCTCACATAATTACCGCTTCGTTGATTTACGGTGAGATCATTAAAACTCTACTCTCAAGAGTTTCCCGGTGGCTCAATGGGTTAAGGATCCAGTGTTGTCACTGCTGTGGCTCAGGTTGGATCCACATGCCGTGGGTGCGGCAGAAAAGAAAACAAACTAGCAAAAAACTCTAGTCTCATAGCAACTTTCAAATACACATTCCATTTTACTGACTATAATCACCACGTTATACCTTAAATCCCCAGAATTTGTTCATCTTATAACTAAAAATTACATTTTAGTGTTCTCTGTGAAATAAATGGGAAGTAAGCATAAAACACTGCTGTGCACTGAAGGGAGACGGTGTCTCAAGGAAAAGCGCTGGTGCAGTTGTCTGAATTGCAAGCTGAACAAGCTTCCTTTACCCCAAGTACCCCATTTTCACTTGAAAGAATCACTGACAAACTCTTCAGACCTGAGTATGTGATCGGCATTTTCCTAAAAACCAAAGACATGAGCCTGTCATTTCAAGGAAAACAACCAACAGTGTTTGTTGCCAATGATAAAATTCAGGCTTCAAGTGAAAATTTAAATTTTGAAAAACTTCTATCTGCTGCTATAAATGTGACAGCTTCACTGTGAAGACTTTTCTGGAATTCCATTGTGACCCAGCAGTAATGAACCCGACTAATATCCATGAGGACGTGGGTTTGATCCCTGGCTTTGCTCAGTGGGTTAAGGATCTGGTGTTGCTGTGAGCTGTGGTGTACGTCACAGACACGGCTCAGATCTCGAATTGCTGTGGCTGTGGCGTAGTCTGGCAGCTGCAGTCCGATTTGACCCTGGGAACTTCCATATACTGCAGGTGTGGCCAGGCTTGTCACTGCAGCAGCTGCGTGTCACTTCCACATGCTACAGGTGTGGCAAACAGCAACAACAACACACTTTTCTGATGAGATTAACAGACATGATTTTTAAAAAATACTGCATATTGAAATGCATAAGATTGCAAAATAAGAGTGTATGGGGGATTCCAAAATTACAAAGTTTGAGGATCTATACACATTATCCTGCAACTTGCTTTTTCACTTAGTATGTCATGAATACCATTCAAGGTCAGTGCATTTATATCTAACTTTTTTTTTTATCTTTTTTTGCCATTTCTTGGGCCACTCCTATGGCATATGGAGGTTCCCAGGCTAGAGGCTGAATCGGAGCTGTAGTCCCTGGCCTATGCCAGAGCCATAGCAATGCTGGATCCGAGCTGTGTGTAACCTACACCACAGCTCACAGTAACACCGGATCCTTAACCCACTGAGCAAGGCCAGGGATCGAACCCACAACCTCATCGTTCCTAGTCGGATTCGTTAACCACTGAGCCACGATGGGAACTCCCTTTTTTTGCCTTTTTTTTTTTTTTTTTTAAAGGGCTGCATCTGCAGCATGTGGAGGTTCCCAGGCTAGGGGTTGAATCAGAGCTACAGCTGCTGGCCTACCTCACAGTCACAGCAACTTGGGATCTGAGTCTGCAGTCTACACCACAGCTCATGGCAATGCTGGATACTTAACCCACTGAGCAAGGTCAGGGATCGATCCCACAGCCTCATGGTTCCTAGTCTGATTCATTTCCACTGCGCCACACAGAGGGACCTTCTGTATCTGACATTCTTTTTCATACCAGCTTGGTGTTCCAGGATGTAGATGACCCACATCTATTGATGGCTGTTCAAGTTGTCAGCTTTTTATTAATTTAAATAATGCAGCAACCTATTATAATTCAAACATCCTTTACACATAGCCTTGTGTGCTGGTACTTTTATATCTACAGTATAGATTCCCGGAACTTTGTTTTTCACCATCCACCTTAATAAAACTTCCCCTTCTCTACAACATCTCAGGTCAGTTTTCCTTCCTGTGATTCTTTTTTTTCATCCTTTTTAGCCTCTTAGTCATGTACTGTCTTTTTATGTCCCCATGCTGTTCTTGTGTTTTTTTAAACTTCCTCTGTGCCTGCCCTGTCTTGCCAACTAGATTATAAAAGTAGAAACTCCCGGAGGGCGGGGATAGTGTATTACACAGTGGATAGGCACTCAGTAAATAATGATGAGAGAGAGATAGAGGGTTGTTATGAGAAAAGAATGCTTTAATGGTTGCATTTAGTGGAAGGATGGTGCTGGGTGCATTCTTTCATCCTGGGATCTCTTTGAAAATTAGAGTAACTCTCCAACTTAATTCTCCCATTTCAGGCAAGTACATCGCCTCAACACAGCGACCTGACGGGACCTGGCGAAAGCAACGGAGGGTGAAAGAAGGCTATGTGCCCCAGGAGGAGGTCCCAGTGTGCGTGGTTAGGCGTGAGGAGGGGGTATTTAATGGGGTCCCAATAGCAAGAAAGAACATGTGTGCCTGCTTATGAGTTCAGGGAAGAATTTCCTAATCCCAGGATCCTAGGAAATGGAAGGAGGGGGCCGGGATTCAGGGATGAGTAAGGGATGAGTAACCAGGTGACTAGTCCTGTTCCTGTGGCCTCTGTTCAGCAGAACCTGTAAATAACATTGAGAAATCCAGAGCTTTTGGACCTAGGGATCCTGCAACCTGCAAAACAGAAGGAAGTTGGGGAGGGAACCGTAGGTAGAGGAAGGAAGCAAGAAGGAGAAAAGGCTAAAGTAATATGTAAAGGTTAAGAAAAAGCCTGGAAAAGTCTGATTCTTTGACACTGTTCTCCGCAGGTATGAGAACAAATATGTGAAATTTTTCAAGAGTAAACCAGAACTGCCCCCCGGGCTGAGCCCTGAGGCCACTGCTCCAGTCACCCCATCCAGGCCTGAAGGTGGTGAGCCAGGCCTCTCCAAGACAGCCAAACGCAACCTGAAGCGGAAGGAGAAGAGGCGGCAGCAGCAAGAGAAAGGGGAGGCGGAGACCTTGAGCCGGACTCTCGAGAAGGTGACCCTGGGAGAGACAGCCCAAGCCCCCAGTGCTCCACAGGCCTCCCGAGCAGTGCCTACAGCTGCCTCAGACCAGCCCGACTCAGCTGCCACCACCGAGAAGGCCAAGAAGATAAAGAACCTGAAGAAGAAGCTTCGGCAAGTGGAAGAGTTGCAGCAGCGGATCCAGGCTGGGGAAATCAGCCAGCCCAGCAAAGAGCAGCTGGAGAAGCTGGCTAGGAGGAGGGCGTTGGAGGAGGAGCTAGAGGACTTGGAGCTGGGCCTGTGAGGCCCTTGGGGAATAGGGGATGGACTGCAGAACAAACCATGGGGCTCTCTGGGGTCCTGGGGAAGGTGGGCAGCAGCAGTCAGGAGGGGGAGCGCCGTACTGGCTCACTTCCACCTCTCATGGCCCAACTCCGTCCTCCAGAGCCTAGCATCTCCCTCATTCCTTCCCTTTTCTTCCCAACTCCTATTTTTTTGGACTTTTCCCTCTCCTATTCCCAGTGTTTAAAATCTCAGTGACTACCCCAGGTACCTTTGCTGCTGATTTGGGTGTCTTGTTTAAAAGAAAATTGGGCGGGTGGGAATCTCTTGGAGAACGGAGGTTGAGGGTAGGGGGAGTACGCCCAAGTCTTGGAGTCTTGGTTCCTGTTCACAGTGTTTATGGGATATTTCCCCCTCCATCCCTCACCTCTTTTTTTCTCTTTTTTCTTTCTTTTTTTTTTAAAGAACAGAATAAACTCAAGTAGACATGTCTTGCTTTGCCTCTTCTTTTCACCTTCTTGTAGGTGTCTTATCCCCTTCAGTTTGGCACAGGAAGATAAGTTTCGGGAGTAACACTCCCTTTTTTTTTTGGCTACATGCACAGCACATGGAAGTTCCTGGGCCAGGGATCGAACCCTTGCCTCAGCAGTAACCAGAGTCACTGCAGAGACAATATAGGATTCTTAACCCACTGCACCACAGCAGGGAACTCCTTCCCCGTGATTTTAATTTTTTTATTTTTTTGTCTTTTTTCTTTTTTGTTGTTGTTGTTGTTGTTGCTATTTCTTGGGCCGCTCCCGCGGCATATGGAGGTTCCCAGGCTAGGGGTTGAATCGGAGCTGTAGCCACCGGCCTACGCCAGAGCCACAGCAACGCGGGATCCGAGCCGCGTCTGCAACCTACACCACAGCTCACGGCAACGCCGGATCGTCAACCCACTGAGCGAGGGCAGGGACCGAACCCGCAACCTCATGGTTCCTAGTCGGATTCGTTAACCACTGCGCCACGACGGGAACTCCCCCCGTGATTTTTAAAAATGATACGTATCACCAAATTAGCAACACTTTGACTTCTGTATGTTTGCTCAGACTTCAGTGAACAGAAATTAGTGTCATAGGAGTTCCCATTGTGGCTCAGTAGTAATGAACCTGACTAGTAGCCATGACTTGGGTTTGATCCTGAGCCTCGATCAGTGGGTTAAAGGAAACAGTGTTGACTTGAATTGCAGTGTAGATTGAAGATGCAGCTTAGATCCGGTGTTGCTGTGGCTATAGCATGGGCTGGCAGCTGCAGCTCTGATTCTACCCCTAGCCTGGAACTTCCATGCTGTAGGCGTGGCCCTGAAAAAAAAAAGAAAGGAATTATCCTGCCGTATAGCACTGGGAACTATATCTAGTCACTTACGATGGAGCATGGTAATGTGAGAAAAAAGAATGTATACATGTATGTGTAACTGAGTCACCATGCTGTCCAGTAGAATATTGACAGAACACTGTAAACCTATAATGGAAAAAATAAAAATCATTATTAAATAAAAATAATAAAATGAAAAAGAACAAATGTAATTTGACATTAATTTATATGTTATCAATTTGCTGCATAGCGATGGGGACTTATTATCCCCCTTACTGTTTTTATTTTATTTTATTTTATTCCATTTTATTTTTTAGGCATGCCTGTGGCATGCAAAAGTTCTTAGGCCAGGGATCAAACCTATGCCACAGGAGTTCCCGTGGTGGCTCAGCAGCTTACGAACCCAACTAGTATCCATGAGGATTTGGGTTTGATCCAGTATTGTTTCTTAAAAAAATGGAGTAGAAAAGAGCAGAGAGTGATGCTTGATAAGTGTAAATATTTCTCAGAGTTCCCTGGTGGCTCAGTGAGTTAAGGATCTGGCATTGTCACTGCTGTAGCTCTGGTTACAGCTGTGGTGCGGGTTCAATCCCTGGCCCAGGAATTTATACACGCCACAGGTGTGGCCAAAAGAAAAAGAGTAAATATGTCTCATTAAAACTAAAAATAGAGGAGTTCCTGTTGTGGTGCAGTGGAAACAAATCCAACTAGGAACCATGAGGTTGAGGGTTTCATCCCTGGCCTCACTCAGTGGGTTAAGGATCTGCCATTGCCGTGACCTGTGGTGTAGGTCACAGACGTGGCTCAGATCTGGTGTTACTGTGGCGGTGGCTGTGGCTGTGGCTTAGGCCGGCAGCTGTATCTCCGATTAGACCCCCTAGCCTGGGAACCTCTATATGCCACAGGTGTGGCCCTAAAAAGCAAAAACAAAAAACAAAAAAACCTAAAAATAGAGAGGGAGTTGCCTATGTGGCACAGCGGAAATGAATCCGACTAGAAACCAAGAGGTTTCAGGTTTGATCCCTGACCTCGCTCAGTGGGTCCAGGATACGGCATTGCCGTGAGCTGTGGTGTAGGTCACAGATGCAGCTTGGATCCTGAGTTGCTGTGGCTGTGGCTCTGATTAGACCCCTAGCCTGGGAACTTCCCTGCGCCATGGGGTGCAGCCCTAAAAAAAAAAAAAAAAGTCATTTGCAGCAACATGGATTCAACTAGAGATTATCATACTAAGTGAAGTAAGTCAGAAAGAGAAAGATAAATATCATGTGATATCACTTCTATGTAGAATCTAAAATATGGCGCAAATGAACCTATCTACAAAACAGAAACAGACTCAGAAATAAAGAACAGACTTGTGGTTGCTAAAGGAGAGGGGGAGGGAGTGGGATGGAGTTTGGGGTTAGTAGATGCAAACTATTACATTTAGAATAGATAAACAAGGAGTTCCTGTCGTGGCTCAGTGGAAATGAATCTGACTAGCATCCATGAGGATGCAGGTTCAACCCCTGGCCTTGATCAATGGGTTAAGGATCTGGTGTTGCCCTGAGCTCTGGTGTAGATCGCAGATGCGGCTTGGATCTGGCGTGGCTGTGGCTGTGGCGTGGG